>NC_085003.1:17021136-17043636 GCF_963854185.1 Sardina pilchardus | reverse complement strand
TGTGTGTGTGTGTGTGTGTGTGTGTGTGTGTGTGTGGAGAGGGGGGACGGGGGCTAACACTCACCGTCAGGGCAGTAGCAGCCGTCTAGACAGTGCAGGTTGGTGCCCAGACACTCCTTCTCAAAGGTGCAGGTTGGAGGGCAGCAGCTGATGCAGTCTCTGTGCACAAAACTCTCCTCACAGCCATCGGCTACATGTAGACACACACACACACACACACACACACACACACACACACACACACACACACACATGCAGCAACATATTTTATGTTTATATTTAACATATATGTATTTATTTACATATTAAGATATCTAAGCTTGTGACCACAGATTGACCACTGTCCACTAATGGCGAGTATGATTCCAATATGTTTTTACAGACAGCTGTGTGATGTGTGTCACTTGAGTTGGGCTGGCAGACTGACCACATGTGGGGAAGCTGTCCCTCCACTCTCTGACAGGATAGCCCACATGGGAGCAGGCTCTGGTGTACTCGACCAGTGTCCGACAAAACGTCTCCTCGTCGTCAGACCTGAAAAAAAAAACACAGTTAAAATATCAGAAATTAACCCAAACAATACATACATTTTCAACACAAACATCAGAACGTCTATCCATAACACAACACAAATATGGTCGAATATCTCTTCAGCATCAGATTTACACAAAATAAAACAGATTTGCACAACACAAGCATAAAGACAACAACGAAAACAATGCAACAATACTAGGCTGGGTAAATCCTGCCTGACCTGCCAATAATTTGGATTTCGTCCTGCAACTCTGGAAACCTGCACATCTATCTCTCCTGCTTCCTGTCCACATCATCTGGGTCCAATCACAAACTAGAGCTCTTCCAAAAGGCGCATTTGAACTGTGCCATTGACCACGCCTGTTGTGCCACAGAAATAAAGAGCAGACACTCCAGACTAATGTTCAATCTTAAAAGATTAAGCTTAGTATGATTACAGCCAGACTACAGTACGTCTCATAAATCTTTTTTTGAAGTTCTTATTGACACTGCTTGATGTACAACACAAATATCCAAGACACAGCTTTACATTCATCTGTCTGCAATTCCCAACAGTGTGTTGTCAGTTGCAGGTTTACATCTTGAATTTAGAGATAATGATGAGGAATTTCAGAGAGATATGCTACTTCAGCATATTATGGAAATTTACAGCAGAGACCTTTGGAAGCGATGGTCATGTGACTGTCTTCATTGTTGGCTGTGCAGGTACTACTTTCTCAGCATTTGTGATCTTCCCTGACACATGATACTTTCTCATGTAGTACTTTCTCATGTAGTATCACTTTCTTCACATTTCTCAATCAGAGACACATGATACTTTCTCAATTTTCTCAATCAATCACTTATGAGTTTGAGTCCTCATGAGAGAATGTCTCAGGAGCCAGCTCATTACCGTTTTTATTTCAACAGGATAATCCGCCTCTGCTGTTACACACACACACACACACACACACACACACACACACACACACACACACACACACACACACACACACATATACACACACACTACATGTACGTATTACTAACATACATCTGCACATGCACTCAAACACAAGTAAACAACATGCATTATTGAAACTAAACACAAATGCAACTTTCACTTTCATGCTGGACGCTGGATGTTCACTTAAACACACTTAGTGAGTCTTATATGAGTACACACACACCAAATACACACACAGAGAGAGAGAGAGACACACGTTGACTTACACACATAGGTCAGAAACACAGCTGGCAACAAATGGATTGGGGTCGATGTTCTCATGGCACGAGATGAAAGGAAAGAACAGGAGAGCGCTGCATTTCTCAATGGCGTCCTGTACACACACACACACACACACACACACACACACACACACACACACACACACACACACACACACACACACACACACACACACACACACACACACACACACACACACACACACAGACATACAGTATGTGTTAGAAATATGCAATTTGGGGTAGAGCAATTAAGCCAGGGAGTTGTGAGGTCACCAAGAGTTTGAGTCTAAATGTCCTTGCTCAGATAAAAAAAAACTTTGACATCTTTACACAGGTAGCTGCTTTGAAAATAAGTGTGTGGCCCCAGCCGTGGCGCGACTGGCTGGGGCACCTGCACCGCACACCGGCGACCCGGGTTCGATTCCCGCCCCGTGGTCCTTTCCGGATCCCACCCCAGTTCTCTCTCCCTCTCACTTCCTGTCATACTCTCTACTGTCCTGTCCAATTAAAGGCATAAAAAGCCCCAAAAAATAATCTTAAAAAAAAAAGAAAATAAGTGTGTGCTAAAATGATTGAATTCTTTTCTTGGAACAGTAAGTGAGTAAACTGTGTCTGGTGAGAGGTCTTTGATGCAAATGGCAGCAGAAACACAGCAGAAATCTGGTGTCAATCTGTCTACATCTGAGCCAGAACAAGAGCACTCTGACACCGACCTTTTCTCTCCGGGCTGCGAGTCTTTCTTGTGTGTGAGGACGCGCTATCAATGAGAAGCTTCAGAGGGAAGGTGAGCCAGCTGAACTTAACCCACATCTCCCCTCTCAAGCTACGCCAGAGCGGAGAGCTGCGGTGCGACACCGCGCCAACGGCAACGGCCAGGGCACGGCCGACGTCCGCAAGCCCCCCCCCAAGCACTCCCGCTACACCCGCTACCTACCGACCGCTGCCAAAACATCAGAGCGACATCAGAGCGCTAACAAAAGGCGATGCGAGGCGAGGTGGGAGTCTGATATGAGATCGAACATGGAAAGGCTTTTACCGGCCGAGGAAAGATCAAAGCAGAGTGAAAGACTACAGGAGAGAGCGACAGCACTGCCCAAGAGGGAAAAAACGGGAAAGAATGCAATCAGGGAGGGACAAGAGGGAGGGACAGTGAACTGGTATTTCCATGCAATTCCATGATGGTTTTCCTAACTGTTGTAGAGAGTTACTTGAACACTTCAATAATTCGTACTTCATACCCTCAAATTATTTAGATTTGTTTAAAACATAATGTTTCCCCAGCCTCATAAATATGACTAGCTTAATAGGCCTACCACTTTCAGACTTTGCTTTAGTGATGTCTCTCTAAAAGAATGCATGATAATGTGTGTTAGTAATTATAGTTCCTGAGTAGGCCTATGTGATTTGGTGTTTTACCAAATCTGACCTGCAGTAAACTGGCAGCAGTAGACACTTGAGTCTAACTTGCTTTAAAATGTTAATGTTTGTGTGCGCCTACTGGAGTGTTGACTCACCTCCAATGCTGAATGAATCCTTATAAATTGTTAACAATGTAGTGGGGAGTTTGACTGAAGAATTTCTGAAGGTTAACTTCAGCTATTGCGGTGGGTGCAGCTAACTCATCCATGCCTGCCTCTTAACTGAATAATCATAGGGAACCCTTCATGTCTGACTGACTTTATCTTTGACCAAAAGGTAAGTGTTCTGTTTACTCACATCCATCTAGATGTCAACTGCAATGCTAAAGCTCATTCGTGTCTTATTGGCTAATTAGATGAACTCTTATGCTAACTCATCTACAGTACTGTAGGCATCTAGGATCTGGTTAGGTAGAGCCTCCAGTAATGGGGGTCATCCCTATGTTCCCCAGGTCCTATGTTCCCCGGTTTTCGCCAAAAGGGTCCTATGTTCCCCGGTCCCATACAAAGTGGGGAACATAGGACCCGGGGAACATAGGTACGCTCCCCCAGTAATGCTAACACACATCCATCTGTGATTAGCAATTATTAGTAGTAGGCCTACTCTAATGCTATCTAAAATCTATTAGGTAAAGTTTGATTTTGCCTCCAGTACTACTAACACACATTCAACTGTGATTGACTACTATTAGGTGTACTCTAATGCTAACTCACACTCATATCAGTAGGTCTACCTGTATCTGGTTTGTAGATGTGTTATGCTGTTAAATCACACCCATGTCTACCTGGGGTGTATTAGATTTA
Organism: Sardina pilchardus; assembly: GCF_963854185.1. Classification (NCBI taxonomy): domain Eukaryota; kingdom Metazoa; phylum Chordata; class Actinopteri; order Clupeiformes; family Clupeidae; genus Sardina; species Sardina pilchardus. The sequence continues at coordinate 17,039,650 of NC_085003.1, read as the reverse complement.
CTGTCTGTGATGCTGTTAACTCACATCCATCTCTGATTCTGATTGGCAGGGTCCGGGGAAGTCGTCCTCTACGTCCTCACAGGGCTGGTCCTGGGGCAGGTCCACAGCCCAGCTGTTCCCAAACTCAGCCAGGCCACCCACCCGCAGGCCTGGAAATACACACCATCACAGACAAGTGAGCACTGACACATGATCAAAGTAAAACGATGCATGATTGGTCGGCGGCTGTTCACATATTTTCACAGGCCTGGACACATTATCTTAGATTAGCGCTAGCACAACTAGTTTAACTCTTATTTGACCTCAAATTCAGCTCATACTTGTGTGTCCTTTTCTCATAAATGTCATAGAACAAGATAACTAAATACGCATCCCACATATTCATATGGATTTAGACGGCGAGGAAGGATTATTCAGTCCAAAGTGATCAGGTGAGAGTATCAGACTGATCCTCTACGTTTTTGTGCTCCTCATGCTTGCTAAATGCTAATTTTCTTTCATTCTCTATGTACTGAGCAAAAATAAATAACTCTGGATGCCAGCTGACACTGCTCATCATAGACATAGACTCTGCAAACATGATTTCTTTGCTCTCTGGCCCTCTCTCTCTCTCTCTCTCTCTCTCTCTCTGTCCACTGCAGGACGTACTTATCGGGGCCCTGTGGGTGCTTCTCAGATATAATTGGGTGAGATTTGCTGTTGATGGAAAAGATAAGTGTTACTGGGCCGCGTCTCTCACCCCTGCTGTTGCTCAGATCATCTGATCCCTCGTCATTGTAGTTCCCGCACAGTCCACAAGGCCGGCCTTTGTGTGCGTCTGTCATTTTGAGGTAGACTCCGGAACTGCCGTCCCAGGCCAGCGAGAAGCCAAACGTGCTCTTCACCAGGATGTAGTCGGCCAGGCGCTCGATGAACACGTTACGCACCGTCTGGGGCAAGCTCAGTCTACCGTCACGTGGCCAACACAGGACACAGAGTTTGGTATCAGACAGCATTGAGGGGAAGACAGTAACATAGTTACAACAGGTCTACATTTTGTTATAGTTATAGCACAGTTCAGAAGGTCAGCATCTGAATTTGACTATCCATGGCTTCAATTTTGAAAAGATTGTGAATTTGCTTTTTGGTAAAGTACACCATGAAGGGTCACCATTTGATATGCGGTAATAAAAAAAGCAACCCAATATGGCTTGCCGTCTCATCTGGAATTAGGTTGAGTGGGTTAGGAAGATACCAATATATTTGTCCATTTTACCGATCTGGAACTATGTCTTCAAATCTCAGTCTTTTTCCAAATGTCTCATGAAATGCACTCATCAGATAGTTCCATAGCTCACCTAACCCCACCCTTGTGGACCTGGTAGCCCCTGATGTGGATCTCCTCCTCATTGGGGAAGAACAGACTGAGAGCCCGGGGACAGGAGTACACGGAACCCTGGCAGGAGCGACTGTTGTGCACCTATTAGAGAGAGAGAGAGAGAGAGAGTGAGAGAGAAATAGGAAAGAAAGCAAAAGGTATTAGTGATCAGAATTTCTTTTTGCATGGGTGTCCACATATCTTCATAGCATGGGTATAGTAACCTGTGTTGTAAGGACATGGTATTTTAAGTAAGAAGGCGTAATTGTATTAATATATTGTCCATCAATTCCAGCATTAGCATTAGAGTTATAAAGAGTTGTCATACAGTACGTACTGTACAGACAGATCATTTGTTCCACGTTATGTTTGATACTCTATAACAAGAGTAGTGTAATACATCATACTGTAACCATACATCTAAGCACTGGCTCCTCACCACCCAAGTGAAATCAGCCGTAATGCTCCCTTACCCAGACGGTGTACTGTGGCTCGGTGGAGTGGCAGTCTTTGGCCAGGATGTAGGAGCAGGAGCCAGGGTAGTAGTAGTACATCCCGTCGAACGTCTCAAAGTGGTGCTGCCCCCACGACCGGCAGATACCATCGCGATCCTTGCCCGTGTTAGGAACTGACCGCAAGTCACAGAGGAGAGAAAAACAGGCCAAACCGTCCTAAAATGAAGCTGTCGTTTGCTCATACTGTACTGGTATGTGCTTTTAACACATTTACAAAGAAATGCATCGTTTTAAACACACCTCCACACAAACACTCTGAAAATAAAAAAAAACTATTAGCAGAGGTGCTGTGTGTGTGTGTGTGTGTGTGTGTGTGTGTGTGTGTGTGTGTGTGTGTGTGTGTATCAATGACTCACTGATCTGACAGCGATCTCCCACAGCCTGGAACTGAGCACAATCACAGCGACCACTCTCCTGACACCAACCCCCATTAAGACAGCCACAGTACTCTGAAACACACACACACACACACACACACACACACACACACACACACACACATTCAGCAAGGTCCTTTTGTGATGAAATTGCTGTGTTTAATGGAGGATTGGTAAGGCTAATAGGACAGTCTAAATGAGTGATGTGTGTAAATAAGCTGTCATAGAGCTGCTGTTGTTTTAAAAGTGTGTGTGTGCGTGTGTGTGTGTGTGCGTGTGTGATTATTACCTGATGAGGCATCTCGGGCCGTGTAGTTGTGCAGCACAGTACGAGGGAGGGCAGACTCAGACAGCACCGCACTGAACGTCTACATCACACACACACGCACACACACACACACAATAATTAACATGTTATGTAAAGTTTATCTCTCATCTTTATTAATTCAATATGCATAATAAGCATGCACCAATGAGCATGTTGATTGCGGATTGCGACATATCTCCCTACAGTGCTGTAATAGTGTCCTGTCTAAATTAATGTTAGGGTCCAAAAGCAGGTGACCCTGGGGGGTTCCTTACACTGAATCTCACACACACACACACACACACACACACACACACACACACACACACACACACACACACACACACACATACACACACACACACACACACACACACACATACACACAAATCCACACCAGAGCCAAACCCACCTAAGAGTGGTCTGAAACTGATTAACACACACACACACACACACACACACACACACACACACACACACACACACACACACCAAACCACACCAGGCCCACTTCTATGTGAACTTGCTGTTGTATGTGACTGACTTTCTGTCTAAATGCAGGGCACATGAGAGCAATCTGTGTCCCAAATCAGCTGTTCTCTATACATGTGGCTTGTAGAGCAGTTGCCCCAGTGCTGCCTTGCATTTGCCTCGCTTTTGGCGCTCATGAGTGACCCTGTCTCTGTGGGGCGCTCATAATGAGGCCGTGAAATCTGTTTAGATCTGTCGCTCCCCATCCCTGCACTCCATAACCTTATCTTAGCGCCCGCTAGCTTTAGCCCTGCCGCTAATCTCCGCTCCAGGAGCTCCAGGGAGAAGGGCCTTTTAGCCTGCGCCGCGGCTGAGCCCCCGGGCCCCACAAAGGGGGCTTTGTGCGAGCGCCGGGAGCCTGGATGTTTGGGTGCCCTGGCCTCCCCTCTCTCCCTCACTCTCCCTCGCTCTCCCTGCCCGTGTGAGCGGTACCTACCTCCTCTCGGAAGAGATCCCGTTTCTGCCGCAGTGCATTAACTCTGCTTTTAAAGTGGGAGACACACAAAGAGAGCAGTATTAAGAGCAGGCAGACAGTGAGACGGCAGGTTTAAGGACACTCCAGGTAGAGGCCTGTCTGCCTGGCTGTGTCTCCTGACCACATCATGGCACAACATAGCACAGCACAGTGAAGCGGGCACAGAGTGGTTGGGTTCAACATGGAGGGCAAACAGGCCCACCAAGGCCTAATAACCCTGTCAACACATTTACCACACTAAGATCACAACAGAAAGAGGCATAAACATGTAGCTCATATGCTAACAAGCTTTCATATCTTTACATTTTATTATCTAAAATCTATAAATTACTCTGACAATTTTTACATATAGCCTACATATTTGCCAAATTAAGATTACATTGTGATGAGGCTTAATAATGTTTGGTATAGGTAGAAAGCACAAAAATGTATGAGCTGTTACCTCACAATGACATAAATATGAATTATTTACAAAAATATTACAATTAAAGAGTTAGGCCACATTACACTGTAAAGAATATCAAATGTTTTTTTTATTTTTTATTTTTTTTAAACAAGCTGTTATTTCAGTACTTTCTGCCACATACTCTTTCCATTCACAAACTCATATGTGCACGCACACACAAACAAACTAACCAACAAATAAACATGCATGCACAGGCACAGACACTTGCATAGCTGACATCAGAACTAGACATACAGCTAATATAGGTTCAACTAGACAAAACATCTGACACTATACCGTATGTGAATCTCTATGAACAATTCCTAACACGTAAACATTTTCTCCCACACACTGTATTGTAGTTAGGATTGTGTATCAGACATCCTCATCTAGCTCACAGGTGTCCACGGCTTTTAACATGAAACAGCTTTGCAGTGACTACCCAGTGAATCAAATAAAGAGCATCTCAGTGGCTGGCCTGGCATCTGAGGAGAACAAGAGTCCCACACTTGAGGTTTTTGACTATACCTCACTTCAGATTAAATTTTTCTTCCTCCTTTTACTTTTACTTTACTACATTTTCTTTAATTAAATGTAGCCTATACTTGTACTCCATTAGATTTTCATTAGCAGCAGTAGGCTAAAATCATGTCTTGAATGAAAACAGAAGGCAGAGTACACATTCATCATGTTAGATATTTGCTGACCCTATGTCACTATGGGACACTGCAATGAATGAAGACACACTGACAGAGTTCAGACCTAGCAAATATAGCTAAGACATAGCACACCACGGCCTATAGGCTGTAACTGCTTGTTAATAGCGTGTTTATGGATGTGTGATGTACCTGCCTTTCTAAACATGTTGGATAAACTTCATTATAGGTCTATAAAAGGAGGCAGCAGTTGAAAATGAATGGCTGCCATACTTTTGTACAGGCTTCGCTTCGAAGACATAATAAGTTTATGAAGTGTAGGCACCAAGTTGTATGGTGCTCCATCAAAAGCATAGTGAAGGGAGGAGGTTGTCACCTTACCTGGCCTCGAAAGCTTTTACTAGTACTTAATACTACTTCTAGTACTTACGTTTTATGATGGACTACTTGTCATACTTTAGTATGACACTGTTGTAACTGTAAATAACAGATACTTTAAGATTTTTACGTGGTATATGCTTATAGGTTACTTTTTACTGATCAAATATCAGTACTTCTCAAGTGTGGGTTTCGGATACTATATAGAACTCTGATTATTGTCCTTTGAAAATCAGAAGTAACTCAAATACACCAACATGCAAAAGCCTTCTCTGAAAAATCCTGTCAAAGCAATGCCTATCCAGCTGATAGGAACCCAACATTCAACACATTAGCCTTCAGGCAGGCAGCCAGTAGCTTTGAGGAGATTTGATACAGGTGTGATACGGGTTAGTATTCAACACAGGTGAGCATGACAGCCAGACGTCTACTGCTACTCACCTGTCACAGCTGCAGCTACACACACTCACCTGCCAGGGACTACATATCCACAGCTACACACTCACTTATCATACTTACCCACAGCTACACACCCTGAACTGTTTCAACCACAACAACACACTCACCTGTTACACTCACGGCTATACACACTCTCCTGTCACAACTATATGACTATACACACTCATCTGTCACTTGTCACAAACCCACAGAGGTGGAAAAAGCTTCAGAAAGTGAATGTCCAATCATGTATTGGTTCTACTTGTGCACTTAACTCAGGTGATCTCATCAATTAGCTGCTCTACCTGGCTGAAGAGTTGTGCTAATTAGAATCAGCTGGTCTAAGTGAATGGTTTTCCACCTCTACAACCACAACTATTCACACTCACTTGCCACAACCACAACTATTCACACTTATCTGTCACAGCAGTGGCTATACATACTCACCTATCACAACCATGACTACAACCATGACTACTGTACTGTATATCACTACGACTATACACACTCACCTGTCACAATCACAGCTACATACTCACCTCTCACAATCACGTCGATACACACTCACTTGTGACAATCACGACTATACATACTCACCTGCACAACCATGGCTATATACTCACCCGTCACAGCTGCAACTACACACTCACCTGCTGTGGATACATATCTACAGCCACACACACACCTGTCACACATACCCACAGCTACACACACTCACCTGTCAGGTCTGGCCTGAGGCTTTAGCAATTGGCAGTGAAGTCCTGACAGAAAAAGAACCTTTTCAGTTGGGAATCGGTGCATATCAACTTCACACAAACACCCTGACTGCCTCTGAAAATGCTTCTAGAATCTTCCAAGAAATGGCGCACAAATTTACATACATGGCACAGAGGGAATCAATATCTGATGAGGAAATGTATCAATTTATGAGAAAAGCTTGAGTGAATGTACTTTGTGAAGCATTTGGGGGCATTTGCCCTCAGCATCAGGAATGAACAGTTTTCTTTTAGTTAAACATTTAGAAATATTACTGAATATTTAACGGGCTTCAGGGCAAGATGCACATATACAGCAACCACATCACATAGCCACAATTCTAAATAGTAACTAAACTTCTGGGTGAGATGTATCAATTTTTAAAAATGTTATCAAAAATAAAAAGGAGCAACATAGAAAAAGTTTTTGATGTGATAAAGGAGTTGAGCAAATATCAAAATGGGACAGATTCTCTCCATCCGCCCTCTTCAGTGAAAAAGTTTGCGCAACTGCGTACTGTGTGAATCTCCATAGGTCCCTGGTGAGTGCCATATCAGACCCATGGGAGTCCACTCACCCTGAAGAAGAGCCAGCTGGAGTATAAGAAGTGTCAGGGAAGAGAGCGGAGTCCCTGTCCACCGCCTGGTCATCTCAAGGCAGAGTCCAGCGCGGCTCCCAGGCTGAAATCAGGAGGGCATTTTCCGCCACGCATCCGAGAGAAGGCCGGGAGCGGGCAGCAGGTGCTGGATTCACAAACACGCGCACACACACACACACACTCTCCCTCTCTCTCTCTCTCTCTCTTTCTCTCTCGCTTGCACACACACACACACACACACACACACACGCTCGCGCACACACTCTCCGCTCGGGAGAAATCACATCAGCGGTGAATGAGAAGTAATTCAACAGCAGCACGCAGGCTGAGAGAGAGCTACTCTTCTGTGAGATTACCTGAGAGGAGAGTGAAAGAGAGAGAGAGTGAGAAAGGGGTGGGAGAGAGAGAGAGAGAGAAGAGAGGTAGGGAGGAAGCCTGGGAGGGGCCAGCTTGAAGCATTTGTGTAGAAAGAGACCTGAGTAATCTCCAGAGGATTCATTAGATAATGGAACAATGGTGTAAAATATGCTAATTTGTAGACACAGGAAAATATTGATTTCGCTCCATTTATTGCACCAGCACCACACACACACACACACACACACACAGAAACTTAGAGACACACAGACACACTCAAGCACCACACATGCACAAGGGCACCAACATGAAAGAACACACACAGTGACACGCGCACACACACACACACACGCAGTGGTATGCGCGCGCGCACACACACACACACACACACACACACACACCTGTTGCAGGTTACGAAACAGGAGTGGTTGAAGTTGGATGCACAGTGTGTTGGGCTAAATCTGATAAGACCAGATCACAGGATGAGTGAGATTTGTGAGATCTTTTTCATCTCTTATGATTACCCATGGGATTCATTATAAATGGCAGTATGGCTGCCAAATTAATCAAATGGAATTAATTACAGATATTCTCCATCTCATAACCAACCAGCATGTTTTTTTCTAATTGCTTAAAAACTATTTTTAAACTAGGCTGTTTTTTTTTTTTTTTTTTTTTTTTTTTATCAAAACACTTACAAAACCACACACCCAAACTGCAAAATACCTCATATCCTGCAAAATGAAGCACTGCAACCAAAACGACATATATTATTATCAAAATCAAATATATTGCCAGCTTTTTGTCTAACCAACACACTGTGAGGCATAATGAAAAGCACTCATCTTTAGTATGCTTATATTACTAAAATAGTTCAAACTGTTGTGTCATTTTGAATGGTAATGTTTTTAAATGGCAAACATGTGACTTTATGTCAGATTGTTATGCAGAGAATCGTGTTCAGCGCATTTTGAATTGCAAAATGTGGTTAAAGCAGAGAATGTGTTTAGACTCCTGGAGACTTGAGAAGAGGTTTTGCTCTCTGTGTGTCAGTTTAAATAACTGTGCTATGTATTTCATTTTAGTGTGTTAGCAATTCAAAAAGAAAATGTTACAATGATGAGAACTGTCAAATACATAACATTTTGTTGCTGTTTAAGAAAAACTCTACAGCATCCATCAGCAATACACACATTTGGATATAGGGTAGGGGACAGGCAAGATTTAGGGTAGGGTCTTACCCACAGTGGTTAGTCTCTATATTGCCCTCTGTAGGTAGGTATATTAAAAACACTAGGACATTTGTTGTGATTAATAACAATGTCCACCAAATGAAATATTTGGGTTGCATGAACTTCAGCAAAAACCTACTCTGATAACAACTGGCTAAATCCTGAACTATTACAAGCAAACACACACACACACACACACACACACACACACACACACACACACACACACACACACACACACACACTATTTTGTGTGTGTGCAGGAGTGTGCAGGAGTATTTGATTGTTTGTGGAAGGTGCTTTATGGGAAATGTTTTTATATAATGTACACCTTCAAAATGACAGAGGAACTGCAGGGTTCACCCAGCCTAAGGAACTGCCACAGCATTTTAGAAAAGCATTTTGTGAAAAAAAAAAAAAAACTGAGAAACCAAATGCTCTCCAGGAAATATTCTCTGTTTCCCATTAAATATATCTCATTATTCCAATGTATATAGGCCTATATATAATGTATAAATAATATAGATAGATAGATAGCTACTGTAGATAGATAGACAGATAGAGTAGACAGCATTTCAGTTTAGATTGATTTGGTGCTGTGCCAAGGCCAAATAAATAACTTTTTCCTCAATAACAAGGACATTTAAAAATGAAGGCCCCAGGCCCCGCCCCACAATCCACCTTACCCTGTCCTTGCCCAGCTGTAATGTCACATACCTGTTGTTTGCCGTCCATGAAATATCGGTTTGTGGCTGGCAAGTCCTTCAGCTCAAGGTGGCCTTCTTTTGATCTTGTCTTTGTCTTTTGTCTTGAATCTAATCAGACTCCATGCCATTGTAATCCACAGAATCATTCCTGGACGGCATCACTCCTTAATTAATGGCACAGAGCAAGTCAAACTCATCTAGACACTCTAATTTATTCTGAGTGAAGCCAATGAGTGCACTAATGAGTCTCTTATAAATCATTGCATGCATGCTATGTGTGTGATGTGTGTGTGTGTGTGTGTGTGTGTGACCTGTGTGAGTGTAACACACATGGACATACTGTAATGTAAAACCTGTTAATTAAAATGAATTGTTCATCAATTGTAAACACTAAAAGAACACAAGGACATTTGTGTGTGTGCGTGTGTGTCTGTGTGTGTGTGTGTGTCTGAGTGCGTGAGAGAGAGAGTGTAGGTGAAAGACCACAAAAACACAACCCATGATTGTCAAATTACTCTGTTTGGCTTTGAGGATGAATCCTGTGGGTATAATGGCCCCCACTCCGGTTCGCAAGAAAAAACAACTATTTTCTGGTTCAAGTTCCGAACCTAGGTGCTACGTTCTGAACCAGCTTTTGTTTGGTCGAAATGCTCCGAACGGTCCGAATGTTGGTTTGCAAACGGGAACGGAGCTGTTTCTCTGTCGGTAGAAAAAGGCAATATGAGGATGCATTCCTACTCAATGAGATTCCCAACAAAACACTGTTATCACAAAGTTAACTTTATACTGTACACACACACACACTGTCAACAATACAGAGAGGACAGACACCAGTCTGTTCAATAAAAACTAGTTTATTTTTCATTTTTTCTCAAACAAGACTTGTCATAGTCTGTGCTAAATTACACAGTTTGGTGGTGATGTGGTTTTTTTTCTTTAGTATTGGCAGGTTATACAGAGAGTGTCACTGATGCAGCAAATGCGCGTACACACACACACACACAGTCATGCATAGTTCATTCATATACACACAGGCATTCAGACACACGCGCACACACACATACACACACACACACACACACACACACACAATCAGACACATTTCTTCATATTTTTCATACATTGCATTCACTCACACCGCACCAGAATTTGCTGTGTCCTTGAACCATATATAAAATGCCCAGTGAACATGTATAATATCATACTAACCATCTCTATTTATAAATTAAATATAAGTTGATATTATTTTCAATACAAAACGGGGAAACATCAATTATTTGTGAATGTTGCTAAATTACAAACTCATTTGTGCAGTCATTCAGTAAAGCTTTCATTTTCCTTCATACATATATGTATATATAAATAGAGGTGTTTTACTTTTTTTGCTTTATATAGTTCAATATAATATTTGTGTAAAACCAATGGGATGATATATTCTTCATAGCAAGCAAGCAAACAATGCTCCATTTGAAAATCACACACATACACATACACACACACACACACACACACACACACACACACACACTCGCACACGCACACACACACACGCACGCACAATCCCACCTCCATCCAGACATACATATATATGAACACACACACGCACACAATTTTGATCGCAAACAAGATCGTCAGAAGCATATTGTACATAAGATTTAAAGATCAAGACCAGTCCTAGTGATCTGCAGGGTAACACATTCTAAAAAGCCCAAACGAATACATCTACACATGAACAAAAGAGTCTTCTCATAACAAGAGAGTTTCTGGAGTAAAGTCAGCGTAAGAGTCAGAGTATGCATGGAGGATCTAGTGTCATCACACATGCAGTAATACTAACATTAAACAAGAAAAGCCATCGACTCTGGTGAAAAGGTGGGAGAAAATGTAACTGAAAAGAAACACAATTCAATACCATTACTGTTCAGTTCATCGCATGACAGGGTTCCTGAGCTAAAGGCATTTGATCACAGTAAAAATAGCTACATCATCCTAATCCATATGTATGTGTAAGGAATAACTAATCATTCTGCTTGCATGGTCTCATGTGACTATGTCGGGCGGAGCCTTTGTCTCACTCACGTTCCATGGTACTATGACATCTGTTCGATATAAAATGTGCATTTCCTTTTTCCTTTCCCTGTCTTTGCCTTCATACTGTGGCTCTCTACATGATTGTGGATATCTTCTGAAAACAGATGATAATGACCAATCAGTTCCTTTAGCTTACAATATGACATTTATTCACTTCAAAGTAAAATCTGACTGGCAAAACACATAAAAATATTTCCAAACTGAAGAACTTTTACACACAAAATATAATAATATACAAGTAAAGTTCTTCAACCTGTACTCTTTTGTTTCTTCTGACAATGAGAAAATCAAGCTGTGTCTCTAGTCATCTTGCATTTATATTTAAATATTTTTTAAATATTTTACAAAATGTACAAATCTCAAAATATCAATGCCTTAACATTTTAGGATAAAAGAATCTGATATTGACTTTTAGCCTCAGAATTTGCAAACTAGCTACCAAGCTAGCGTGTTACAAGAGTTAGAAGCATGAAGCTAGCAAGCTAATTACCCTGCGGCTAAGGAAACAGTGGAGGTAGCCAAGACTGCTAGTTTGGATAGAGCGATAATGGATTTATAAAAGCTTTCATGGCCGGACCTGCTAGAAAGTACTAGTTGTTGATTGATTTATGTCTTCATAAAAATGGTTTCTGTGATAGCAAGAATAGCAAGATTATGTTGTGCTCAGTATTTTTTTTATATATAGAGAGAGATGTTCAGTTCAGGTGAGTGATATGATTTTGGGGATGTCTACCAGCAGTTGCATATGAAGCCTTATGATATGATTTAGCTGCTCTAGCCATAACAAGTATTATGTATGAATACATGTGTGGGTGTGGGTGTGCGTGCATGTGTTTGTGTGTTTGTGTGTGTGTGGGTGTGTACAGTACATGCTTGAGATGAACACATGAGGAGTTTTGAGGAAGAGAGGAGAAGGGTCAGGGAAACAGAGGAAGCAGGAAGAGGAGGAAGAAAAACAGATCCAGTGGAGAACGAGTGGAGAACACAAATCCAGGTGGAGGTGCAAGGTATGGGAGGAGGCCCCTCGCCTGTGCTGTCCTGTGTGAAATGCTGCCTGTGGTGGTGTCTGTGGTGGATGTCTGGCACACTGCCTGAGACCCACGGACGGCTGCTCTCACTCTTGTGTGTAATACAACGTCCTGGAGGGTGCGGAAAAGGTGGGGTTTAGAAGAGGTGCAGTGCAGTGGCGTGTGTGTGTGTGTGTGTGTGTGTCTGTGTGTGTTTACTTTTGTATGTGTGCATATATGTTTTTGTGCGTATATGTTTCTGAACGTAATGTTTTATTTGTTTACAGTATGTTTGTGAATATGGGTGTGTGAGTATTCATTGAATCTGTGTGTGTGTGTGTGTGTGTGTGTGTGTGTGTGTGTGTGTGTGTGTGTGTATGTATAAACATGTGTTCCCGTTTGAGCACAATAGAAACACATATAATACATATACAATTGAACATCTTCTTAATCTTAACTATAGTCAGGGCTGCCAAGTTTCAGTAAATGGCAAGCGTGAGAGTTCGTCCTCACACTCAAAAGCGTGACATTTGGCAGCTCCGAGTCGATTTTTCAAGTGTGAACTTATCAAGAAAGAGGCAAATAAATGTTATACAGCTCTGCAACAAGTATAGGACAATGATAGACTTAGCAGCCTTAACGTTAACTTGGAAAATCAAGGAGAAACAGCGAATCAACTGTGAACAAAAACTAGCAAGGAGAACGTCTTAAATCTAATTGTCGGAGTCGGCGCTGTTGTGTTTGAAAGACAAGTTAGAGGCGCCAAGACCCGCCTTACGTTGCTTCTGATTGGTTTATATTGCGTGATGCCTTCAGTGGTTGGTGAGATTTAGGCACAAAGGACTGATGGATTGGTTATTGCTGTCAGTCAATCAGAGCTCGAACTACGGCAAGGCAATGACCAAAGTTTATCATAATGAAAAAAAAAATATATATAGCGCACTGAATGGGGAAATATTTTGCGTGAGAAATGTCAAGTATGGCGTGTGGTGTGAGAATGGGTCAAATTGCGTGACTGTCACGCTCAAAGCGTGAGACTTGGCAGCCCTGCTATAGTTCAATATAACACATGAGTCAGTTTTTTGTCCCTGTAGATTAAAGGATTAAAGAAGGGTCTGTTTGTATATAGTTGTCAACATATGTGTCTGCACATCTAGTCCATACGTCTACAGTACGTCTCTCTGTACAGTATAAGAGGGTTTGTTTACAGTACGTGTGTGCATGTGTGCGTTGTTCACACCAGGCTTCGGTTCCTGCGGGAGTACCTGTGCCTGCTGAGCAGGTGGTGCTGTGGCGGGGGTGTGGGGGGGCAGTACTGATGTGGATGGTGGTAGGGAGGGGGGGGCGGGGGGAGTGGCGGGTTGCTCCCACCCTTCCCATCAGCCCCGCTCTCCCGGGACCGCACGGGCGTGGAGTCGGCCGACTGGATGAGGCGATGGGCGGGGCTCTGGCTGAGGAAGGCCTCCACGCGCCCGCGGCCCGTGGCGTCCACGACGATGACCTTGACGATCTGCTGGCATTGGATGAGCGTGTCCAGGGGGGAGAGGGAGGGCAGCGTGGGCATGGCCTGGCTAGGCAGGACGGCCAGGGGGTGAACGCCGGCGAGCGACGTCACGGGCGAGCTGAGGCTCTGGGGTGAGGCCAGCTGGTACGTTTGGAGCCTGTTGTGAATTGACACCTAGTTTAGGAACAGCCAGAAGCACGAAGCGTTATCTACCCATCTGCCAAGAGCAATGCACACACAGAGCCCTCTGGTGCCAGAGACACCAAAGCCATGCCACGCTACTGCATGCCACAGCAAACAAAACACACACACACACACACACACACACACACACACACACATACACCATGCCACGATACACATCTATGATGCGCACACACACACCCCACACAATATCAGAGACCAAATTCACACACACAGACACTACACAACAGAGAACAATACAAACAGGGTAGACTGCTGAAAGAAACACAGACCAAATAACATGCCAAACCACTGTGAGACAATACCATACAACACTACACAATAATGAACACAAGTAACAACAACACAGCACACACCAAAGCACCAATGTACTGTGCATGTGCACTCCAACTAATCCTTGCAATGCAGAACCGTTCAACATACTGTAACACCACAACTATGCAGTGTTAATAACAAGGCCTTGTAATACCATAAACAATCCTAATAACATGCTATAATACACAACTTAGACATGCCACCAAACTTTACTGGAAAACACAACAAACCCTGTCCAGACAGTGCTACACCATGCTGAAGTTCAACTATAGCAACATCGAAATAATAAAATACAACTTCATATCTCAATGACCATGCCAGACCACTGTTACACAGACTATCCATGCAAAAAAGCAGTGCACTCATCCACAGATAGTTACAGACAGACGGTGAGGGTTAGACACATTTCATTTGAAGGAGATCAGATTAATTCCGTTTGATTGGAATGAAACTCCACGATGCCACACTTTGTTTAGAACGTTTTTTAAAAACATCAGGCTGCCAGGCAGCAGACAAAGTGCAAGCATTTTCAGCTGTCATTGTCACAATCGCGTTGTGATAATTTATTTTTTTCCAGAGACATCTGTCAGCGTTCTCTCTCTCGCTCTCTCTCTCTCTCTCTCTCTCTCTCTCTCTCTTTCACTCTCTCTTTCTCTCTCTCTCTCTCTTACTCTGTAAATCAGTTGAGCTTTAAAGCAATGCCTCTGTATTATCAACAAAGCGTGGCATATGAGAAGGAGTTTTGAACAGGCGACAATGAAAGAGGACAGGAGAGGGGAACTGAACCACAGCCGCAGCTGAAGCTGGGTACTAAAAGCGCTTCCCTGTTTGAAATGTTGGGAAAGAGAGATGCTTTGAGAGGGGGAAATCTGTGAGAAATCTCTAAGGTCATGAACAAGCTAAGAGGTGGTTAGCGGTATCAAATGGGGCAGGGAGTGGGATAAGATATTCCACTGATAAAGCCATAGAATAGATGATTGGCCAGAAAAGTTCCCCTTTCATGTCTCCTTGATATGTGAACACACACAACGCCCCCCCCCCCCCCCCTCTCTCTCTCTCTCTCTCTCTCTCTCTCTCTCTCTCCTACACACTACCCCCTTACCACCACACACACACACACACACACACACACACACACAGTCTTTCTGTGCTTGTCTTGTTGTCAGCGCATGCGCACCTCCACTGTGTTGTTTCCACTCTTCTCGTAGTACTCATGATTTCCTGTGAAGCACACACACACACACACACACACACACACACACAGAGACACACACACACACAGAGACACACACACACACACACACACACACACACACACACACAGCAAGATCATCAAAACACTCAACACCTTAAGTGGCCCTCTGTGGGTATGTAATACAAATTCAATGTGAATCAGTCTGTGAATGTATAATTAATTCATTTCAGTGCATTTTAGTGCATTTGTGTGTGTGTGTGTGTGTGTGTGTGTGTGTGTGTGTATATTTGTGTGTGTGTGTGTGTGTGTGTGTGCGTGCCCATGCATACCGGTAGGTGTGCCTTGCCCAATATGAATTTCCATCTGATTTTGGTTGGTTTTGGCTGGCTGGCTCCTTATTCCCTGTTGTCTCTCCAACTCCCCTACACACACACACACACACACACACACACACACACACAAAATGCTCAATGTAATTCATATTTACAATTAATCTGTGAAAGTTTCTATGAGTTGTAGAGGTTTTAAAGTCTTCAAGTTTTTCAATCAGTGGTTGTACTCATCATCCAAGTCGCAGTGTTTTGGTCAAGGGCTCATTAATGTTCATCAGGCCTTATAAAACAGGTTCAACTTAAGGCTACACCTTACCATTACTTTAAACCTTAATCTATATTTTATAATAATTATATTCATAATAAATTATGCTTTATACATTATTAATCACACCATTTGCTGTGACAATCCCATTATTAATGACTCGTGGGAATCTTAATAATGGATGACAAACCTTTTAAATTATATATGGAAGAAAACCCTGGACTTTATGTCAGAAGGATTTATAGAAGCAGAAATGGCCACAGATATGTCTCTGGTGGTGAGTGGAGAGCGCGCACGCACACACACACACACACACACACACACACACACACACACACACATACACAATCTCTCTTACACACAGACACTGTAATAGTCAGTCATCTATATAATTTGTGCCTCTGCCATCTTTGTCACACCTACACCACACAGGCATGCAAACCACATGAATATGCATATGTATCTGCCATTACAACACTTTACCAACATTTCACAATCTCTCTCTCTCTCACACACACACACACACACACACACACCAGACACTCACACTCAATGCGTATGTTCTCCATCTCGGCCACCTCTAAGATGCTCTCTCTCAGGTCCTCCACGAACTTGAGCAGCTCGTCGGCGTTCGGGGCGCTGAAGCTCACCACCTGTCTCTTCTCCGAGCAGAACGGAGACAACACCGTGATGCCATGCGGGTAGTCTACCGGGACAACACACGGACGGGGGTTACTCTGGGAAGTGTGTGTGTGTGTACATGTATGTGTTCATGTGTATGTGTGTGTGTGTGTGTGTGCCTTACACTCATTTTCAAACAGGTGAAACTGCATGCCGAGTAGTCCCATGGCTTTACAGAAAGTGTACGTGGCTGCACTTTTCTTTTTAGGACACAGCTTCAGGATCTATAAACAGAAACACACACACACACACACACACACACACACACACACACACACACACACACACACACACACACACATACACACTGTGAAGAGATCTATACAACAAAACAAACATGATTTACTCCTGGTCTCTCTCACCACTCCTCCTCTCCTTCGTCCTTCATAAAAACACACAACCTCTCCGCCAGTGCACAGATGAGTATGGAAAGCACAACACTCTGGTCTCAGTCAACAGAAACATAGCCTACTTGTAAGCATGCACACAGCCACATTCACACATACAGTGTATACTATCCAGAGACCCATACACACTCACAGCAGACACGCAGTTATACGCATACAGACACACACAGACAGACAGACAGACACACAGTTATGCACACAGACATGCGCACACACGCGCACACACACACACACACACACACATACATACATACGCACACACACATGCACACACACACACACACACACCACACACACCACACACACCACACACATCACACACACACTATCAAACTTACCACTAGGAGGTCGTTGAAGAGGAAGACCTCCCTCTGATGAGAGGCTTGTTTCTGGGGCTTGTTCACATCCGTGACCTCATAAAGCCGACTGCAGCACACCAACCTCCTGTGTGGAACCGCCAAGATCTGACGGGGTGAGTGGGGGTGGGGGGGGGGAGTGGAGAGGAAGAGACAAGACAGAGGATGTGAGCAATCAGACCGAGAAATAAAATGACAAGGGTGAGAAGGGCACTGCAGAGAGAGACAGTGAGAGAAAGAGCAAAGACACAGAATGTGGTTTCAACCAGATAGACACTGAAGAAGGAAGACAGGTAGTCCAGGTAGAGAGAGAGAGAGGAAGAGAAAGAGAGAGAGAGGAAGAGAGAGAGAGAGGTTGAAGGAGGCCATGGTAGTCCAGAGTCCAGAGACAGAGAGGGTGAGCTGAGTGTTTACCTGTCTGACCAACCTCCTACCAGCTCCCGCTGTGTAAAAGCCTTAAATAAATCAGAGTGCCTGTGAGTGTGTGTGCCTTGTGCATCCTGCAGTCCCTCAAACAGCAATACTCCATTACAGCGCCCGTTTACACACCGGAGAACAAGCCCACAGGCACACACACACACACAACACACGACACACACAACACACACAACACACACACACACACACACACACACACACACACACACACACACACACACACACACACACACACACACACACACACACACACACACACACACACACACACACACACACACACACACACACACACACACACAGAGAGATTGGGAGGAGAGACAGAGAGGAGGGGAGGTGAAATAGAAAAGGACAGCAGAAGAGACAGCCGGACAGACGAAGAGAGCAATAGGTGCCTGTGGGAGAGTTCGGTAATCGAGGCAGCGGTTTGTTACACTGCTGGGCTTGCTGGGCCAGAGATGGACACCCGCCCCCTAAAAACAACCAAACTCTTCCCTCGGCCAGTGCAGTCTCAAGAAATTATCTGCCAGTCAGGGGCGGAGCTAATGGTTCACTCTAGACGGGGCGAAGACCTATTAGTGGGCCCTCCC
>NC_085003.1:17013636-17016136 GCF_963854185.1 Sardina pilchardus | reverse complement strand
TTTCTATATCATACAGTAGGCCCGTCCTCTACAGTATGAGTGGTGATTAATCTTCACCTGTCCATGGTATTCGCTGTAATTGAAATTTTCATTAAAAGCGTACTTTGCTTGTAATGAATAGGGGTTAACCTAAATAAATAATGCCATGGGCTTCTCTGGGGAGGGGATTTCGTCTCCTCTTTGGTTTTAAATATGTATGGAGAGTGTGTAAGATGTTAATGACTGCAGTAAGAGACCACATCCAATCATATAAAATTGCATGTACAAACACAAGGGGGCATCTGATTGCTTTTTCACTTTGTGTGTGTGTGTGTGTGTGTGTCTGTGTGTGTGTGTGTATGTGTGTGTGTGTGTGTGTGTGTGTGTGTGTGTGTGTGTGTGTGTGTGTGTGTGTGTGTGTGTGTGTGTGTGTGTGTGTGTGTGTGTGTGTGTGTGTGCGTGTGTGTGTACAGTATATCTGTGTGTGGGTGTGTGTGTGTGTGTGTGTGTCTAAGCGTATTTGTGTATGTGTGTTTGAGTGTGTGCCAGTAGTTTTTGATTTAATGAATTTTTCAGCTTCTTACTGCCTCCTCCATAGTACATGGGATAACGATCAAACGCCCAGAATCCTCCATACCCTACCTCATCCCATCTCCAACACACACACTTCCTCACTGTCACACACACACAGCAGCAAGAGATACAGCATTCATACACACACGCACGCACGCGCGCGCACGCACACACACACACACACACACACACACACACACACACACAGAGAGATACACACACTCAAGCACACACATTCAGATACATACACAGACACACACCCACACACACACGGCTGTCCTTCCACAGGGACTCTGTGCTCTTTTAATGTGGCTTCCTCTCCTCTCTCCTTCTTTGATATGCTGCAGTAATAATTCTGCTGCTGCCTGGTCTTGTGTCACAGGCATCCAACTTTCCCTGTGCATGATACTCTTCTCTCTCTCTCTCTCTCTCTCTCTTTCTCTCCTCTCTCTCTCTCTCTCTCTCTCTCTCTCTCTCTCTCTCTGCATGACCCTTATCTCTCTCTCTCTCTGTCTGTCTCGGTACAGGATACTCTTCTCTCTCACTCTTATTCCATGTACCCAACACTCTCCTGTCCTCTCTCTCTCCTCTCCTCTCGTTTCCTCTCCCTCTCTCCATCCTCTCCTCTCCTCTCTTCTCTCTTGTGGTTTTCACTTAAGTCTGGTTCTGCTGCGACTTGTTCCATATTTTCACCTCTAATCACATTCAGTGGCCCAGTGATGCAGCTTATTCTCGCAGTCCACAGGGCCCCCACTGAGCTAGTCTATTACCACGGACAGAACAAGCTCTTGCTGTGATGTCCTGCACAGTCCTGTCGCGTCCAGTTGCATCGACTAGAAACCACAGCCATTGATGTTCTGGCGTCATGCTCAGTGTCACCAGGGGACTGGTGATTGGTTGCCGAGGTGTAAATGATGCCATGCGATTGGCTATTGAGGCATAAATGATTACATGCTATTGGCTACAGAGGTGAAAAATGATGTGATGTGGCTACTGAAGAGTAAGAGACTAGATGTGTTTGGCTATATGCACGGGATGATGCACGATTGGCTTCCGAGGCGTAAAAGGTGACAGGTGATTGGCCAGTGAGGTGTTAAAAGTCACATGTGATTGGTCTGTGAGGTGAAAATGGTGACACATGATTGGCCAGTGAGGTGTAAAAGGTGATTGGCGATTGGCCAGTGAGGTGTGTGCACTGGTGTCTCGTACCCCTGAGGTTACGTATGAAGTCCTCCAGCAGCATCTTGCGCTCGGGCTTAATGTTGGGGCTGTACATGTCCGTGTTGAGCAGGACCACGGCGAAGGCCAGGATGAAGATGGTGTCGGGGTTATGGAACTGCTGCACTACGTCAGGGTTGCACATACAGTACCGCTGGCTGAATGGAGAGATCACAGAGAGAAAGAGAGAGAGAGAGAGAGAAGAGACTTTACATCAGTCAAAAATAATTGGACAAGTTAAAACAAACCTTATTAACACACACATACACACATACCAACTGTAGAAGCAAAAAAACAGACAGACAGGAAGGAGAGAGGAACAGAAGAGAGAGAAGGAAAGGAGAGGAGGGGGAGAGAGGGAGAGAAAGAAGAAGAAGAATTCTGTGAGGGGGTGACTGAGATTGGAGAGAGAAAGACAGGAGGAGGAGGAGGAGGAGAAGAGAGGGACAAGACAGTAGAGAAACACAGCGGGTGACAGAGGGAAAGGCAAAGGAGGAGGAGGAAGATAAATGGAAGAGAGAGAGAGTGTGTGACAGAGAGAGAGGGAGGGAGAGAGAGAGAGTGTGACAGAGAGAGAGGGGGAGAGAGGATGAGAGTGACAGAGAGAGGGGGTGAGCGAGTGAGAGGGGGGGTAGAGGGAGGGAGGGGGAAAGAGAGCATGAGATTGCAACAGAAACTACAGGAGAAACACTTATGCATGGCTTAGCTTCACACTATATAAGCACAAGAT
>NC_085003.1:17006136-17008636 GCF_963854185.1 Sardina pilchardus | reverse complement strand
GAAACGCAAGCACCCACCCCATAAGAGTATCTGAAATATCTCTGTACCAAAAATGACATTGCACGGTGACTCGACGAGCTGTGAACAGTGTTTTAAGGCTGTGTGTACAAAACAGCTCGGAGCTCCAGTGGAATTTTGATTTCGCAACGAGTATTCGCGGTCTGGGCAGAAATAGGGCACCCACTGGCAACACCAACCTCCGAGCACGATAAACAAAAAAAATCCTGCAAGAACCAAACCAAATTTTGTTCAAATCTACACAGACTTATGGCTACTGAAAAATGATCAATGATCAATCAATCAAATTTTATTTTGAAGCATTTTCCCATTTTTTTAAAAAGGGGGCGGGAATTGGTACTTTTATGATAGCTTCAGTCATATGGGTTATGCAGTATGGTTATTGTTGACTTCATTCTGTGTTGAATACACCACTATGTTGATATGTCTGATGTTTGCTTTCAATGTATTTTATACTTTGGCCATTCACCCAATTTCTCTCTCCAAGTCTGTTTGCCATTTGTGAGATCCAGACAGTAGTCAGAACACATTCTTTACACACAACCTTAAAAACAGTAAAAGTGTGTCTGAGTAAGTGTGGGCATGTGTGTGTGTGCGACTGTGTGTGTGTGTGTGTGTGTGCGAGTGCGAGTGTGTGTGTGTGTGTGTGTGTGTGTGTGTGTGTGTGTGTGACCGTGTGACCGTGTGTGTGTGTGTGTGTGTGTGTGTGTGTGTGTGTGTGCGAGTGTGTGTGTGTGTGTGTGCGAGTGTGTGTGTGTGTGTGTGAGCGTGAGGAACAACAGCAAGAGAGAGACAGAATAAGTGTTTGTAGAGCAGGACATAATCCCCTGATAATGTCCATTTCAGGCACGCTGTTATTCATGCAGCTGAATGCCCTTGAAAAAGAGCTGAGCGTCATCCGTCTTTGTTCGGACGCAACCAGAGAGGCAGCGGCCAGCCGTGGGAAGAACCCTGGGCTGCTTCCTTATCAGCTTCCCCTGCTCGCTATCATCCATTCCCAACACTTCACTGAGGTTAATTACCCACAATCCTCAGGCTAAGACCGTCTCTTCCTGAGACAATGGAATGCAATCCTGCGCTGAGAGTTACAGTGTTCCATTTGGGACCAGGCTGGATATTCCGTTCCATTCACACACTGCACTTCAAGTCTGCACCAGCTAATGAATCCAGAGGTGCTGAACGCCTGCCAACACATTTATATTGCATTGTAAATCAGGCAGATGGACCGAAGAGGCCAAAGTATTTGGTTGTGAGTGTGTGTTAAATGGATTTTATCAGAGAGCAAATTGAGTTGCGCGGCTGCGATTGATACTTAAACAACACGTGATTGAGTATTGAATATCAGCATGCGCATCCTGTAGCAAATAAGATTAGGCAGCAAGCAGTATATTGATCCTAAATTCAGATGGTAATGAAAGTTGAAAAACATTTCTTCCGATGCAGATCATCATGTTGGAGGACCAAGATATTGTGCCCTTCTAGCTTGTATGAAAATGTGAAGTACATCAGAACAGTGCTTCTTAAGTTATGTGAGAAGAAGACACACACACACACACACACACACACACACACACACACACACACACACACACACACCGCCGGAAAGACAGACAGACCCAATTACAATATCCTCTGCCCCCTACTGAGGTTGAGGGTAATGAATATTTCAAATATGCATGGTTAGTATCTGAGCAGGAGGCACAAGGGCATAACAGGGCAATTTCATTTTCCATGTCACTGTTTCGGACACCGAGTCGCTGTGTAGGGATCAGAACATTCCCACTGTTCCAGACAATATTGCCTTGTAAGGGTCAGAACCATCACCACTGTTCCGTACAAGGTTACTCTAAAGATCCTTCATTACTCCGCTTTATCCCTCTCTGATTACTCTGTAAGGATGGGAACATTCTCACTGTTCCGAACAGTGTTGTTCTCTAAGGTTTAGAACATTGCCCTGTTTTGGACACTGACTTGTCTCTAAGGATCAGAACATTCTCACTGTTCTGGACACTGAGATGCTCTCTAAGGATCAGAACATACTCACTGTTCTGGACACTGAGATGCTCTCTAAGGATCAGAACATTCTTACTGGTCTGGACACAGAGTTGCTCTCTAAAGGTGCATTCACACTAGGTGCGCTGGACCGGACCCGGGTTCGTTTAGTCTGATGGTTCGGTTGTCTTTGATAATGTAAACGCAACTGTACCGAACTCGACCAGACCCGGGTCCGCCTGAAAGAGGTAGTCTGGAGTCTGGTTCGCTAGAACACTAGAGCAGGTTGCTAAGCAAACGTTCTAAAGAATCTTTACCTTTACTGTATCTTCTTCATTGCACCGCCAGAG
Source organism: Sardina pilchardus (assembly GCF_963854185.1). Lineage (NCBI taxonomy): Eukaryota > Metazoa > Chordata > Actinopteri > Clupeiformes > Clupeidae > Sardina > Sardina pilchardus. The sequence goes on along the minus strand of NC_085003.1, from coordinate 17,006,276 downwards.
AGGGTTAAAGCGGAGCGGATAGTAATGAAGGATCTTTGGCACCGCCTTCTGCGGTGTTGCCAAGTGATATTTGCAAACAGAACCCCCATATTATGGAAGTTCGTGTCTAGAAGCATGGTACATATGACGCAAACGGAACA
>NC_085003.1:16898636-17001136 GCF_963854185.1 Sardina pilchardus | reverse complement strand
GTGTGTGTGTGTGTGTGTGTGTGTGTGTGTGTGTGTGTGTGTGTGTGTGTGTGTGTGTGTGTGTGTGTGTGTGTGTGTGTGCGTGCGTGTGTGTGTGTGTGTGTGTGTGCGTGTTCCTATCTGTCTTTTTGCTGCTAGTGGATCTTAGGAGCAATAAATAACAGCATTATTTGTGCACACACAAACACACACACACACACACACACATCCAGGAATACTGCCTGTGCTGCGCACTATGGGCAAACATAGCTGCAGCCCTAGGGGGCAATGACAAATGCCTGTTCAAGCTTGCCAGCTTTCACTCATTTGGTCAGTCTATTCCACTGACAGCAAAACATTTCACACTGAACAACTGGACAGGTCATTTCACCTCGTGGACAGATATCCTAACTGGAAAGTGGCTTTCTTGATGGCTACCCTCAGGACCTAAGACCTGAGATGAATTTGGACAAAATGGCTGCTTCCTTGCTGTACATGCAGACTATGTACACATCCGTGTTTGAATTAACATTTAGGCAACAATGAAGGAGTAGATTAAAGTGAATCAAGATAAAGAAACACTAAACATTAGGCTACGAGGGAGAACTGTCAAAGTTAATACTATGACTTCATGATTGTCATTTCTAAAACACCAAATTTAAAAATGTTCAGCTGTGTGTAACCACTCTACTGGCTGTATTTTAATGACCATCGTTTTTGAGATACCACTCGATATTGCATCAGTGTGTCTTGTTATCCTTACAGCTACAAAGTAGATAAATAAGGCTAAGCAGAGACATGGACGCTAACTTTTAAACAGCTGAACACTGCACAGTAAAGTTCTGTTAGAATGCATCATTTTGTCCTTGTTTGACTGTTTTGTTGCAGAAAACAGTAAATGGCAGTTAGAAGAGAAGTTGCAGGTATGTACTGCTCGTTTATCCACTGGATATGTATCGCAGATGGCCGGTACGCTATCATTACATGGGAAACCGGATGTGGATGATGAGAGCGTTTGTTCCAAGTTGATAAGTTCATACGCACTAGAGAATCAAATGGTGTCGCCTACATCTCTTTCCATTCTTTATATGAAAATTCAAATGATGAATCGGCAAAGGCCCAGTCAAAACAAACAGCAGAGAGCTGAATGAGAAGAGCTGCAGCTTCTGCTGAGGTGACTAATGCTTGTGTTGTGCGCCAGTGAAGTTCTCGCTCGCCGCCTCTGCATCTGATCCCCTTTATATCAGACTGGAGTATCTTCTGTTGGTGCTTTTCTTTCAACTAAAGTGACTAATGGTACCTTTCACCCAACCAATCATTTCGTCAAAAGGAGTATAAGCAAGCACGCGTGTATGTGTGTGTGTGTGTGTGTGTGTGTGTTGTGTGTGTGTGTGAGCGTGTGTGCGTGTGTGTTTGCACTCACAGGTTGAAGAGATTGAGGCCAATCCTGTAGAGGCGTTTCCGGGCAGTATCCGTGGAGAGCGTCCCGCAGGTGTTGGTGTCCTGGCAGTGCGGGCGGGGCAGAGAGAGGACCATGGTCTCGCAGGCCGACTGGCCGGACGTGGACGTGCTGCTGCCGCCGCTGACGGCCTCCGAGCTGTTCTCCATGCCCGCCTCGGGCCGGACCTGACTGGACCTCCTGCTGCCCCGGCCGCCGGGCCTCCCCATGTCGGCCTCCATCCCCGACGACGGCTCCCCGTCCACCCCCTCCTCCTCCATCTCCTCCCGGGACGGCGGCGCGGGGAAGTCGGCGTCGCCCACCGATTGGACGCTGACGCGGCGGGACTCTGACGGGGCCGGCGGCGGCGGGGGCGGGCCTTGCGGGGGGCCGCCGCCGCCGCCGTCGGGCTTGCTGTTGTTGCCGAGGGCGACGGACTCGAGCACGGCGGAGGAGGACAGGCGGTAGTTGCGGGTGTCGATCTGCACGGTGACGTCGCGGAAGGCCAGCATCAGCTTGCTGGCGCTGCGCGGCAGGTTCTCGCCGCAGGCCACGCGGATGGTGTCGTGGTCCACCAGCAGACCCCCGTCCCCTCGGGAGGGAGGCGCACCTGCGCCCGAGCACCCCTCCTCTCCGCCGCCTCCTCCTCCCTCCTCCCCCGACTGCCCCTCCTCGGGTCTGATCGTGGACCAGGTGCTCAGAGCCTCGTCTATGGAGCGCGCCAGCGACTGCACCTGTAGGATGCGAAGACACCTTAGTCTTCACCTCACCGTTACATTGATTAAGTCTATTTTTGTATGCTTGTGCATTCATTGCCCATCTCCTGATGGTTACCCCCAAGTAGAGTTGTGTATTGTGTGTGTGTTTTTATGCTTTCTACCTACGGTTATCCACAGTGTGTGTGTGTGTATGTGTGTGTGTGCGCGCGTGTGCGTGTGTGTGGACAGTGTGTGTGTATCTGTGTGAGAGTTACCTGTTCGGTGAAGGTGTCCTCCAGGTTGGTGAGCGTTCCCCCGCTACAGGACGGCGCCGAGGCGGAGTGTGTGAGGGGGATCCCCATCAGCTTGCACCCCTCCATGAGGGCCTGCTCGGCCGAGAAGCCTTCCCTCGGCAGACGCACGCGCCTCACCGACATGCGCCGCGGCTCGCGCCGCTCCGACATCGAGTTGCGGATCTTCTCGTAGTTGCGGCTGAGCTGGTACTGGCGGAATGCCGTCTGGATCTTGCGGGCCGCGCGCCGGGCGATCAGCGGACCCCCGTACTTACGCTCCAAGTCCTCTATCTGCGGTCAGGGGAGGAGGTGAGGACAGAGAGAGCGAGGGAAAGTTGGGGAAAGAGGAAGGAAGGATGAGGAAGAGGGAGAAACACACACAAAAAAAGGGAAGAGATAGAGGATGAGACAATGGAAAAGATTAGAAAGTGGGAGAGACAGGGAGAGAAGAGGAGAGGCAGAGAATGGGGGTAAGAGGAGATTTAGCATCTAATCAAACGTATAATCCTTTTAGAAACAGATTTAGTCGCAGGAAAGTGCAATAAAATCAAATCATATGGCTCAATTACTGTAAAAGTGAATTACACAAGTTTAAGTAACGTGATGCTCGACAGTAACACTCTGGAGTATATTACATATTTACACAAAGCTCTCACAGTTCTATAATTGATGTCATCAAAAGAATATTTATAGGTACAAACACTGCGATCAATCCCCATGAGGATTCAGTCAGATCAAACCGCTCCACAATCCCACAGTGCCTTGCTGCTACAGTACTTCATGCTTTACTCTATGGTGCAACTGAATAAATCAAAGCAGTCCTTCGTTTTTCCTTGAACTAAGACTCATGACAATATAATTCACAGATGACTTTCAAAGCCTCTTATCCAAATTTAGACCATGCCAGCCGTGTTTGTGTTATTGGACATTACCTATCACACAACGAGCTTGCTTCCTCAGCCAGCCCTTAGTGACATCATCAAAGCGCTTCGCTTCTAAATTAGGAACAACGTCTACCCATGTTAATGATGGAGCCAGCACGAGTGCCACTAACAATAGCAGACTTTGTCATCAATCAAAGCCTACAGCGTACTCCGCAGGGTACAAAGAAAAGGAGACAAAAGCCTTATAATCATGGTGTGTGTGTGTGTGTGTGTGCGTGTGTGTGTGTGTGTGTGTGTGTGTGTGTGTCTGTGTACATGTGTGTGTGTGTGTGTGTGTGTGTGTGTGTGTGTGTGTGTGTGTGTGTGTGTGTGTGTGTGTGTGTGTGTGTGTGTGTGTGTGTGTGTGTGTGTGTGTGTGAGAGAGAGAGAGAGAGGATGTGTGTCTGCTGGCTGTGTGTGTGTGTGTGTGTGTGTGTGTGTGTGTAATGGAGTAACAGAATAGCAACAGCAGCATTCTCCCTTTCCAACTGATGTCCTTGTGAAAGTCATCACTCTTCCTCTGCATAAGGTATTTAAGGAACTTATCTCTTTATCCATTATACAGTATGCTAACTATCTTATCAAATCCTACCGTACCTATCCTATCCCCGTCCTCTCTACAACACAATTCTATCCTGTTCTGTTCGCTGCTTCTAATCTGTCTAATTCTCTCCCATCTTGCTCTGTGTTATTCTTCATACTGGGGATAAACTTGGCTATCCGATCCTGATCCAATTCTTTCTATCGTGACCTGTCAAATCCCATACACTCCCACCTTCCCCTTTCCTACCCTATTCTATCTCATCCTTTCCTATCCAATCCAAACCTCAGTTCAACCAAATCCTATCCAATCCTAAAGCGACCTATCCAACCATGCTTACATATGCCAGATACAGTGCCAGATTTCTTTAGAATTGCCCCTCGGGAATAGCTAACATTTTATTAATTGAATTAAATTTAATTCTATCTTAGCCCAGAGCTGTAGACATACAGTATATATACACAGCTCTGTCCTAGCCTTTCCTAGCCTATCCTTTCCCATTCTAAATCTAAATCTAAATCTATAGAATACTATCTTTCCATACAATCCGGTCCTCCCATATAGCATCCTATTTTCCCATACGACCCTACCTGATCCTATCATACCCTCCTAATTCAATCCTATGTTATGCAGCAATTCTGTTCTATTTTCCCATCGTATCTCACTATGAGCTTGCTCCCCAGTTCTCATCCACTCTTGTCCAATCCAATTACAAACAGACTGGAAATTCATTACTGGCATGCAGGACTTGATGAAGCAGTGCCCGCACTGAGGCGGTTATTTTTGAGCGTGGCACTCTGATGATAGCGGCGTGTTGCAGATTGTCCTGATTGAGTGCCCAGTGTGTTTGCCACACATCAGCTGTCACTCTGTGGCCCCAGCTCCCCCCCGGCCCCGGCTGACAACCCCCATAAGAGACAGACGTGAGGGGCTGAGTACCCTAGACTTCACACACATGCACACACACACAAACACACATTCACACACACACACACACACACACACACACACAGGGCCTCACACCTGCGCTCAAACACACACACACACACACACACACACATAACTCATTTGTATACACTCTGATACAGACATGCAGAAACATGCACACAACCACATCAACACACACAGTTAGTGTGTGTGTGTGTGTGTGTGTGTGTGTGTGTGTGTGTGTGTGTGTGTGTGTGTGATTCCGTTATTAACCAGCCAACCCATGGGGCACAGCTGTGGTTACCATGACAACCTGTCATCTCGGTGCTAAGATGTCAGTGAGAAGTGCTCTCAGGCACTGTGTGTGTGTGTGTGTGTGTGTGTGTGTGTGTGTGTGTGTGTGTGCACGTAAGAATATTTCTGTGCATATCAAACAGTACCAAGCCATTAATGGCTGTGTGTTTGTTGTGTTACTTATGTTTGTGAGGGAGGTGTTTTGGTAATGACAAGAATGTCTGTTGCTTGTTTTTGTGTGTTTTGTGTGTTTGTATGCATTTGCAGTATATCTGTGTGAGCATGTGTTTGTGGGCATGTGTGTGTATTTGTGTGTGCCTGTGCCTGTGCGTGTGTGCCTGTGCGTGTGTGTCTGTGTGTGTGTGTGTGTGTGTGTGTGTGTGTGTGTGTGTGTGTGTGTGTGTGTGTGGCAGCCTGTGTATGAGTGTTTGACCAGACCTCTAGTGTGTCCTCTAGGTCAGTTGAGATATTGTACTGGGGAGAGTGTGCACAGGTAGAGGCATCTGGTTGGCTGGATTTCCTCTTCTGTCCCGCCTCTTCCTCCTTCCCTCCAGAGGGCAGTAGCGCAGGGCTGCGGGACCACAGAGTAAACATCGTTAGCATCGCTAGGCCATTATCATCGCTAATGAGCACCCACTACTAATGACAACCCCTAGTTGCACCAGTAGATATTAGGGCAGAAGCTTAAATACTGAGCACAAGAACAGCATCAGAGGGTTACAGCACCAATGTACAATCTCACCTCCATACTAAGGTGACCAGATGTTTGAGACCAAAACCGGGGACGTAATCCCATGGGGACATTTTCAGTTTGACTATCTGACTGGAATACATACAAGCTTTATCCTCAAAAAACGGGGACATACTATATGTAGTTTTTCTGTATTATCCCAGGGACAGGCAACCAAAAACGGGGACTGTACCCTGAAACCGGGGAGGTCTAGTCACCCTGCTCCATACACATAGGCTACTTGACATGAGGGGAATCCCTCTTTCACAGCTGTTCATCAACTTCACCAGTACATAAAATCAGCATGCTCGACTGTCACGCCTCATCGACAGACAGCTGTCCATCTGCTTTAGAAGACTGGACACACACACTCCCTGTCCAGAGCAATCGCTTTGAGTTTGCCTGTATGATCCGGTGGCTGAACATTCAATGACCTGAATAGGTGTGGAGAATCAATAGCTGGTGGTTCCCCATGAAATTATCAGCATCATTAGCTGGCCACGAGCAGGAGGAGCATCGTCGCTGTCCGGCCCTAATGAGCCTGATTGAAAATGCTCATTACTCTAACAGGCCTCACTAATAAACTCCTCTACTAATAAAGGTGGTAGAGAGAGAGAGAGAGAGAGAGAGACAGAGTGAAAGAGAGAGAGAGAGAGAGAGAGAGAGAGAGAGAGAGAGAGAGAGAGAGAGAGAGAGAGAGAGAGAGAGAGAGTCCTGTCAGAGCTGTGCTACGGGAGACACTCTGTTCTCCTGCTGAGAGGAAACGGACAGAGGAGTGTCTCAGAGTTGTGTTACGGGAGAGACACTATTCTCAGGTTGAGGGGAGGGGGAGAGAGAGAGAGAGAGAGAGAGAGAGAGAGAGAGAAAGAGAGACATTTCAGAGCTGTCTGTGATGGGAGATGGTCTGTTCCCAGGTTGAGGGGAGAGAGAGAGAGAGAGAGAGAGAGAGAGAAAGAGAGACATTTCAGAGCTGTCTGAGATGGGAGACGCTCTGTTCTCAGGTTGAGAGGAGAGAGAGAGAGAAAGAGAGAGAGAGGGAGAAAGAGAGGAGAGAGAGAGGAGAGAGAGACGTTTCAGAGCTGTCTGTGATGGGAGACGCTCTGTTCTCAGGTTGAGCAGAGAGAGAGACAGAGAGAGAGAGAGAGAGAGAGAGAGACGTAAGAGCTCCTGAGTTCTTGTGCTGTAAGAGTGGGCTTTCTGGGTGCAGTATACGGCAGCGCGGCTGTCGCCTTCGAAACAGAAATAAATGAGAGTGCTGATTAAATTGCTGTATCAACTACGACGAGAGGGCATTACTGATGAAGGGAAAACAGTGCAAAGCCTACTGTATGCGCCTCTCACTGATGGAGGGAAAGAAAGAGGGTGTGCATGAACGAGAGAAGGAACGAGAGAACGAGAGAGGAGGGGAGAGGGGAGAGAAGGGGAGAAAAAGGGCAGAAAGACCGGGAAAAGGAAGGAAGGAAGGAAGGAAGGAGAGAAATTGGAAGAGAAAGACAGATATAGTGAGGGAGAAAAAGGGATATAAATAGAGAGATAGGAGGAATAGAGAGGGGGAGGCAGAGATGGATAAATAGAAAACAGAGAGCAGGGGGGAGAGAGAGGGCAAGGGGGGGCAGAGAGATGGGGGGTAAAGGGGGATGGGAGCAGACAGAGAGGGAGATAGAGAGAGGGAGATAGAGAGGGAGAAAACAAGAGTTATAAATAGAGAGGAAGGAGGTAGAGACACAAAGGGGGGACATGGGGGGCAGGTGCACAGAAAGAGGAAGACAGGGACATTGGGAGAGAAACAGGCAGTGATGGAGAGAAGAGAAGACTGAGAGAGGAGAGAAAGAGAGAGAGAGAGAGAGAGAGGATGACAGAGGGGTGCCGGAAGAGAGAGAGATAAATAGAAAGTCAGGGAGACAACAGAGGAGGAAGAGGAGGAGGGGGAGGAAGGGCATGAGACATGAAGAACCATCAGCAGAGGGACAGAGAGACAGTGAGCATTTCTGTTGTCTTAGGAAAACAGTTTCAGAACAGCCAACCCAGCTTCTCTGAGGGAGAGGGAGTGGGTGTATGTCTCTCTGTGTGTGAGAGAGCGTGAAAAACAGAGAGAGGGAAAGAGAGAGAGAGAGAGAGAGAAAGACAGATGGAAATAAAGAGGGAGGAAGATACAGTAGGGTGCAAGAGGGAAAGGGTGAGGGATGAAGGGAAAGAGTAAAAGAGATAGAGAGAGAGAAAAGGAGTGAGACAGAATGGGAGAAAGAGTGAGTGAAAGAGTGAAAAGAGTGTGTGTGCTGTGTGTTAGAGGGAGGGAGAGTAGAGAGAGAGAGTGAAAGAGTGAGAGAGAGATAGAGAGAAAGGGTGATATAGAGAGATAAAGGGAGAGTTGAGGTAAATGCTGTGCCATGATTAAATTATGAGACAGATGCCAGCACACAACCTCCCCATCCCCACACTCTCTTTTCAAGCCTCTGGCTTACAACACACCACCTTGTTACCCTGCCATACACACCCTATAGGAAACGGAAACACACACACACACACACACACACACACACACACACACACACACACACACACACACACACACACACACACACACACACACACACTCATGGAAATGCATGCATGCATACACACACAAGCTCATAGATATACACTGTATGCCTTCACAAATACTCACACACACACACATACATGCATGAATACACGGATGGCACACACACACACACACACATGCATGAATACACGGATGGCACACACACACACACACACACAGGCACGCAAATATACTCATACACACACACACACACAGAGAGAGAGACCACACACAGACACACACAGACCACACACACACACACACACACACACACACACACACTGAACTCCCAACAACCTAAGGAGAGGGGAGGATATATTTAGCCAGATCAGTGACTAGAGAGGCAAAAGCAAATAATACTAGAGACACACACACACACACACACACACACACACACACACACACACACACGCACGCACGCACACGCACATGCATACACACACAATCACACACACAAACACACACACGCACACACAAACAAACAAACATGCACACCACACACACATACACATACACAAACAAACACACATGTACATGCACGTGCGCACACACACACACGCGCACACACACACACACACACACTCCTAGAGAATCTTTGCATTTCCAATCCCACACACTCCAAAAGGCCCAAAAGACGGCTTGGTGCTGAGTTGAGCTGGGTGTTAGTGTCCTCATCCTCGTACCTTTCAGAGCAGCAGATGGCCTCTCGCTCTGGGGCCTCCGGGGCTGGGCAGCAAAACTGGTGCAGCACCGTCTCACTCCTGCAAGGTAACGGACTCTCATCAGTACCACACCACCATCATCATCATCATCATCATCAATGCCATCATCGCAATCTTCATCATCGACATCATCCGGATCATCAAAATCACATTATCAGAATCATTATCATCATTATAACGATTGTAATATTAATTGGTGTCATCATCATTATGAAAGTTATCATCACTTTTACCGGCATCAGATGTCATTGCATCATTTTCATTTTTATTGTCATCTCAGGAAAGGAGAGGAGTTTTTCAGCAACCATGCAAAGTGTCCTCGAGCAAGATGTTGACGCCCACACTACTACTCTTGATGTGCTGAATGCCACTTTCAGTACTTCCATTGCAATATCATCATCATAATCATCATCATTATTATCACCATTACGAGTATAACCTCCATAATCTCTATGACGTTCTTTGTCATTCGTTTTTTTGTTCTAGGAAGACTCAGAGAGTGCAGACTTCTGTCAAGGCTAAATGTCTGAGGGTGGTGGCAGCGGTGATTGCATTGTGGCTAAGGAGCTGGCCTATAGCCTGAAAAATTGTGTGTTCAATTCCTGGCTTCCACCGTTGTGCCCTTGAACAAGGCACTTAACCCTGAGTTGCTCGAGGGACATTGGCGCTTGCAATTTACATATGTAAATCACTTTGGGGAAAAAAAGTGTCTGCTCAATGAATTAATGTAAATGTAAATGTCAAGACCACCATGCTCACAAAGTTCATGGGCCTGCCTTGTGACTCAACACCACTCCAGATTTCACATATAATGACTGGCCCATACTGATGCAAGCTCGCCCTTCTACCTGGTGTCATGAAAAATCCTGCAGGCAATTTTTGGTTTTGTAATCCTGCATACAGACAGACAAACAAACAACACCGAGTCGAGGTAAAAATAAAGCTTTGCTGTGACTATTAGAGGTTCCAATGCGACCTCTCTGATTAGTTGCCTGTGTAATACTCGTGTAACACACTAAAGCTTATGAGCTCCGTGTCAGTCACGACGCTGTTATGGGGTCAATTGGGTGCCTCTCATTTGGGCTTTTTTATACGCCTCCCTCGCTCCTCAGGCCTCGATCCTCACTGATCTACATAAAGAATGATGGGGCGAAAACAATGGGATAGTCTATCCAGTGTTAGTTATAGATCAGTGGGAACGCCCCTCGAGGATCGAGAATCGAGGATCGAGGAGGCATGTTGAGATGCACCTATTGAGAGGAACATAAGAGCCTCTCCACTAGAAGGCATAACCCTTAACGGGGGAGGGGGGGTTCAAACCAAATATTCGCGATGAGGTGAGCTGCAACGTTCTAAAACCTTGCAACTGCGACTAATGGTGAATGCTTTGCAATGGCTTGCAACAGCTGGCAACAATGTGCAACATTTAATTCACACCGCTGCAACTCCTCCTGCAACGGTTTCGTTTCATCGTGGATCTTTGGTGTGAATTGGGCCTAAAAGGACAAGCATATGGCCTCAAAGGACCAGCAAAAATCCTGTGAAGTACAGTACTGTATGTTTCAATGTAGGTTTTAAAGAGTTCAGCTAGCCATCAAACCTCAGGGACTCATGACCACATCCATGTGCAAATGCAGAGACAGAGCACAGATGTGCATCCCCATGCACGCTTACACACACACACACACACAAACACACACAGACACACTCTTATAAAAAGTAAATCCTGCATGGAAGCTTTTATGGCGTTGTTTTGGATTAAGCGTTGTAACATCGATAGCTCACACGGACTAAGACTTGGTATGAGAGAGAGAGAGAGAGAAAGAGAGAGCGAGAGAGAGAGAGAAAGAGAGAGCGAGAGAGAGAGAGAGAGAGAGCGCTCTCATCTCATATTCCACTCATATTCCTATGTGCCACCTTTCCCCTTTCCATCTACTCTCAACTCCTATTCCTCTTATTCTGTGACCTCCCCTCACTTACCATCACTATGAAAAAAAAATCTCACCCTGTATCTGCCATCCTGCTCCCCCTTCACCCTTCTCTCTCTCTCTCTCTCTCTTTCTCTCTCTCTCTCGCTCTCTCACTCTCGCTCACTCTTTCTGCCCCCTCTCTTTCTCTCTTATTAGTTGTTGGTTCAAAGAACAAGTGGGGCAGGGAAGCCACGTGCAGAAAGAACTGCTGGGAGAGAAGCACCTTATACACACACACACGGCAAAGAGAGAGAGAAAATGAGAGAGAGAGAGAGAGAGAGAGCAAGAGCACACACACACAGAAAAGCACATGCAGACACAGCCACAGCCACATGCGAGCACACACACACACACATACACACACACTACACGCAAATTAAAATGTGTGTGTGTGGGGGGGGGGGGGTTGGTCACCAGACAGAAAGAAACATAGCAAAGGCATAAAAGACACAAAAAGGAGAGCCTAAAATACCCATAAATCTAGTTGAAAGCGACTCATCAGTGCAGATTGTCCTTTTGTATTTGCAATACAGAAACCAATTGCACAGATCAGGCCAGGCCTATTGGTTTCCACAGCACCCAGATAGAACTGGACTAAATGAATTCTTTGCGGCTGGATTAGGAAGCAAATCAACTGAATAATTTACGCGAGCGAGCGCACTGTGTATTTACAGTAGCGCGCCACCACACGCATTCCTGTTACGTAATAGACATGTTTTGGTGTTGTCTTCATCCGTTATCCGCAGGAGAAGACCTAGGATGTAACAACCCATTTCTATTATCCTATTTCAATAAAACACTAAGAAAATAAAACACTGCATCTATTCTTTCACAGTGTGTGTGTGTGTGTGTGTGTGTGTGTGTGTGTGTGTGTGTGTGTGTGTGTGTGTGTGTGTGTGTGTGTGTCACACAGAGAGACAGAGAATCTGATTGATAAGAGAAGGATCTCCCTTACTCTGATTTGTGCGCCCGTGCCCCTGCCCGGGTGAGGGTCGAGGGGGTCTGCGGGACCAGCGCCTTGCAGCCCTGCCGGCGTTCCGCGTCCTCCGGAGAATCTTCCGGGCTGGGGGAGAGAGTCGAAGCCGGCACAAGCTGCATCTCTTGCTGGGGAGCGGAGGGCGACTGCTCGGCCTGGGGCAGCTGCCCCGGCTCTGCTTGGTGGTGGTGGTGTGGGGGATGATGCTGGGGCTCACTCGTCTCCCGCAGCTGCTTGTTCTCCACCACCAGATCGTCCAGCTTGCGTTCGAGGATGTCGATGCGGTGCCGCTGGGTCTGGATCAGGCTCTGCTGGTTCTGAACGATAGCTGTCAGCTCTTTCAGATACAGCACCGCCTGGACGGGGTTCTCCAGCAAACTCGCCATGATTTCAAACACCTCGGCCTTTGGCTCCGGTCAGCAGGACAGCCTGACGAATTGTACACACGTTATCCGGACGTTATCCAGAGACAACGCTCTCTCTCTTCTTTTTTTTTTTTTTTTTATCTCCCTCTCTCTTTAATTCTCGCGCTTCTCCCTCCTCCTCGCCCTCTGTTTCTCTTTCCCCTTAGGTGTGCAGCGAGGGGATTTTTTTTTAAGCGGAGATGCTACGCGCAATTAGGGACTCTCCTCTCCTCCTACTGCCCCGCGCGCACACTCGGGAGAGGGTCGAGCGAGCTGGTGCTGATGCGAGAGAAAGCATCCAACCCAACCCGGAGAGGATGTCGCGTCGGTGGGCTTAGCACAGGGGTGGAGTGACGTAATCACGCATCAAAGCAAGCACTAGGCTATTCACTTTGATGCAGAAGACCATTTGGTGTCAAATCAAGCCCATTATCATGTAATTTCATAAAACAATAAAAATGTCGAATAGTTGTGAATTAACCTAATACCAAACTAATGTAATAGTCTGCACATGTTCGTCTTTCTTAACGGTTTCAAAACGTTAAGTGTAATATAACAACGACATCTAGGTAGGGCAAACTACGCTTTACTTCAAAATGGGAAGACATAACACGCCCCCGTTAGTTTACGTGCCCTCGCAGCCACGTGATACGTAATACGGAAGTACACAAGTCACTGTGCGGTGGCTAATGAAAACCTTATACACAACAATTCTTCATAACTCGGATTCGTTATATGGTCAGGTAAGACATTTGTTCAGCAACTTATCAATACTAGCTGGTAGCGGTGAAGTGTAAAAGCTGAGTGGTTGCGCTTGGACATTTTAAATACTACGTTGACAGCTAATTCCTCTCTTTCTCTTTCCACGAAATTGGGCCATGGCTAGAGAAGCCAAGGCTACGTTAACGTTGCATTAAAAGTCTTCGTAGAATCATTATAGGGACATATTCTAGTTTACAAGACCATTCTCTGAAAAGAGTGTCTATGCTATCAATGTGAGGATATGCTGCTTTCATGAAACGTAAAAATCAGCTCAGCTATGAACGTCTCATCGTTCTCGTGTGCCTCAGTGTTTTCGACAGGGCTAAAACTTCAAAATGAAGTCGTAGAGCCCCAATTAAGTTGTAGAGCCCCTGTCATTGCAAAGAGCATTGGCGATTCAAAACGCATAGGTCGCATATGCTTTGATGATAGTCTGTGCCGATTCTTGAAACCACCTGTAATGTTATGGCTCCACTCTAGAAAGCAGAATACCTGCAAGCATGCTTCACTTTCTCCGTTTAACAAATCTGGTGTAGGCTATTATGATTCTGTTGCAAACCTCCATTAAAGATGTCGGTCATTTGTAGCCCTTAGGCCCCCACGAGACGTCTCATTCTGGCCGGTTGGACATCATGTGATTGTCGCTATTGAGCTCGCTCCTTCTGTTTGCAAGGAGGATCATTTGCGTTAAACTGACAGGCAGGAACCACTTAAAGTCCGCCTAGACTAGGAAGGCCAATAAAAGTTCAATTGGCCTGTAGTAGGCCCTACTGCACTCACACACATAAGTTCTGAAACCTATCCTTGGGTTCATGCAGTATTTACAGTACGGTAAAGGTTTTACGGCTGTAAATCGTATGCAACCAAATGTGTAGTAGTAGTCTGTATTCTAGCGTGTGTGTGTGTGTGTGTGTGTGTGTGTGTGTGTGTGTGTGTGTGTAGGATGACGCAGAAGCATTACCTGGAGGGCCAGGTGTACACGGTGCCCCTGATCCAGCCTGACCTTAGAAGAGAAGAAGCCGTGCAGCAGATCACTGATGCCCTCTTGTATCTGGAGAAAATCTCCACAGACATCTTTACCAGGTACATGCACGCACACACACACACACACACACACTCACACACTCACACACACACACACACACACCACCTCACATGCACACACATGCACTCACACACGACCTCACATGCACCCACACATACAATCGCTCTCACATACTCACACACATCCAGCATTGAGTTCCCTGTTCCTTGTTAATGCTCCCGCGAATCTCCCTCTCTTGAAACATGCACACACATGCACACGCACCACACACACACACACACGCTTTTACATTTACCCCGCACACGTGCACATTCAGTGCACACCGTAACACATCTTAACATTCTCAGTGTTGAGCTGTTTTTGTTTGTTTGTGCGTAGGTGTGTGTGTATGTATGTCTATGTATGTGAGTAATTGAGAGAGAGAGAGACAGAAGAAATGTAAGTCTAAAAACTGAACAATGAGGAGTTTTGATGTAAATCTAACAAGCAAACTAATTTGAAGGCTCATAAATGTAAAAGGCAAACATAGATTGAGGAGTTGATCCAATATATGTTGACAGTACAAAGGACAGAGCTAGATGCCATTGTATGTCTTTCGAAAACAAGATGCAGAAGCTTCTGAAGCATCTTTAAGAGCTGCTCATAGGTCCACTGCTGAGTATCACAACTCTCTACACACACACACACACACACACACACGTGATGTGTGTCCAGGGTATGTGTATGTCCTACTCTCTTAAGGTGTGTGTATGAGTGAATGTGTATGTCTGTATCAGCATGAGTGTCATAGAAGTTAATCCCAGCTCAAATATTATCGGCAAGGTTTCCATGACAACAGAAAAAAAAGCGCAGGAGAAGAGGCATCTCTCTCTCTCTCTCTCTCTCTCTCTCTCTCTCTCTCTCTCTCTCTCTCTCTAATTCAGTTTGATTCAAATATGCCTTATTGACAGATTGAATCATGCATCTGCATTGCCATAGTTTTCACAGGATAGAAAATAAATATATTTGTGCTGTTACAAGCCTGGCTCAGAGCAATGTAACAGCCACACGCGGAGTAGCGATATATGTGTTAGATTTATTAAATGAGTCAAACTTAACAGAATGGGTTAAGTGAAGTCAATAGTGGAGATGGATTTTGAAAAATAAAAGTGTAAGCAATCAGTATAATGCGGTGCATTGAATAAACCAAACAAAATCCAAAATTGGAGTCAGAGCAGCGGCAGGCGACCACCTAGTCTCCTCTGAAGTGCTTTTAAAGGCCCAGACCAACTCCAACACCTGCGCCCAGTTCACCTATAGGAGACAGACGCAGCACACAAACATGAGGAGGATCCAGCCAAAGCCATTGACGGTGCAAAACAAAAAAACTAAAATCATCTACAAACATGGTGTGTGAGTGAGGATATGAGTTATTGCGGTATGAGAATTTGCATTCATCGGCTCGTTGTAGTGTTACTTGTAAAATCATGATGTGTAACTTTTAAATACTCCAGAGTACATTCCAGAGTAAATGTTAAACATTTAATGGAGCGCTAAAGTACAGATTTTATGAACTTGTATGATGAAACAATTTTTTTTCACAATACTTTTGCATTTGAAGCTGTGGAATTCTTTGATATCTTTCATCTCAGGATTTTGCCTGTTGCTGGGCCCTTTCTGTCCTTTCCTCCTCCTTTAGCCAGTTTGATGATGGAGACCGTTCTGCTGGGGTCCTAGGATGGTTTTGCTGGTGCTGGACTGACTTGAGTATCCAGGGTCTGGGTGTTGGTTTTGTTGGTGGTTTGGTTTGGTGGTTGGCCACAGAGTGTCTGATGCTCAGCTGCACGGTATCGGGTCTGATGGTGGTCTCACTGTCAGGTCTGGTGCTGGGCCGTGGCGTTTTGGGTCTGGTCCTTGGCTGCAGGAGGTTAGGACTGGTCAGGGGCTGCAGGGTGCTGGGATTGGAGCTGGTTTGCAGGAGTTTGGGTCTGATGCTGGACCATGGGGTATCTAGTCCAGTTCTGGGCCATGGGGTATTGGGTCTGGTGCAGGGCTGCAGACTGATCACCTTTGGAGGTTTCAAGCATCTGGCTGCATCTACTGTGCAGACGATAGGATTTGGAAGGACTGCTGGGGCTCTGGCCACACCGTCCTTCAACACCCCTACACAGACTCTATGGAGTTGCAGATGGCCCAGGAGGTTGTGGGCGCCAAGATTATGGTATATGCAAGGTGGACGTTCGGCATTCTAGCTTGTCTGTGAGTTATGTCGGCTTTAATCTTAGGCAGTCCTTGGTTAGAGGGTGGAGATTGCTGCTTCAGTGCCACCCTTTGCACAGAATCTGCCACATGCTCCTGTTGTGCGCTGAGGTCATTGGTTCCCACATGGATGATGATGTATGACTCGGACGTTCTCTGCAGAGCTGCTGGAGGGCACTCTCAGTTTTTGGACGTGAACATGTTGGCTGGTTGTCTTTAAATGTCCTCTTTGAGTAAGTTACGATGACTATTTCTGCATCTCATTGTTCTTGGGGTGTCTGAAGTGAAGGGCTCTGTTTGTGTGGCAGGTGGTGGTGTTGCAGGAGTAGAGGGCTGAGAGATGCTTCAGGTCTCCTCTGAGGGCCCTCTCTGTTCTGCTCCATTTCTTCCATGTCTTCCCATAGTGGCTCGATGTAATTTGCACATTGAGGAGGCACAGCTGGTCTCCTACAGTAGGTTCTGCATTTGTTTGCTGACAATACATGTGAGAGTATTCTTTGTACTCAATCAGTTTTACCTCCTGTAAGGGGAGGCTTTCGCTCATTTCTCAGCTTCTGCCAGTGACCGGATGATGTTAAAGTTCTCCTGGACAGTGTCCAGACATGCCTTGGCATTACAGTCCCTTTGTATTATTACATTTACAGTTAGAATCATTGCCCCCCGGCCCCTCTCATATTTGCATACAGTATGTGTTTGTCGATCATTTTGCATATTGCTTGTTTTTGGTGGACTTACTGCTTGCAGATGGCTGTGTGTGCCAGGCAAGACAGACTTTTGTCAACAGGAGCGGCTTTGAAACGGTAAGCTTGCCTCCTAATTGAGCATAATCTGCCATTTTAGAAACTACTGTCTTGTTTTCATTCTCCGTCTGGTTATTTCCATGATTTTACAGGTTTCCTTCGGTTTGGTTCATTTCAGAGTCATGTTCAAGAGGTCAAGTGAAGCATGATTTCATGGGATCCTCACACTTGTGTGTGTCACGCTGTTCCAATTTGCATACTTTTATAATAGCTAATTAGGTGTATACGTGTGTTCACGCTGATAATGTGACGACCCAAAGTGTGTGGCAAGTACCCAGATGGTGCACTCATAACGGTCAGAAAGCTGAGTGTAGAACGCTGGACACTTTTTATCCTCAACAGACACCATCGTGGCAACATACTGGAAGGCCATGTTCAAACTCATGATAGAAACACTTGAGGAAACTGTGGAATTAACACCTTTCAAATGGACAAGCAAATTATAATGCTGTTCATGTTTGGACAAAGTACGACTAAGAACTTGAATTTCCCCTTGGGGATCAATAAAGTATCTATCTATCTATCTATCTATCTAAGCCACTGTCAATTTGGAGACAACAGTAACATTACGTGTTTAAGTGTTTAAATGTTGTGATCATCATTTCCACTAAGTGCAGAGAGTTTATGTTTTATTTGAGACAACACTACCCTGTTCAAATTCATGCACTATACGAGTAAGCACATAGTTTGCTGCATGTGAGTATACAGTACTGTGGGAAGAACACTGATTGGAACTGAGAGAGTGTGTGTAGTGCTGTATTCTGGGTCAGCATTTAGCAGAAGCAGCCTTATGTCTGTGCACCATCAACTATTTTTCCTTTCACCTTCTCTTTCCTCTCTCTCTCTCCTTCCTCCTTTCCTCTCTTATCTGTCGTTTCCCTACTTCCTCCATTTCTCTCTCTTCCGCCTTCTTTCTCTACCTCCCTCCACCCCACTTTTCTCTCTCCCCCACTTCTTTCTCTCTCTCTCTCTTGCTGTGTCCCTTTCCTTCTCACTAATGGAAAGGCTTTTAGACTTACCAAAGCACCTAAGGCTTGTGTGTGTGTGTGTGTGTGTGTGTGTGTGTGTGTGTGTGTGTGTGTGTGTGTGTGTGTGTGTGTGTGTGTGTGTGTGTGTGTGTGTGTGTGTGTGTGTGTGTGTGTGTGTGTGTGTGTGTGTGTGTGTGTGTGTGTGTGTGTGTGTGTGTGTGTGTGTGTGTGTGTGTGTGTGTGTGTGTGTGTGTGTGTGTGTGTGTGTGTGTGTGTGTGTGTGTGTGTGTGTGTGTGTGTGTGTGTGTGTGTGTGTGTGTGTGTGTGGTGGCGGCGGCCAGTAGTGAGTTTGATATGCTGTAGTGTGTTGTTGTACTGTAGGCCTGAATCTTAAAGCTTTGAGAAACACAAGAGTTGAGTCAGGCTGGTTCAAGGTCACACTTAGACACTCCTCGTTTCAAAGGCTGTTTCTGCACCATCACCATAGAGGATCCATCTCACCACTTACACTGAACAACCCTCCTTAAAAAACACCAGTCAAAGGAGAAACAAGACACAGCAACCACTGACATTAAGGAAGCAGGCCCAGCAGCTAAATGTCCTCGTATTTAGTGTGTGTGTGTGTGTGTGTGTGTGTGTCTGTGTGTGTGTGTCTGTGTGTGGAGAGGATCGTCAGCCTCACAAATCTCAGCCTCCAGATTCCCCCCATCTTACTAATAGGCCCTCTTAGCTGTCGGAGGGTACAAGAGTGAACAGAATAGCACTGCCAGCGACATTCCCCACATGCCAGCCATCTAAGTCATAAAATAAATCAAAGCCATAATGCTAATGCTTTCCACTAGGCTGTATCACCCCTGAGTTATTATTATCCAGCAACGTAAAATGGGCAAATCTGTGTTTTGAATGAAAAGTTACACTAAATGGATTATTCTTAAGGTTAGCTGCTCCATCCCATGTTTTCATTTGACTGCTATGAGACTCAGACGGTCCTTAGAGTGGGCTAGTAAGTCCTAATATTCGCTCAATCTGACTGTAGTAATATGTTGTAGTGTAATAAAAATGTTATTACAGTCTAAGAATAGGGTACATGAAGTGAATGCTGTACTGAAAACAAGAATCACGAACAAAAGAATGATTCAAATAAAAATCATCCAAAGGAGCACTGCAAGCTCTGTAACTCTAGAACTCTAACAGTTACAGACAAGAAAGTTATAGACAAAAATGCAGGAGGTAAACTAAAACTGGTGTGTTTTTTAGTTCAGTGTTTCTGTGTGCTGTGAGGGCTGCACAGGTGAAAAACAATGCACTGTAATAAACCACAGAGACTTTTTCTGTGTTTAATATCATGTTGGTGCGCCGTGAGATTTTCTCATAGTAAGTAGTGTGCGTAATAAGTTTGGGAAACACTGTATTTGTTGTTAGTGTTAATTGAGTTACCAGTTCACCTTTTCTGACCTTTAGAAGCGTTGGTGCCCTTGACAATATTTTGCTTATGTCAATTGATGGTACTGTGTGGCTTTGTCACTTGCGATGGATGGTAGATGTGCAGGGTTGCGGATGAACTTCGTCCTGAGTCTGTTTGATTCGGCTGTGCCGGAGGTCCTGGTGGAGAGGTGCATGTTTAATTATTTACGGTCCTGGGGCTCTCTGGAGAAAGAGTCACTACAGTAGTAGTCCTTGCGTACCCTCCGTTCGTCACAGCGCATTGCCTCACCAATGACTCAAGTCTTACTGTGGATCTCTGAGTCATGTGGTAGTGTATGGGCACATGGAGAAAGTGTGTGCGTGTGCGTGTGTGTGTGTGTGTGTGTGTGTGTGTGTGTGTGTGTGTGTCTTTCATTTAATATAATGCATATGCATGCTTTTTGTGTGTGTGTGTGTGTGTGTGTGTGTGTCTGTGTTTGTGTAGGGTATCTCAGAGTGTTGAGAAGAATCGTGCTCATCTGCAGACAGTCACAGACCGCATTAGACTGGCCCAGGCAAGAGTACAGAAGATCAAAGGCAGCAAGAAAGCCACCAAGGTGAGACACACACACACACACACACACACACACACACACACACACACACACACACACACACACACACACACACACACACACACACACACACACACACACACACACACACACACACACACACACACACACACACACACACACACACACACACACACACACACACACACACACACACACACACACACACACACACACACACACACACACACACACACACACACACACACTCAATTATTCCTGTCCTGTCTCTGACTGTCATAAACATACAACTACACTACACTCCTCCCCTGCCCACCAGAACACCCTCCAAACAGACAAGCCCAACAGAACACACTTTTGTTGAAGACATGGCTCGTTTTCAGAGTAGACGAACAGAACGTACAGTAACTCACTCGTCTCAGATAGAATACTCCCTCGTCAGATGAAAGATCTCTTTCAAATCGAATTCTTAAATCAAATGAATAGAACTTTCTCAAGTGAGACAAAATGAAGTCTCAAAAACAAACAAACTCTCTCTCTGTCTTTCTCTCTATCGAAAAAGAGTATACTTCACGATCAGACACAACAGAACTCTCACATATCAAAACTTTCAAATTGGACAAGTAAAATTCGCAGGCTTTGATATTTTTGAGATATTTTTCCACCTCCATGTTTAGTCAGTCCATCCACGCGGATTTGCAAAACAGCTATGAAAGGTTGTCAAAAACAATGTTGGTCAATCAGAGACCTGATTGAAAACAGAGTTTTCAAGTCGACAAAAGGTCAAAACATGTATGTAAATTTCCATATTTGAAAATGGACACGTGTGGAAATGGTTACGTGTGGACATAACCTCACAGAACTCTCCCAAATCAAACAGAACTCTCAAATCAAATAAATCAAATCAAATAAACAGAGCACTCAAATCAGACAAACAGAATGCAAATCCCCCCCAAAAAACACACACTCTCACTTTGTCAGGCCACACTCCGAACACAAATCAGAACACTCTCAAGTCAAACAAACAGAACACACTCAAATTAGACGACCCTCGACTGGCATCCCAGTGTCTACAGCATCTCATCAGAGAGCCCTGCTTTGGCGCGGGCCCCCGCTGGAGCGGAGACTGATTCGTGTCAGACCCCCTGTGGTTTACCCGCTGCTCGTTAGGCTCCAGTGGGCTACAGTACAGAACCATACACCCTCCTCCTCTCCCCCTCTCTCCCTCTCCTCCTCTCCCCTCTCCTCCTCTCTTCCTCTCCTCCTCTCCTCCTCTCCCTCTCCTGCTCTCCTGCTCTCCCCCTCTCTCTCCTCCTCTCTCCCTCTCCTCCTCCCCCTCTCCCCTTTCCTCCTCTCTTCCTCTCCCCTCTCCTCCTCTCCTCCTCTCCTCCTCTCCTCCTCTCCCCTCCCTGCGCTCCAGTGGGCTACAGTAGAGAACCATACACCCTCCTCCTCTCCCCCTCTCTCCTCCTCCTCCTCCTCCTCCCTGCGCTCCAGTGGGCTACAGCACAGCACGGCCCCCATCATCCCACCCCCCACCTCCCTCTGTGCTGCGCCTCTGCATGCTAATCACATGACATCCACAACACGTGGAGTGCTAGTGCATAGCCACATGGAGAGAGAGGCACCTGAAGCTGGCCACTCCACTGGGGATTCAACATGTTTTTGTTGAAACGTAACATTCGGAAGGCACAGCATACAATTTTAGCCATGACCTTAATTGGGAGAATCGTACTAAATTCATGGCATCCAAATTCAGAAAGACACTATGTAACACACATTGGCTGGCTATTATTGTGTGTGTGTGTGTGTGTGTGTGTGTGTGTGTGTGTGTGTGTGTGTGTGTGTGTGTGTGTGTGTGTGTGTGTGTGTGTGTGTGTGTGTGTAGGTATTCTCCAGTGCCAAGTACCCTGCTCCAGAGCGTCTCCAAGACTACACCTCCATCTTCTCTGGGGCAACAGACCCCTCTCAGCGGCGACAGCGCTACCGCGTGCAGGCCAAGCTCCGGCCCTTCGATGAGAAGACACTACAGGTGATAATCTCTCGCCGTCCTCCTCCCCCTCCCCCTCCTCCCCCTCCTACTCCTCTCCGTTGGGAGTCGGCTGCCTTTCATGCTCTTGCATAGCTCGGTTTCCTCTCCTCTTTTTTCTCTTGCTCACTTTGTCTCTATATCTGTCACCCACGCACGCACACACACACACGCATGCACACACACACCAGAATCTTCCCCACTGTGGTTAATACTGTCTGTTTCTGTTTCATGTAATTTTCATGGTTCCATTTCCTCTCTCTTCTCCGTCTTTTCTTTCACTCTCCTCCTTTATCCCTTGCCCTCTCTCTCTTTCTCTTCTCTCACACACACACACATACACACACACACACACACAATCTTTCCCTTTCGAAGTCACTGTGGTTGAGAATGCTGTTACTATAATGTGTAAATGGATACATCCATCATCATCCAGGCATTCCGTCTGGTGCGTGGTGGAGCATTAGTAATAACTAATGGAGACTGGGTTTAGAACGGAGCTGGCTCCATCTCTCTAACCCAGCCTAGAGTACTTACACGTGAACGTGCCTCACTATACTCCAGCCCCGCCTGGTGTAGTTTTGCATGAACGTGCCCCACTATACTCCAGCCCTGCCTGGTGTAGTTTTGCATGAGCGTGCCCCACTATACTCCAGCCTCGCCTGGTGTAGTTTTGCATGAACGTGCCCCACTATACTCCAGCCCCGCCTGGTGTAGTTTTGCATGAACGTGCCCCACTATACTCCAGCCCTGCCTGGTGTAGTTTTGCATGAACGTGCCCCACTATACTCCAGCCTCTTCTGGTGTAGTTTTGCATGAACGTGCTCTGCTGCGCGCCAGCGCCGTCTGGTGCCGTTTCACGTGAACGTGCCCCGCTATCCTCCCGCCTCGTCTTGTGTCATTTCACTTGAACGCGCCCGGCTGCGCTCAGTTGTGATGGGGCTCGATGAGCTGCATCAGCAGCAGCCCCTACGCCCCAAACATCAGCAAACACACCCTGACAGCACGAAAGGGCACCGCGGAGAGATGGCACTGCCTACAGGAATGCGCTAACTTCAGCTCTGCCATATTGTGTGTGTGTGTGTGTGTGTTTGTTTGTGTCTATTAGTATGTGTGTGTACAGTATGTGTGTGTTGCCGTATCATATTCACACAGAAAAGAGCTCCCTTGGCAGTACACATGTCTGATGGCTTCATTAAAGAGCACTGTGGAGGCATAGCCATATTCCCCAGCCATATTAGAACTGCACTGCCTAGAACACTGAGGCAAGAGGTTTTAGGAAAAATCAACTGTTTATTCCTCTGTGTCTCTGTGTGTGTGTGTGTGTGTGTTTAGGAGAAGCTAATGCATTTGTGTGTTTCAGTAGAAGCTGATGTAATTCCCCCTGTGTGTGTGTGTGTGTGTGTGTGTGTGTGTGTGTTTCAGGAGAAGCTGCTGTATTTCCCTGTGTGTGTGAGCACTAAGAAGCGCTCCGAGGATGAGACGGAAGAGGGGCTGGGGAGCCTCCCCAGAAACATCAGCTCGGTCAGCTCACTACTGCTCTTCAACACTACAGAGAACCTGTGAGTACACACACACACACACACACACACACACACACACACACACACACACACACACACACACACACACACACACACACACACACACACACACACACACACACACACACACACACACACACACACACACACACACACACACACACACACACACACACACACACACACACACACACACACAAAAAAGATAACCTGTAAGTGTACACACACACACACACACACACACACACACACATACAGATTATACATAATATGAGAGTACACACACACACACCTACACACACACACACACTGCAGAGAACTTGTGAGTGCACACACACACAC
Source organism: Sardina pilchardus (assembly GCF_963854185.1). Lineage (NCBI taxonomy): Eukaryota > Metazoa > Chordata > Actinopteri > Clupeiformes > Clupeidae > Sardina > Sardina pilchardus. The sequence goes on along the minus strand of NC_085003.1, from coordinate 16,976,932 downwards.
ACACACACACACACACACACACACACACACACACACACACACACACACACACACACACACACTTTACAGAGATCCTGAATGTTCACGTGTGTGGGTGTGTATTTAGGTATAAGAAATACGTGTTCCTGGATCCGTTGTCGGGGGCAGTGACGAAGACCCACACCAGCCTGGAGACGGAGAAGGAGGAGAAGCCCTTTGATGCTCCGCTGTCCATCACCAAGAGGGAGCAGCTGGAGAGACAGGTACACACACGCACACACACGCACAGGCACACACACTCACACACCTGCTCCAGGCCAGACACAAGGTCTGAGCAAACACTTTGACACAAGCGTTCAGATCAGAGGTTATTTATAAGTGCAAATGACTGGCCTGCTCTCTCTGTCTCTCTTTCTATCTCTCTCTCTCTCTCTCTATTGAACTCTGAAATGCACCTTGAGACATTCATATGTAACAGTGCTACAGAAATCAAATTCAATTGAATATTTATTGTCAATTGATTCACCTCGACTTGAAAGCACTTTGATACACTTTGTTTTTAAATGTGCTGTATGATAAATATGTTTTCTCTCCCTCCCTCTCTTCCTCTCTCTCTCCCTCTCTGTCTTCCCTCCCTCTCTTCCTCCCTCCTTCCCTCCCTCTCTTCCTCCCTATCTGTCTTCCCTACCTCCCTCTCTTTCTTCCTCCCTTCTTCATCCTTCCCCCTTCCCCCTCCTCAGGCTCCAGAGAGTTATTTCTACGTGCCTGACCTGGGGCAGGTTCCAGAGATCGACGTGCCCTCCTACCTGCCAGACCTACCTGGCATCGCCGATGACCTCACCTACAGCGCCGACCTTGGGCCCGGCTTCGCCCCGTCAGTGCCAGCCAGCGCCAACATACCCGAGCTGCCTTCCTTCACCGAACCTGAGGAGTCCAATGGACCAGGTAAGACACACACACATACACACACACACACACACACACAGCTCTAGTGTGCCTGAACTTGCCCACATTCACCACCCATCAATGGCCAATGAATATGAAGTAGTGTGTTTGTTCACATGTAATTATGTACTGACAGTAGCCAGCATGTGATGAATGTTAATGATTAATAAATTTGGTAGAATAAAAGTACACAAAATGTTTTAACAATCTTTTAACTCTATGATCTATAATGCCTTATGTTCCGCTGGGCGAGTTCAAAAGCTGAATAACAGATGAATAAGGCCCTGTGTCCACCAATGGCGTTTTTTGCGCCGACCACGACAATTTTCAATATAAAGTCTATATAGCTCAGCATTCACAGCGCTGAGCGCACTCCGCGGAAAAAAGCTCTCGGCGCTGACCGTTTTTTACCGCAGCGCTCAGAGCGCTCAAAGTTGAAATCTGTCCAACTTTTAGAACAGCGCTGGGCTCGTCAATGTCACTTCTCATTATAAACCGTCTCTGGTTCTGGTAACATAGCAACAATAAACACTTGACCGAAGCGCCGAGAAAAGGAGGTTTAGGGCGCTCTCAGCATAAAAAAACGCGATTGGTGGACACAGCACCTAAAGGCACACATAATATAATCGCTAGTGATCCAGTGTGTTAACTCTATGAATGCACTTTGTGTTCTCCTCTAGGTGCCACTTTCAGAGAGGCAGCTCCACCACCTCCTCCACCCCCGCCCCCACCTCCCCCTCCAGACTCCTCGCTCCCGCCGGCTCTGCCTGCTGTTGTTCAGCTGCCCGCTCCACCTCCTCCCCCACCTCCTCCGCCTGCACTGGACAGCCAAGACTCTGCACATCCAGAACCACCGGGTAACTCTCAAACACACGTGTATGCACGTGGGCTAGTGACCCATACCACACAGAAACACACACACTCACACACCAGTGCCTGGTACCTGGTAGAATAAGTTGGGATTAGTTGCATCTGGCAATAATATTGAGGATAAAACATTTTGTGCTCGTGACGTTTTAACAAATACCATAAAACATGTGAGAAAAAAAAAATAGTAATTGAAACAACACTGAGTCACAATTAACACACACTTACATAAACATGCTTGGATCCTACTTTCAACAACACACACTTTATGCTCGTTGAACTGTAAGAAGGTAGCGAGTGTGTGTGCGTAAATGCTAGACAGCCACGTGTGTGTGTGTGTGTGTGTGTGTGTGTGTGTGTGTGTGTGTGTGTGTGTGTGTGTGTGTGTGCGCAAATGCCAGCGTGACCTTTGTGCTGTGACCTTTGCCCCAGGCGCGGCGAAGGGGGCGAGCACGGAGTCGGTGAAGCCGGGGGATGGCCGAGCGAGTCTGTTGGAGTCCATCCGCAACGCCGGCGGCATCGGCAAGGCCAAACTGCGCAACGTCAAGGAGAGGAAGCTGGAGAAGAAGAAACAGAAGGAGCAGGAGCAAGGTGGGACCACACACACACACTAGTTTTTTGCTGGAAGGTGATTCACACACTCAAACTCGTATTTCACCAGAGAGTGGAAAGTCCTTCACGTACATATTTACAAACGCATGTATACCTGACCCCCCCCCCACACCCCCACACCCCCCACACACACACACACACACACACACACACAGGCTCCCATTTTACTGGAAAGCAGAAATTCCCTAACATACACACTCACAAACGCACATACACACATTCTGTTGAAACGACGATACTCACACACAAATGCTCGTACATGCACACACCCACACATCTATTCTATTGGAAGGACATACTGTACACATACACATCAACGACCAAGGGCACTCAAGTATTCACATCAATGGTACACACACACACGACTACTCTGCTCGAAAGTCTTACTTTCTGACTCTCACACACACACACACACACACACAGTGTGTAATCACGACTCCTTTCTTAGTTGCTTTAACGTTTCTCTGAGTCCTTAACCTCTTCATCTCCTCCTCACTCTATTCTCAGTGGTGGTTGCCGCAAGTGGAGGAGACTTCATGTCTGACCTGTTCAATAAGCTGGCCATGCGCAGGAAAGGTACTATATTTGTGTGTGTGTGTGAGTGACACCAGTTCAATAGCCTGGCCATGTGCAGAGGACGTGAGATTTATCTCTGTATCTCTGCCTTTGGGTGTGTGTGTCTGTGTGTGTGTGTCTGCATATGTGCATGCATATTTCACACAGTTGTGAAAATTCCATTGGTTGAAATGGGGGTCATCGGTGCTGATGAGCATAAGCATGTTGTTTCCATGGTAACCTCCCTCAGGTATCTCGGGTAAAGGGCCAGGGGGCGGAGACACCACTGACGCACCCTCGGGAGCCGGCAGCGCATTCGCCAGGATGTCGGACGTGATCCCGCCCCTTCCAGCACCCCAGCAGGCAGGGGGCGAGGAGGACGATGACTGGGAGGCGTAGCCATGGAGACCATTGAGGGGTCAGAATGGAACAATAGAGAGATTGGCGCCCCCTAGGGGACACTAAAGACTGATCATACAGAAGTGAGACTTCTGACAGCTATGTCTGTCAGTGTGAGTGTGTGTGTGATAGACAGACAGAGAGAGAGAGAGAGAGAGAGAGAGTGTGTGTGTGTGTGTGTGTGAGAGAGAAAGAGTGTGCGTGTGTGTGAGAGAAAGAGTGTGCGTGTGTGAGGCTTTTGTAATCATAATGTGTATAGCAGCACTAACTTCATCGGCTGAGCAGTGCCAAGAATGTCTAATAAATTCCTTGTCATTTCAGTGTTGTCCGTATGCTTGTAATTAGAGATAAACAACAGTGCTGTCTCTCTCCCTCTCCCACACACACACACACACACACACGTACATGTGTGTGTTTCAGACTTTCTGAGAGAGAAAACAGATGGCTCCCTAGATAATTAGAGGGCTCAGCTCAAGTGATTAGACTCATATCAACTGCAGAGGAAGGGAATTGATTTATCTGGTTTATTATGGGATGGATCACAACCAATTCAACAACAAATATCTTTCAGCAGCAACAGTTAATAAAACAGACGGCGAAGAACACACACACACACACACACACACACACACACAGATCTCATTTCTTCCTCTCAGTTCAGCTGTTTTTGCCTCTTCTCCAGGAAGAACTGCAAGACAAACAGATAAACAACTCGCATCAAATTATTCACCACCAGAAACCCACACACACGATTCCTGTTCTTCCAGTCTCACATACACGGGAGGAGAAATGAAAGCACACACACACACACTCAAAGCAGTCACAGAAGCTAGCAGTTTTCTGAAGAAAAACTAATGAAATGTACCCAAAAACTAATGAAATGTACCCAAAAACTGGAATCTGAATTCTACAAACCAAGCCTACCATCCCAATGTATTCATTCTCCCTTCCAAGTTCTCACACACACCTTCCTGATACTGGCGAAGGCCGGTCCGAAGCTGTTGTGTGTCTGCGTGCTCCTGCGAATCCACTCCGGAATCTTCTGTAGTGTGGCGGGACGTGAGAACCGGCGATCCAGCAGAACCACACAGGCGTAGTCGCCGCGGTGACGAATGGCCCTGCCTGCGCAGTGACAAGCATGAGACGATAAGACTTTAGCCATCTATAAACTACAGCCCTATACTATAAAATATTATACTATATTTAAAATATGGAAATACTGTGCACTACATGTAATTTACTGCAAAATACTATGAACTACATGCTATACTATACTATGAAATGGCGAATAGCATAAAATTACAGAAGTAGTCTTACATCTAGTACTGTACTTTAATAGTATACACTATAACAACTATACAGATGTAATGTTATATCATGACAAATGGTTTGTGATACAGTCATAGTTTTGACCGTAAAATTCAGCACAACTAAGAAATCATTTCATGCATTTCATCATGATGTTCTGAGGCGTCTTGGCCCAACCCACCTATGGACTGATTGACGGCTTTCATGCAGAGGTTCTCCACCAATGCCCTGCCAGGACTCCGGCCCCCTATATGTGGCTGACAAAATGAGTCGATGAGGAAAACGAGAGAAGCAGGGACCCATCCATCTCTCACTGTTTTTAAAATCTCTTAGAAACAGGTGTAAAGTGCACAGTGAAATTTTAATTCTTGAAAGATGAACCAAAAAGCAAAAAAATGTCAAATCAAGAGCAATGACACAAACTGGAACGGTGTGAAACTACATCAGCTGTGCACACATTAGGACCGTAAACACACAGAGGTGTTTCCCATCAGACTGATCAAAGCTGCTGCACAACTTCAGGGCCACTCACCATGTTCTTGTCCAGGTAAGCCATCTTTTCCAGCAGCTCAGGTGACTTAATGTTGGGGTACGGCATTCCCACCATCACGATACACCTGTCAGCACCCACATAATATACAATGAACATACAATACACACACCTGACCACACATATAATGGTTTAACGTGACCACACATGGAACGGTTTAATTACATGACTTTACAAAGTAAATGAATTGTTAAAACTGTCATATTAGAGAGATCACCCTTTATCTTCCCAACACACACACACACACACAGATACACATACACACACCTGCCAAGATCATCTGAGAAGTTGATCCCCTCGCTCATCTTCCCTCCAACCACAGAGAAGAGTAGCGCCCCCGTCTGGCCACTTGGAGTAGTGAAAGTGAGGCAACGCTGATAAACACATCACAAACAGACTATTAAAAACACACACAAACCTCTGCATACTCACCAAGATATACATACCCATACAGACAAACAAGCAATCCATACATTCACAAGCTCACCTGTATAGACTTGCACATACATACACACACTTACCTGAATACACCTGGAGTATTCAGACAACACCTGCTCAACCTGATTGGCCTTCTTTGGCTCCTGGAAGATCTGTGAGACCAGAGAGAATCTCAGCAACTCTATACAGACCAAATCAGATGAGGAGACAACAAACAACAAGTGTGTGTGTGTGTGTGTGTGTGTGTGTGTGTGTGTGTGTGTGTGTGTGAGTGCAGTGGAATACCTTCTTCTTGGCAGCCAATCGCTGGAGGACTCCGGTGCTTTCCCAGAATTCTAGAATCTTCCTCTCGTATTCGTAAGAAGGGAAGAAACACACAACGCCCCCTGGAACTACGTTGCACAGATTAGAGAGAACGCGGCCAGTCTCCTCCATCTGATGCACACACACACACACACACACACACACACACACACAGTTAAACTTTTGTGAAATATACAATAATAAAATAAACTCACACATATACACCTCAAAATGAGGCACAAACACTCATTCTGACAGTCAGTGCAGATAAAAATTGTGTAGGAGTGAGTGTGTGTGTGTGTGTGTCTGACCATCAACTCTTGTAATGAATTAAGAGCAGTCCTATGTGTGTGTGTGTGTGTGTGTGTGTGTGTGTGTGTGTGTGTGTACCATCTTAGGAGTGTCTCTCGTCTGGAAGGTGAACTCCAGCTCCTGCCCCGATGGTCCTGCGCACAGAACTATGGGTAAAATATTCTCCGGAGGAATCACGTGACCTACAAACAGAGAGAGGGAGAGACAGAAAACACACACAGCGTGTGTCAGAGTGTACCAGAGGAAGGAGAGTATTCAAGAATCTTGTATTATCTCAGTCCCTCCCCACCCCTCCACTCCACTCCACTCCACTCCCCTCCCGGTCTCTCTGATGTAATGAGGCTCTGTGCTGCTGAAATGTGACAATGCAGGCGACAGCAGGTGGGACTGTTCTGCCTTAAGAAAAAGCTTCCTCAGCACAGAGAGACGGGAGACGGGGAGGCGTCGGAGGTCGTGTGGGTCCGCTGAGGAAGTGAAGTGAGCTGTAGTCAAATAAGTGAGAATGCTGAGATGGCAAAAGAAAGTGTGCTCGTACACAGGAAGAGGCCCCGATGTCCTCTGCGTGATAGACTGGACCAGGGAAGGAGCCTCACGTCAGCGTTTAGCATGATTGCGCCAACCAACAAACGCTACAAACAACATCATCAACTAACAATAATGGAATGGCTAAAGCCAGAGAAAGGAGGTCATGTCATGCTATCAGCACATCTCTCTCTCTCTCTTTCTCTCTCTCTCCCTCTCCCACTCCTTACCGCAGGAGAACTCTGTGATTCGCTCCTGTGTCAATCCAGCAGCAAGAAGCAGCTGTTCCTTAAAGTCAGCCACCTGAAACATAAACAAACTTCATTAAAATGAATGACAAATACATCTTTGATATGTGAAGACATGGCCATGTGTGTGTGTGTGCATGTGTGTGCGTGTGTAGATAGTTGTGCATTAGCAGTAGGCTACAGTCTGAGTAAAAGCCAGTGACAGACTCCGACAGTGGAGCAGTTTCTGTAGCGTGTGTAAATGAATAATTAGCTACAAGCACAGTCACGAGAACAGCAGCCACTAAAGGCTTCGTAAATGTCTCTGTCTCTATGGGTAATGCATCCATGTGTGTTGTGTGTGCAGTGTGTGGATGCACAATTACTGTATGCATCTCTGTCAGCATATGTTTTTATGTACATGTGAATATGGGTATGCTATAATGTGTGAATGTGTGTGTGTGTGTGTGTGTGTGTGTGTGTGTGTGTGTGTGTGTGTGTGTGAATGTCTCAAAAATGCATAAGGTAAAAACTGGCAATCTTAAAGAAACACACCACCATTTTATGAAACTGGGCTATTCACCATCTCTCCTAGTGTTAGATAAGTGAGCAAACACATTTCTGTCTCTGTGAATGCATCGTCTCAGTCTGGCGGCAACCCGCTAGCTTGGCTTACTATAGTGAATGAAACACACCGGATAGCATGTTGTAAAAAAAAAAAGTAAGTAAGCCAACAATTAACAAATCCCTAATTAATGTATCCGAATGTATTAAGACCTCCGCTTTTACAATCATGTGAAAGCAATAACTAAATGAGCTAAATGCCTCTGTGTTTAGCTGTACTTTGGCCATCAGAACAATCAGAAATCAATCAAATATATTTAGGCCTTAATCTCCAGCAAGGTTGAATACTGCAGTGATCTTTTTACGGGCCATCCTAAAACACGGCCAGACATTTTCAGGTTGTACAAAATGCAGCTTCTGGAGTTGTCATGTAAAGCAAAAGAACTGACCCCAATACTCCATCATGTAAATGTACTGCAAGTGATTCCAAGCACTTCCTAATCTGTCACAATTCCTGTTAGTCCATGGGCCAGGACCCTAAAAATCACATATTGGTATCACCTGAGGTGGCAAAATCTATCAATGATTTTTGTAATCCTCCATGCCTGAGGGACATTATTTGGTATGATAACCCTCTCTAAGTGGTAGCTTAGTTGTATTTTTCCTAGCTTTTATACATGCACACAGTAAATTATACAATACAAGCCTATGTACAGATGTGGGTGCCTCAAAGTCTGGAGGAAGGTGGGACATGTCTTAATCCATGTTATATCACATGTAGATGCCATAGGCTTTCAGAAAATATATAGTTTAGATGGATTATATAGCTTTTCATGAATCACATAGGCTAAAATGTATCCGTCATACACTTTTTCACCTACATAATATAGGATTAGATAGAGGCAAAGGACTGAAAGTGGGTGGGTCAAATCCCAACTCTTGCTATATCACATCTAGAGAGTATGGGCTTTTAGAAAATGTATGGGTTAGATAGCTGAATATACTTTACACAGCTATTTTAGACCCATAACCAATAGCTGTCCATTGAAAATCAATGCATTTCAATGTAATGCAAAATACATTACAGCTAGGGTATAGTGATATGGAGGAAGTTGGGAGATATCTCAATACACATTTTTATCACATCTAGAGTATATAGACATCTCAGAAAAATATATTTTAGGGTAATTAACCTGTTTTCTTTAATGATACCAGAACTATAATGATCGCATATGCCATGATATTTCAATTCGAAAGAGAGTGCATGTAGGTCCTACATAAGTATTGGGCCTAAATTCTGCTTTTTCAATTTGTCTGGAAGAAGATTTCTTTTCTGAACATTCTACAGTAGAAATGTAAACCGCCAACTTTAGAATTGTTAGAGTGTGTTGGTGTTTGCTGGGTCAGTGTGTGGAAGCAGTACAGTTAGGCTACAGAACAACAATGGCTGTTGTAGCGTCAAAAACAGATTACACCTTTTTACCTTTATACTTTGTTGTACAAATAGGGCATAAGGTGAGTCCTGTTTATTTTTTATTTGCGCTATGACTCAGATGTGTGAGAAAGAGTAAGGATATGACCAATGACTAGGCTACTTGTGAAAGACTAATAACCCAACCGGCCCAAGTAAGGTACTAACATCATTATCAAGTAATGATGTCTGCTGTAAACCGTACTCAATAGATGTAGCCAGTTTAAGCTGTAGACTTCCAATTTGTGCATGAACAATAGAAAGGACAAAAATAATATTCAGAGATGTAGCCTATGTATGAGAGAGCAGTTTCAGTTATACAGTACTACTACTACTACTACTATTACTACTAATAATAATAACTTGGATTTATATAGCGCCTTTCATGGTACCCAAGGTTGCTTAAAAATTTGGGAGAGGGGTTAAGGGTCAAAGGACTTAATAAATGTAAATAAATGTTTTCAGGTGCTTTTTGAATATGGGCAGGGACGGGGCAGAACAGACATGGAGTGGTAGAGTATTCCAGAGTGTGCGAGCATTGACAGAGAAAGCCCTGTCCCCAAAAGTCTGCAACCTGGTGCGGGGGGTGGCCAGCAGGTCCTTGTTAGAGGACCGCAGGGAACGTGACTGAGTGTAGGGGATGGGGTGCAGGAGATCTGTGAGGTGAGAGTCCATGGAGAGATTTATATGTGAGCAGGAGGATCTTGTAGGCAGTGTGTGACTTGACTGGCAACCAATGGAGCTGTTGGAGGATGGGAGTGATATGCTGCCAGGGCTTTGTGTGGGTTAGAACCCTGGCAGCTGAGTTCTGGACATACTGGTGTCTGCTAAGTAGTCCAGGCGGGAGGTGATGAAGGCATGGATGAGTGTCTCTGTTACTGAATGTGTGAGCGAAAGCCGGAGTGAGATGCTTCTGAGGTGGTAGAAGAACTTGATGACATTGTTCATGTGGGACCCGAAGGAGAGAGTGGAGTAGGATAACACCCAGGTTGTGCTCCTCGGTAGATGGGGAAGTGTAGCAGCCATCCACGACCATGGACAGGTCTCCAATTTTTCTGAGCAGTGGTGCAGGGGCCACCACCATAACCTCTGTCTTATTACTGTTGAGTTTGAGTAGGTTTGTGATCATCCATGATTTGAGTTCCCGCAGGCAGTTGACAAGTTGTGTGGGTGGGAGATGGGAGGAGAGGTTTGTGCTGATATAAAGTTGAGTGTCATCGGCATAGGAGTGGAAGATGAGTCCATGTTTACGGATAATATGACCTAGGGGCAACATGTAAATGGTGAACAGCAGAGGACCAAGCACAGAGCCCTGGGGTATGCCATGGTTGATGGCCATTTAGTAGGAGCCATTGAGAGTGATTAATTGTGTCCGGCCGGTGAACCAGGGCAGTGTTGTGCCACTAAGGCTGATGAGCTCAGAAAAGCAATGGAGAAGGATGGGAAACTGTGTCAAAAGCTGCAGAAAAGTCAAGGAGGATGAGGATGGTGTCGGCAGCATCAGTAATGGTGGATCCTGAAATCAGATTGGAGAGGTTCAAAGAGCTCATGGTGGGACAAGTGATGTTGAAGCTGGGCAACCACTGCTCTTTCCAGGATACTGATGAAAGGGAGGTTGGAGATTGGACGATAGTTGTTGGGGTCATCAGGGTCTGAGCCTGGCATCTTGAGAGTGGGGATGCCTGCTGCCATTTTGAAGCTGGATGGTACCACACCAGAGACAAGAGATGCATTTATGATGTTTTCAACTGAAGGAGAATGGGAAGACAGGCCTTGACCAGGGTGGTGGGCATTGGGTAAAGACTGCTGGTTGATGTCTTAGCTGAGGTGACCAGTTTTTCAACTTGGTCGGCATCCAGTGGAGAGAAGGCAGTTCGTAACTGAATTTATTTGAATTTGGAAGTTTGACTGGCAGAGTACTGATGATAGAGTCAAGCCACAGTATTGCTTTCTCTCTCTCTTCCTCACATACACAAAACATGTTCTCTCATTTGTAAATGTTGGGAATTCAGGAATGGCTGAACTAAATTTGATGTATGAGGATTTCCTAATTTCTTCATATTTTGTGAATTCTGTTTATATGACCCCCAAAGTGCAGTGTGGGCACAATCTTTCCTCTCTGGCCAGCCAGGTTTGCCTGCGTCTGCCTTTTTCTATGGCAAGATTGTGTTCACTGAGTCTGTACATTGTCAATGTTTTCCTGAGTTTAGGGTCTTTTACTGTGCTCAGGTAAGTAGCTGTTGTATATTCATGTTTGAGGGCCAAATAGCATTGTAATTGTGTTTTGGTGACTTCTTTCCAATATGTAATGTATTCTTCCTTTTCAGTGTTTATAATTTGGTTGGGTCCAATTTTTCTGACAATAAAGTTGTCCTGAGACTGAGTGATGTTGGTTGGAGTTATGTCACGGAGTCTATAGGACAAGTTGGCTTAGTGCACTCTTTTCTATATTTTGTTCTTGGCATTTCAGGGCTAAATAGTGGAGTGAAAGGGGGTTGCTAATTTTAAATATTGCCCAAATGTAAGGGCTCTTTTCTGAATAGTAATAATAAGTGGGTACTGACCTAATTCTGCCCTGCATGCATTGTTTGGAGATTGCCTCTGTACTCGGAGGATGCTTTTACAGAACTCTGCATGCAGGGCTTCAGTTGGGTGTTTGTCTACTTTGGGAAATTCATTGTGTGTTACTGAACCCCACACCTCAGAACCATATAGTGAGATTGGTGCAATTATGCTTTGGAAAAAATGTATCCAAATTCTAATTGATAGCTCTAGTGTAGTTGATCATTTGATAGCGTTTCTCTCCCTCACATGCACACACTCACTCACTCACTCACTCACTCACTCACACACACGACACACACATACAAAACACACTTCACATTGTCCCTCTCTCTCTGTCTTCTCTATTCTGGGATGTACAGTACAACAATCTGCAATATTCCCTCTCTCTCTCTCCCTCTCTCTATGTCTTCTCTATTCTTGGATGTACAGTACAACAATCTGCAACCTGAAAGCAACAGAGAATCAATGATGTGCTGAAATGAGGCCTTTTCTTACTCAGCAACAGTGTATGTGTGTGTGAGTGAGAGAGAATGTGTTTGTATATATGAAGTATGTGTGAGTATATGTGAGGAAGAGAGAAAGAGAGTGAGAGTGCAATACAGTGGCTTGAGCTGTGGATCTGACTGTGGATTTGACTGTTCATCATCAGTATTCTGCCACTGTAAATTCCAAATTCAAATAAATTCACTTACCAACTGAAGTATAGTAGCCTACTTTTACAGTTTACAGCAGGCATCATTGCTTGATAATGATGTTAGGACCTTACTTGGGCCGGTTGGGTTATTATGTCTAGTCTTTCAGTAGTAGTCTAGTAGCCTAGTCATTGGTCATATCCTTACTCATTCTCACACATCTGAGTCATAACGCAAATAAAAAACTGAATTTAGGCCGAATAGTTATGCAGGATCTACATGAATTGAAATATCATGGCAGATCCGATCATTATAGTTCTGGTATCATTAAAGAAAACTGGTTAATTACCCTAAAATATATTTTTCTGAGATGTCTATATACTCTAGATGTGATAAAAATGTGCATTGAGATATCTCCCAACTTCCTCCATATCACTATACCCTAGCTGTAATGTATTTTGCATTACATTGAAATGCATTGATTTTCAATGGACAGCTATTGATTATGGGTCTAAAGTAGCTGTGTAAAGTGTATTCAGCTATCTAACCCATACATTTTCTAAAAGCCCATACTCTCTAGATGTGATATAGCAAGAGTTGGGATTTGACCCACCCACTTTCAGTCCTTTGCATCAATTTAATCCTATATTATGTAGGTGAAAAAGTGTACGACTGATACATTTTAGCCTATGTGATTCATGAAAAGCTATATAATCCATCTAAACTATATATTTTCTAAAAGCCTATGGCATCTACATGTGATATAACATGGATTAAGACATATCCCATCATCCCACACACTTGTATACACCTATACCTACACATAGGCGTGTATTGTGAATTGTACTGGGTATGGGTATAAAAGCCAGTAAAAATACAAATAAGCTACCACTTAGAAAAGGTTATCATACCAAAACATATCTTTCAGACATAGAGGATTAAGAAAATCATTGATAGATTTTGCCACCTTTGGTGAGCCCAACTTCTGCTCTGGCCCATGGACTATGTGTCATTGAGCGAGTATCTCGTGATCCACTTGCTTACAGTTCCCTTCATACACAACCCTGACTGTGTGAACTGGAAACAATGTGGAGTAAGCCTGTCGCCCAAACCAAAACAAAACACTGCACCCTCTTTGTTTTGTTTGGTGTTTGGTTCAAATGTAACGTAAGTCACTTTGGACAAAAATGTCTGAAAAGAATCATAAACACAGTAAGTCAAAGACCCACCCATTAAAGCACTTCTGGTTGCTTATAAACCACTAAATGAATAAAAACCCATGTGCTTTCAAATATCTTTGAAAGCATGCTGTTTTTGTGTGTATGTGTGTGTGTGTGTGTGTGTGTGTGTGTGTGTGTGTGTGTGTGTATGTCTCACAGGTTGCATGGTGCCTCCAGCGATGATGACAGCTCTGCAGTCTCTCAGCACCTCAGCAAAGTGCAGCGCTGCATTCAGCAGCAGAAAACGCACCGAACACTGGGCTACACACCCTACAGAGAGAGGGAGAGAAAGAAGGAAATAAATAAAGAAAGAAAGAAAGAAAGAAAACTGTATTTGGTCATCAGTGAGAGAGAGAGAGAGAGAAAGTATTGTGTGTATGTATTGTGTGTATGTGCTTGTGGTTGCCCAAGTCATTCGTCAATGCCTGTCCCATTTGGTTTACCCCAATGTGCATGTCTACTGTATGTGTTGTCTTGTAAGGATGTCAATTCTCTCTCTAACTGCAACCTAGTTTACCCACGGGTACCAATAAAGTAACCTGAACCTGAACCTGAAAGAGAGAGAGAGCGCGAGAGAGAGAGAGAGAGAGAGAGCACATGCATGTGTGTGTACCCTGTCTCTGTATCACCACTCTTCCATCCTTGTTGGCGCTGGTCAGGCCAGACAGGAAGCTCTCCACCAGCATCAATGGAGACGTCAGACTGGGCTTGTTCTCTTCTGCTCCCTTCTGGTCTTCAATGGGAACTGCACACAAAATATGGTAAATGAAAGAAGACAGGTGGTGTCTGTTCAAAACAAAGAACCTACTCCTGATGAAAACCTGTAGCCCAATTTCATGCTGGCAGGTCGACCTTTAAAATACGATCACAGGAAAAATCATTCCAGCTAAACATTTATCACAGATTAAAAAGACACAGTGACCGGTGTCTTGAGCCCTTTCTCTGGGACACGGTACATGTGCAGTTGTTTTGGAGCCAACGTGATAATGAGCTTTAATATTCTCTTTCGTATTTGACATTCAATATCTTACGCGACACAACACTCACTTGTATGATGGAGTCAGTGCTGCACTGTATAAAATTGTTACAGTAGTTGCGCTTCTTTTCACAGTATCTTTTACATGTCTTATCCAAACGCCAAAAATGACACTGCACTAACTCGTGCCTTTAGCAAGACACCTCGGTCCAAGAGATAGGCGAATAACAGACAAAGACAGACAGACAGACTGACAGACAGTCCAACAGACATTCTTTTTAGATACTGTAGATTATGTGCTTTTAATATGGTGCCGACATGGCAAAACACCCCTACACTAAACCTACTATCTGCAGCCTTCATGGCCACTGACAAGAAATGAAAATGTTCTTAGATGCAGAGTGTTTAGAGGCTGGTATCTCCATCTTCATCAGTAATTGACGTCTCTTAAAAGTGAGCGGGACATCTCATTTCTCATATTTGCCTCTCCTTCCTTCCTCCATCCGTATATCGTTCCTTCCTCATTTCCTTCACAACAATAATTAGGACAGCAGGAAGGGAAGGAAGGAGAGTAGGAAGGAAGGAAGGAAGGAAGGATGTACAAAAAGACAAATGATCTGCACCCTATGGCTACGCATACAAGTACCGCTGCCGCCATAGTGCACTACATTTCAAAACAAATGCCTCACTTCTACATCACTGCTCTTAGCCCCTCCCTCTGGTCGCTGATTGGCCCACCATTCTGGTGACTGAGGGACTGGCTCCGTAAGATGAAAATGAGCCGAGATATTAGACGGGTGGGGCCAGGCTACATTAATTATGCAGTTCTAAAGGAACACTAAATGAGGTAATGTTTCACAAACATTCTTCTGCATTTTCTGCATCCGACTGCAGTTGTGTATTTCTGTGTGCCTGACCTGTGGTGATATGTTGTGAGTTTCTAGCATATTGTGTGGTTGTGTCCTGTTGTGTGGTCATATAGCATTTTGTGGTAATATAGTATTGTTTGAGTATTGTGTGGTAAAATACTATTGTGTGAGTATTGTGTGGTATAGTATTGTGTGGTTATATAGTATAGTGTGAGCATTGTGTGTTAATATACTATTGTGTGGTAATATAGTATAGTGTGAGCATTGTGTGTTAATATACTATTGTGTGGTAATATAGTATAGTGTGAGCATTGTGTGGTACTCAAATGTTCTAGGGGTTCTGTGGGGTCTGACCTGTGCTGGCTTTGTTCTGCAGACCCTGTAGGAACCGGCCGAGGCCCTCAGTCCGACGGTTTTCCTTGTTAGCATGTGTATGTGATGTCACACCAACACCTTCATAACGCTCAGCAAAACCACTCAGCTGTATACACACACATGCACACACACACACACAAACAAACAGAGCATTCAGTACACTTTCTTGTTGCTCATTTATGGTGTGGCAGGCATGATGAAAAACTAGTCCACACTGTACCTTTCTGCTGATCATACTCTTCTCAAAATACCTCTGCAGCTGTAAAAGAGATGTGTGTGAAGACTGTGAGTACATTACTTTGTGTGAAAGCAATGAATGGTGTGTGAGTGCTTGTGTGTGTGTGTGTGTGTGTGTGTGTGTGTGTGTGTGTGTGTGTGTGTGTGTGTGTGTGTGTGTGTGTGTGTGTGTGTGTGTGTAGTACCTTGAATAGGTTGATGTTGTCAATCTGGGCTTTGAAAAGGTAGTCATTGATAGTGAACAGCTCAGTGCCTGAAGAGGATATAGGACACTATATCTATCAGAAAATAGATTACTCATACATGGCTATTTATGTAGCGTGTGTATGTGTCTGCATAATATGAAATCTGTGGTTTTGCGTGGGCCCAAAAATAATGATAGTACACAGAGTGGACATACCTGACTGAGTGCTCTGACTGTTTGGATTCTGTCCCACTTTTCCTGCAGATGACAGATACAATAAAAACTCGGTCACATACACACAAGGCTCGCACATGTCAAACAACTTTGTCTTCTGCATGGGCGCACACACACAAACAAGCAGTAATGTAGACAGACAAACAGACAGACAGACAGACAGACAGACAGACACACAGACACACACACACACACACACACACCTCACCTCCAAGAGTGCGTACCAGCCCCTCCAACACAAATAAGATCTGCTTGATGTACATGAGGTTCTTTGCTTTCAGGCGGCTCCTGGCATCACAACAGATCAGGAAAGGTCATGGGAAAGTCAAGGTGAACGACAAGAAGAGATTGCCATAGTCACCTACATGCTACCATGACAACTACATGTCACAGTGAACTTCAGAGGAGACCCGTTTGAGAGTCCGCTTCTCTGGATGTACGACAGGCAGACAGAATGCAAAAGAGACAGAACACTCCAGATGGAGCTCTCCCCTGCATGCCATCTGTCTGCCTGTCCTGGATTCCCTTTCTGTGTCTGTCTCCTGTGATCTGCTTGTGGCCGATTGTATCTGGTTATCTTGTCGTTTGTTTGTATCTTTCATATCCTTACTATGCCTGCTACTATTCTGTCTCCATCTTTATAGTAGGCAGGGTTTTTTTGTACAGCACCAAACCCCTCAGAGCTCAGAGCCAAACCCCTAGAGCAAGCAATGAGGCAAAGAAAACTCCCCTGTAGGGGTGTTGTGTCATTTCATTATGTTATTTTAGCATGGGTTTATCCGCAAGCTACAAATTAAGGGTTTATGGTGTCGCTCTGTACCAGAATCCAGTGCCCTACCGCATTTGCAAAGACTTCCAGAGGATTTAATATCTGGCTTGTCATGTAAAAAAAAAAACATGTTGAGAGAGCACTGTGTGTGTGTGTGTGTGTGTGTTTACCTGTAGCGGTCACAGTACTGAGTGAGTTGCGAGTGTGCTCTGCAGAGCTGCAAAAAGGATACATTTGGCGTAAAATGCTTGCAATCACAGTTCTTAAGACGTCTCCTATTATACAAATAATTGTGAGTGTGTGTGTGTGTGTGTGTGTGTGTGTGTGTGTGTGTGTGTGTGTGTATGCATGTACATATGCATGTGTGTGTGTACCTGTGCCCCTGTCACTTCTGTGCTATGGATGCAGGTGAGTGTGTCAGAGAGGTTGTGGGCCTCATCAATGATGACCACCTGATCCTTCAGATGGATGCCGGAGGCCCGCCGTGTCCCAGCATGCAACAGTGTCTGGTAAGGCAACACCACCAGCTGAAAGAGGAGGAGGAGGAGGAGTAGGGATGGGCAAGAAGAGCAGTGAGCAGGGGGTAAAACATTACCACATCCATCCATTCACACAAGGTACCAGTCTGTCTACTGCAAAGATAGACCAAAGAGATCCTCACTAACTGAATCTGTAATCTGTTCAACAGGGATTAACTTGTAAACTATGAACCATACAGCTCTGTATGTGAGTGTGAGTGTGAGTGTGAGCATCTGTGCAGTAGCAGATATAGCCTTGCCATTGTTGTAGTACAGGCAGGTACAGTAGGTGTGTGTGTGTGTGTGCATGTGTGGATGTGGATGTGGATGTGCATGTGTGTGTGTGTGTGTGTGTACCTGTGCAGCAGGTATGGCCTTGCGGGTGCTGTAGTAAGGACATGTGTGTGTTTTGCGGCCCAGGTGCACCAGCTGCTCGATGTCTCGGACCTCCGCTAGCACTTTATCCCTCATCGTCATCAATTTCTCAAATCCTGAGAATGGGCATGTCGCCTTGGCAACGCCACGGCGACGCTTGGCTTCGTCCTCTGCCGGCTTCTCTGGCTTGTCTGTATTGTATGCATAGAGTTCCATTCATTGCAAATCTACAGGCAATATTTAGGCTGCTTCACACATTCATGCTTCTGCTTCATGCTTGTGAGTGAAAAGAAAAGAATTTTGTGCGTAACAATTTTGCTGAGTAACACCCTTTAAAACTGCCCTTCCTAAACTCTCTCACCTCTAAAAAGTAGCTAACTGTACTGTATGTAACAATGTATGTAAATATTAAAACAAGGATATTAAATGGCTTTATCTTTGTATCTTTTGACCCCATGGTAAGCGTGCAGTATATACTGTAAGCGTATGTAATGGAGTCATCTCACCGTGCTTGTTCTTCTGCATCTCCATACATCTTTCGTTAATCAGTGGAGTGCTCCCCAAACGCAGCACCTCTGGGTTTATACACAGATTCTACAGCACAAAGAATACAAACTTATTCCACACAGATTCTACAATGGGAAAAACACCAACAACAATAACAACAACAACAACCACAACAACCACACACGTCTCTTACCTGTCTGGAGCCAAGGCTGACGAGGGTGACTGTAGGTCCAAATGGACTCTTCTGGACCTCATGCACAAACTGGGCCAGCTGAGAATGTGTTCTGCTACAGTAATAAATCTAACACACATACACACACCTTAGGATTTGGTGCTTTTTGTCAAACAAATTTACAGTGGACTGATAACTAATACAACTTTACTACTAAAATACGATCTGAGGCAATTGTTGGTATGTGTGTGTTATAACCTTAAGCAATTGTGTGTGTGTGTGTGTGTGTGTGTGTGTGTGTGTGTGTGTGTGTGTGTGTGTGTGTGGTCACATGAAACACCTTTGTCACATGTTCTTCCTCCAAGTCATCCAGCTCATCATCGTCACATAACCTGCAAGGCAACAGAGAAAATCCAGCTTGATGTCACACTGTACATAAACCCCCATCACCACAAAGGAACCTGCAAAGCAACCTGAGCAAAGCAAAGCAAAGCAAAGCAAATACACAGAAAGATACAGATAGCTGGACACACACACACACACACACACACACACACACACACACACACACACACACACACACACACACACACACACACACACACACACACACACACACACACACACACACACACACACACACACACACACACACACACACACACACACACACACTCTATCTCGCCTCACTTGTTTTTGGGAGTGGATTCTTCATCGCTCTCGTATTCGGCCACAATGAGGCCCTCATCCTCAGGGTCCTGAGCTGGCTCTCCTGGGTCTCGCCCAGTCTCCTGCATCATCTTAGTGATCTCATCATCTTCTTCAGTCTACAGACATTCACACACACAAACACAGACACACACACACACACACAGGATTGTCATAAACAAGATAAACAATATCATCAATGTTGAATCCGAAGATGACAGGCTTTGCCTATACATCATGTCATCATGTTTGGTGACATGCAGAACAAAACAGAACACACACACACGTACCTTCCTCTTCAGAGCATACTTGAGCTGTGCATTGTGCCGGATCATCTCCAACTTCTCCTCTCTTCTCTTCCGTCTCATCTCTTCATCCTGTGAGAATGATGAAGAGAGCATTGATCAGCTGCCTCCACTTGCTCTCCTCCAGGTAGAGTTTGTGGAAAATCTCTCTCTCTCACTCACACACACACACACATACTGTACACACACAGGCGCGCCTGCAGGCCGTACTGTGCGTACCATGAGGCTACTCATCAAGGAGAGAAATTTGACCTTGTGCGTGTGTATGCACACCAAATTGGCCTACCATAACTTCCCAACTATGCACAGTATCCCATTAGTTGCATGCCATCAGGCAATGTACAATTTTCTAAGTGAAGTTAGTCAACACGTTATCCAAATTGACTTAATGCAGAGCTACTGTAATGCCACGCGCACATATTTTGTTTGAGCAGGAGAGATGACGCACGCAGGCGCTCAACTAGGCTACTGTTTTCTTTTACTTGGCTATCTATATATAGTTATCAGCACACAATGTGAAGCTAAATCACTATAGGCCTATTCGGACGGGATTAGTTTTATGGGGTGACATCAGGTAAAGTAATAATTACCAGGTAATGTAGTCCCGTCCGGACGCGCCATGTCAGTAAACATAACGGAGTATGTCGGTGACATTTACAGACACTTTTACCTTCCGTAAAACGGTCCGGAGAAATTACCTTAGGTAATATTAATCCCGTGCGAACGCGACCCTCTGTAAAGATGTCTGTAATATTTCGTCACATCCTGATTGGAAAACAATTCCACCATAGTCTGAATGAAAACATGACATGCTGTGTAGCTCCTAATAGGACGTTAGCTAGTTTGCCTATTAGCTTGATATTGTTAGCCATTTCAAACTACTTACGGCATAACATAAAGCTAACGTTTGCTAGTTTAACCAACTTGTAGTCTTTCAAATCTGAAAATGCCGCACGTACCTGACGCAAAGTATCACGTGCACAGCGACGAAGATGTGACGGCAGAACGTAAACGTAGTTACTCCTCCCATGTCAAGTAAAATGACAGAGATGTCTAGTCCCGTCCGAATTGGACATTTATATTACAGAGGTCATATGATAAACCTGCATTACTGTACGTCCCCCCATAAAACTAATCCCGTCCGAATAGGCCTTAACTCAATACTCATCATGGATATAGCAACTTATTTTAAACAACGAAAACAGAAAGAATGGAAGATGGAGGCAGCTACACACACACACACACACACACTTACCTTGAGTTTGTTCACCTGATCCCTCTCTGCTTTCTTCTGCACAAAGTCAGTGATCCAGTCAGGTTCAGTGGAGCCTGAGCTTGTCAGTGCCTTGGACACTTTCTCCTTCTCCTTCTCTTCCTCCTCCTCTCTCAGAAGTCTGGCTGCTTCCTCTCTCTTCTTGGTCTCGTAATCCCTCAGCCAGGTAAGAGCCCCGCAGATCAGACTTAGAGACTTGCCCTGCACAGAGAGAGAGAGAGAGAGAAGGAGGGACAGAGAAGAGAGAGATGATCTAACTTGAAATGTGGCATAGCAATTGACATTATGAAACAAGTAATATATCTTCTCATTTAGTAGAGCTGAGCTGAGCTGACCCCACACGACTCACTTACCGTGCCTGTAGGGCTTTCGAATATGCCGACCTTGCCTTGATCCAGTGTAGCATACAAAGCTTCCATGAACTGCTCCTGAATCGGGTATGGTTGGAAGGGAAAGGGGAAGCCTCCCGTGTCGCTCTCCATGTCCTCCATAGCCTACAGTCAGACAGTAGCGTAGGCTATTTATTGTAAGTTAGTTTACACGTCCATGCAAACCTATTCCACAGATTTACCCCACCTGCTAGGTGTCTGTCACAATCTAAACACCTAACGTTAGGTTATCGAAGGCTATCAAAGACGTGTGTCGATCGATTCGGCAGGGGAGTACAATACAACAGCTTTCATAAAATTGACAAGAAAGGATATACTTGCAGGTCTTGTGGCTAAACCAAAACTGTCTGGAAAATACGTCTAAATGTCTCGGAAAAAAGATGATTCCAGGGGACTTGCCTCAGAACTATTTTCATTAGGAAACTCACTTCCTTCGACATACGCGCCAAGCTGAGAGTTTGGCCAATGAGAGCAAAGAGGGCTGGGAGACAGTCTAGGGACCGTATGCATTTGTTTGACTGTGATAGAAAATGTAAACAGACGCACGCTATTCGAAATAATTTCATTTCAAAAGATTTAACGTGAAGACAATCGTCCATTGTATACACTTAACACATGCATACATGTAGAATAATGTCGTATTCAATTCAAAAATATTGTATCTTGAATATGTATCTTCGATTTTCTTGTACACTGCAACGTTCTTGAGGGTGTCTCGAAAATCCTGCATCCGAGGTGGTACCAGAGAAATTCTAGATACTTGCTCCCCTCCTGGGCTTCTCTCTGGAAAGTTCGGTGCCCTTCCTCCCCATCTGCTAAGTCTGCAGCGTCTCTGGCGTGCGCTTCAGTTAGCAACCCTCCTACTGTCAAGCAGAGCACTTGACAACGTGCGCTAGCGCAAGCTTGTAGGAACAACACAAGTGTACTTCATCTTTGTAGTACAGAGACAACAGGAACTATCGAGCTGTCTCCATTAATTATATCTCCCTGCTAATCTTCCAATAATATAGGGATAGCATAACCAGACTCGTCTTTAGGACAAGACGTTTAGCTCCCAGACTAGCATTAGCCGTCACTGATCAGTGTTCTTTTGTGGTGCTGCTCTCAATATACCAAATATGACTGCAGAAGAGGTGGCAAACGAAGGGCAGACTATCCCCATTGAAGGAGAAGACATAACTCCTAAGAAGGATGGAGGAGTTTTGAAGGTAAAAAAGCAATGTATTCCAGCGGCAATAACGTTAACTGTTAGCTAGCAGCTAGCTAAGTTGGATAGTTCAGCCGACTCACTGAGAGTGTTAGCCAAGCTATGCTTTTGTAATGTTATGTGTTAGCTTATTACAATGTATCTAGCTAATCGTGGCAAAGCTTGTTATTGAATTCGATACTGTACACTCAGACATAAGGCTAGCTATTATTTGGATTATACGGCGAAATCCAATTTAATGGACTGGTGTGGTGTTAGGCCAGTTACTAGTTAGCCAGTTAACGTTAATGCAGTAGGCGCCCAACTTTGCACATTATGCGAAGGCAGACAACACATAGACAGTCAACTTGTTAATATTAGCCTGTAATACAAACACAGTGTTAATTCCGACAACCTTGTGTGTTGAGCAAAAATTTGTATAAGCGCAATATTAAATGGGCAGTCAACTGGATAAACTCCATGTCCATGCTGAGGCATTTAGCGTAGCTAACAAAATTGTTGGCTTGGCTGGCAAAATCTTGCACCCTAACTTGCAACGTTACTATTATTGTAATATTTGTTTTGCAAACCATGATCTGGGGGAGTTTTTGTGGGGCTGATATTTGTCGCTTAGCTAGCTAGTGACCAGTCTTTCATTCATTTGGTAACGTTATCAGGCTAGCCAAGACATTGCCCTCTTTGTCAAATCGAAACCGCAACATTTCTGATAGACAATTATTAGCACAATATCACCAGCCCGATCCTGGCTGACTTTTAAGGAGTTGTAACTACATACACAAACATGAAAGTACTCTATTTGAATCTGTTCAAGCCATTGAATCTTAACGTTGCTCATTGAATGTCATATAGTGGCAGGTGCAAGGAACCACCGCCAGTTAGGCTTTCTAGAAAGCACCAGCGCATGAGCCACATATTTAAACTAGACACGATGATTGGGAGGATTTCTAAATCGTTTAAGCTTATAACCAGTCATTTTGGTAATCGATCATGTAGAGTTTGTGTCTGTGACAAATTATCACCCATGCTCTGGAGCTGAACGCATTTATTACTGTGTGGCGGTAGAATGTTCTAATCTAGATTATGTTTATGTTACCATTTAGCTAGACCTATTTTTGACTTGATTGTCCGATCGCAGGTGCACAGAACACCTGCGCGATGTAGATGATAAGATGGTCAAATTTGATACATTCGAATAAACAAAACATTATAGTTTTATTTATTTAATTAAACCTTTTGTTAAATTACACTATATCACGGTACATAATACATTTTGAGATGCAGCCTACAGTTGACATGAGTCTAAATTACGGATGATGGTGACATTTACATACTCTTTCCAATAGTATTGCCAATATCAGACTATTGGTCAGTTATATTGCTATTGATCTGTTAATGATGGTGGTATGTTTCTGTCTCCTTATAGCTGCTGAAGAAGGAGGGGACAGGTAGTGAGTTTCCCATGACTGGCGATAAGGTGTTTGTGCACTATGTGGGAACCCTGTTGGACGGCAGCAAGTTTGACTCAAGCCGTGACCGTGGCGAGAAGTTCAGCTTTGAGCTTGGCAAAGGTATATAGTTCCTGCTGCACACCTACAACACAGCAGTCTCTTGATGAAGCTGTAGAGATAAATACCCAGCTAGCCCATTGTTGTACAGTATCTACTGTAGTGTATAAGTAGCAACTTTTACATGTGGTATATAATGGCAAACATGACATACAGCAAGTTGATATACATACACCTTGTCAAATTTAATAACTAAGCAGCTGAACAATTCATACAACTTACTGAGTGAGTGGGAAATGGGTCAAAAATGATTTGTCGGTGAATGGTTGACATTTTTTTACTTTTTTTCTGATCGCACTAACCATGGTGATTACTGCTGCACAGGTCAGGTGATCAAGGCATGGGATATTGGTGTGGCAACCATGCGAGTGGGGGAGGTGAGCCAGCTCATCTGTAAGCCGGAGTACTCGTACGGAGCAGCCGGAAGCCCGCCCAAAATCCCACCCAATGCCACACTTGTATTCGAGGTGAGTGCCAATCAGATCAACATGACTGACAGCTTCATTCAACCAATCAGCATCCTGTCAGCATGTGCCCTAATGTGTAGTTGGACATAACTTGTCATTTTGACCCTGTTTACATTTTGTTTTTAAATGCAACTTCCGCATTCAACCAATTAGCATCCTGTCAGCATGTGCCCTAATGTGTAGTTGGACATAACTTGTCATTTTGACCCTGTTTACATTTTGTTTTTAAATGCAACTTCTTCATTCAACCAATTAGCATCCTGTCAGCATGTGCCCTAATGTGTAGTTGGACATAACTTGTCATTTTGACCCTGTTTACATTTGTTTTTTAAAATGCAACTTAGGTCATCTGATGATAAGTGGCCAGTTCTAAATACAAGAGTAAACTGTGTGTGTGTGTGTGTGTGTGTGTGTGTGTGTGTGTGTGTGTGTGTACTGTAGGTGGAGCTCTTTGAGTTCCATGGGGAGGACATCAGTCCGGATGAGGATGGAGGAATAATCAGGCGCATCCTGACAAAAGGAGAAGGGTACAGCAAGCCCAATGAAGGAGCAGCTGTAGAAGGTACAGTACACATTATTTTACATTCACACAGAAGATTAAGCTACATCACGCCCTATAGGGGAGCCATAGTAGGTTATATAGCCTTATTATATGGCTCTCTAGAATGTTGAGGGAGCTCCCATTCACTTTGAATGGGCCTCTCAACGTTCTACCGGTCCGTTATATTTGCATAATGACCGCTCCGAAGGTAAAATGACCGCTGCCAATGGCAACGGGTTCACTCCGCTAGTTGTTGCGGAAGCCACGAAACGGTAGCCAAGTCATTGCTAAAGACACATTGAGATAAGTTTATTTTCTCGTTTTGGCAAGTAGCCATATAATAAGCGCGATAATGTATAGAACGCCGGTCATTATCTGAAAATAATTCCCTTCAGTACGAAGCAAAACCCCTCCGCTGCGCGTCGGGGTTCTGTCCGTCCTGTCGGGAATTATTTTCCGATAATGACCGGCGTTCTATACATTATCCCTTACATATTTACTCTCAGACATGCCTTAGCTGCAATAAACCCAAACGGAAAGGGTCTCAACAGACATTATACAGGTTCATCCACACAGAACCTGAAAGTAACCATCTTTTCTATTCCAACAATTTCTCCTCTCTCTCCCCTCTTTCATTCTGTTATTCTCGGTATATCTCTCCCTCTCTCTCTCCTTCTCTTGCTCTCTTGCTCCTCTGCTCCTCACTGCTTCTCTCCCCTTCTCTCTGTCTTTCTCCTTCCTCCTCTACCCCTCCCTCCCTCTCTTTCTCCTCATCAACCCTTGCTCTTCCTGCTCTGCCACTCCCTCTTGCTCCATCTCTCCCTCTCTCCCCTCTCAGTGAGTATTGAGGGTAAATTTGAGGACCGTGTGTTTGATGAGCGGGTGCTGAAGTTTGAGCTGGGCGATGGAGAGAGCTTAGACCTGCCGCCAGCTGTGGAGAAGGCCCTGCAGAACATGGAGCAGGGAGAGGAGGCCCTCATCACCGTCAAACCAAAGTACGCAGTTAACATAAGACTGACACCCATGTGTGTTGTTACTTGTACTGGTCACACACTAATGCTGACATGTATTGTAGATATACAGAACGCCCACTAATGCTGATCACACACACACACACACACACACACACACACACACACACACACACACCACATGCATTAATTCTAATGTTAACAGCTGTAGCAAAGCAGACCTCTTTACACTCTTCACCATCAGCACACACACCTAATGGTAACATGTTACATACACAGAACATACAATGATGCTGACATTTGTTGGACACTTAGTGAACCAGCCCTTATGCTGCCATGTTATACACACTAAGGTGGCCGTTCACACCAAGAACGATAACGATAACTATAACCATAACGATAAAAGCGTCCACACTGGCCAACGATAAGAAAAGTCTCTCTTCATGTTAATGAATGTGATGGCTAGAATATTATGGGTTCTGATTGGCTCTTAGCTTTTTATCGTTCTCTAAATCTCTCTGAAAGTGATTAACAACGATATCGTTCTTCATGTCGTTATCTTTATAGTTTATGTGTGACGTTGTCATTCATATTAACAAGAGCGATATTTGTTTATAGTTATCATTATCGTTATCGTTCTTGGTGTGAACGGGCCTTTATACACACTTACAGGGAGGCTAAACCGGGTACATAGCTGAAGCCTTCCGTTGGCTGAGGTCTACTACAACAATTAGCTTCCACTGTGATCAGTGGAACTGGCTACTCCAGACATGATAGCGGCACATATGCTCGTAAGAATTCTGAAATAGTCTTCTGAAACTATTTTACGCTCCATGAACATACAGTAACACTTCAGTTACATGCCTGGTGTAGGCTTTCATGTGAATAGTACAAATCAATACGCCAGCAATAAACATCACAGGCTAAGGAATATGTGTAAGCATTAGAGTTGGGAAAGAAAATTGACCAAATTGAGTGTAGTATTCCAACAATTTTTGCCGGATATGATTGAGATCCAGCAGTGCTGCTGGGCTGTGGTATTTACTCATTCACTATTATGATATGAATTTTATTTGTGGTACACATACATCTACTTTGACAGCATCACTTCTTACAGTGTAACTCTGGCAAAAATTGAGCATACAGTTGAGTGCACGAAAAATACTGCCTCCACGGGCTTATTTGATGTTTTAACGCAGAAAAAGACCTTGGAGTCAATTTCGCCGGAGTTATGCTTTAAGGCCAGAAGATGGCGTAAAACGTTTTCTCTTGCACCATATTGTTGCTGCTGTGAAAGTTCTCACGACTAGTGAACATGCATGAACACTCCAATACTATGAAATCTAGGATCTGTGATCAAACTGGGATCATTCTTTGGGAAAGATTTGGGGATAGATTCTTGAAAGATTGTAGTATTTTGGGTAAAGCTTGAATGAGGGGCATTAGTTAAAAGACTACAATCTTTCAAGAATCTTTCCCAAATCTTGTCAAAGTCTGTTAGTGTAAGGTAGGCTTTAGTAAGCACTTCCTAAAGCACTCCCATACTGTACATCTGATGGTGCTGGGGTTTTCAACCAGTAGTCCATGAAGGCATTGATTTGCAAGTGGTCCCTGATCATATCTCAACCTGTTCTGTTTTGGAACTCGCCTCATTACGAGTCGTACCTCTGTGAGAACCTTACAGAGGTGGTGTGTGTGTGTGTGTGTGTGTGTGTGTGTGTGTGTGTGTGTGTGTGTGTGTGTGTGTGTGTGTGTGTGTGTGTGTGTGTGTGTGTGTGTGTGTGTGTGTGTGTGTGTGTGTGTGTGTGTGTGTGTGTGTGTGTGTGTGTGTGTGTGGCTGTGCTGGTGATTTGATGATGGTGATGTTTATCAAAATGGTGATCCTTGGGTCACAATCAGTTGAAAGAGGGTCTGAAGGGTAGGTGTGTTTGAATGTAATGTGCCATATGGATTTGTGTGCTCAGGTGATGTAATGTATGGCTTGTGTGTTCAGGTATGGCTTTGGAAGCACCGGGAGTGCCAAATTCAACATTCCTGGGGAAGCAACACTACAGTATAAAATCAAACTCACTACGTTTGAAAAGGTACAAAGCACCTAGATGTAAACATTCCCCTGAGTCATGGTGTGAAGGAGTAGCCTGATTTCCCCTCACCCCCCAACGACTCATTTTGTTTTCATTGCACAGGCTAAGGAATCGTGGGAGATGAATACGGATGAGAAGCTGGAACAAAGTGGCATTGTTAAGGACAAGGGCACACAGTACTTTAAGGTGAGGCTAAAACACATGCATTTGACACACGCATGCTGACATTTTCTGTCTAATCTTGGCACAAGCCTGCTGTTTTCCCAAGCTTGACCCAACCAAGGGATGTCAGTTTATGACATGTTCTCAGACTGGTGTTAAGAGACCCCTGAAATGGTTATTTTCTGGAAATAGATACATAAATAATCTATGTATTTATTATTATTATTATTATTATTATTATTATTATCATTGTTATTATTTATTTGGATTACATGAGCGATGCGTGTATTCAGGCTTTGCCATGTGTAGATTACATTACATTACATTACATTACATATGGCCAACGCTTTTTTAGCCAAAAAGACTTGTAAGACAAAATGGTCAACAGTTTAAGCTTTTTAAAGAGAAACTATGCAGGATTGGCGATTTCATCTCCGGTTTCGGTTTCGTTTTTCGTTTTCGCTCGTTTATGCTTGCATATTTCTCTGCAGAGCTTCCCCGACAGCTTTAGCGTGTATATTTATACATATATAGGCTATATATAAATATATAAATTGCAAGCGTGGTTCTTCTTGTTCCTTACGCGTCTCAGTCTTCCAGATGTAAACAAGGAGCGATCGCCTCCTGAACAAACTGCAAGGTTGCAATAGCGGATAGGGACACTGAGGGCGGGAGGAAATATTACTGTTATCGATAAAACTGGTCAGTCAAGCAAAACAACGATTTCTAAGCGATTTTATGACTATGAAAAAGTTGCATAGGGTCTCTTTAAGCAATTCTCACAATAATTCCAGGAAAATTCAATATATTGATTTAGATATCATTTGGATTTTTCAAAATGTTTATTTATGTCAAAGTGTAGATGACCGTAGCTAACGCTCAAGACACTTTGTTCAAGACCACACCTATTGTTTGACGTGCTTTGGTCAAGACCACATGTTTGACGCGTCATTGCTTCATTATACTTCTGCTTTGGAAAGGAAAACGAAATCGGGAATGTGGGTGATGTGATGTGGGTGTAAGTGCCGGTCAGTGATTCATGGTGTGTGTGTGTGTGTGTGCGTGTGTGTGCGTGTGTGTGTATATATATATGTATATATATATATTTCAGTGGAAACAGAGACAGAGAAACATTTATGTTTTGGTGAATTAGTGACCTCACTATTCATTGATGCAACCCTACATTGTGGGTGTCAGTGGCTCCTTGAACAAGACTCTTAACCCCAGTGCTCCCTATGAGCAGGTTGGCACCATGTGTGGCACCCTCCGACATCAGTGTGTGTGTGTGTGTGTGTGTGTGTGTGTGTGTGTGTGTGTGTGTGTGTGTGAATGGTGAATGTGAGGCATGACAATTTTGCAAAAGTTGGAAAAAAAGCACTATATAAATGCAGTCCATTTACCATTACCATTTATACTACATCTGTAATCCTACAGTGCCACTAACTAAAGTTAGTGTCCACTGCTGTGACAAGAGTACAGACTGAAACTTATTAGCCATGTTGAAAGTGCTTTTATCTGGTGTGATGTACAGTAAATGTGCTTTACAGATGTAATATCTGATCCTTGATTGAAACCTTTCATTAGATGAATAAATGTTCTGTCTGCAGGCTGACCCTGATAAACAGAGTCGATGGCCTGTCCATGAGCGACAGTCAGTCTAATGTTTTGGTGTGTGTGTGTGTGTGTGTGTGTGTGTGTGTAGGATGGCAAGTACAAACAGGCCTCTGTGCAATACAAGCGTATCATCTCCTGGCTGGAGCCTGAAAATACTCTGAAGGGGGAGGATGAACAGAAGGCCAAAGCGTTGCTGTTGGCTGCTCACCTCAACCTGGCCATGTGCTACCTGAAGCTGCACGAGCACAGCCTGGCCCTGGAGAGCTGCGACAAGGTACACACACACACACACACACACACACACACACACACACACACACACACAGGAAAACTACAGTAATTTCCTGTGTATTAGCCGCATTGTGTATAAGGCTCAGTGGACAGTGTTTTATACAAGTTAAATGAAACAAAAGCACATTAATACCATATTTACTGGGCCATGTATTATTAACCTTATAACTGAGGAAATTTTGCAAAATTGTGTAAGATGCGGCTAATAATGGGAAATTACGGTAAATCAGGTATGTTTGTATGTGTCGGCCAGTGAATCATGGTGTGTGCGTGCGTGCTTGTCAGTGGAAACTACTAGTGGAGCAGGAGACCAAAAATGAAGTAATAGAGAAACATTTCTGTTTTGGTAAATTAGTGACCTCACTATTCATTGATGCAACCCTATATTGTGGGTGGCAGTGGCTCAGGAGGTAGAGGAGTCGTCCAGCTATATTAATGCAATCCATTTACCATTTATACTGCATCTATAAGTCCTACAGTGCCAGCAATGTCTTGTCTTACATACACTCTGAACAAAGGCTTGGAGAACTGCTGGCATTAGGCACACACTCTCTCAAATTCAAATTCAAATTCAAAGGGTGCTTTATTAGCATGACTGTACAGTGTTGCCAAAGCGTGTTACAAATAACACCAATATCATAAAGGAAATAAAACAGTAATACATTATACTATGTATAAACATGTAAGCACAAAATAAACAGTAGCTCTGTCATATGGTTGTACACTCACTGACTCCTTCCTGTGCTTACTGTTACACTTCAAGACACTTAGTAGGAGTTAGGCCTGTTCGATGAATCGATTTTGAATCGATTTTGAATCACGATTTTGTATTTTAGGAAGATGTTAAAAACGCGAAATCGTAAATTCGATTTTTCAGTTTAACTAGGGTAATTACGGTACTAATTGCAAATGTTGATTTGAAAATCAGACTTTTTCAAGCTTTATTTGTTTTACAAAAAGTTTATTCATTATTTTTTGTTTAATCGAGGGGATGGACACACCCTAAGATACTGTAAATGTGAAAGTGAGGTTTTTCCTCTTAATCCCAAAGGGATGTTTTTTGTTTGTTTGTTTGTTTGTTTGTTTGTTTACAAGAGGTCTACAAGAAAAGCCAGATGGCAAAAGTTCAATATTTTTTCTTAATATTAATCCCTTGAGAGCTATTTTTTTGTTTAATAAGAGCAAGGTTTGCACTTAAATCTCAATGGGGAAATTATTTGCAAACTGTTAAATAAAAAAAATAGCATATTTGAAATCATTTCTTTGCCTTTTGTCATTTCACAAAATAATCATAATCGTAATCGAAAATGGGATTTTGAGTGAAGAAAATCGGGATTTAATTTTTTGGGCAAAATCGAACAACCCTAGTAGGAGTGTAAGACATTTTAGGCAGTGTAAGATTACGCCATCTTCCACACAGTGAAAAACGAAGGAAGAATAGGGTTGGGTGCTTGTTTATGTATTGATGCTCAATTGTATTTTCATATACAATAATTCATCAATGCTGCCTTTGAAAACAGCTATCACAGGGCGTCGTAGTGAGAGAGTTTTCAAGAATTTTGGATGCCTCGTTGTCATGTGAGACACCCTTCAGTGGTGGTATTTTAGTTCAGTGCAAACTGACCCAATGTTTCCTCTTCTGTGGTCTGAGGAGGAGAAGTAGGGTTTTGCATACACTATCCTTCAAATAGTCTGTTGTTTTATCTCAAAAATAGGTCAGTGGCGTGAATTATGCAGATCTGCGCAGGGGATGGTCTCCAAATCATTTTTACCCCTGACTATCCTCCCAATGGTGGTCGAATCAATCGTATCAATCTTTGCTTAAAATGTATTTAATGTGTGTCAATGTTGAAGAGATTCCATTCTGCCTCTGTTGTTAAAGCATATGAACGCACAATCACGCTGAGGTGAGTCTAACCTGCCTCTGCTGCTCCCTCCTCAGGCCCTGGAGTTGGATGCGAACAACGAGAAGGCCCTCTTCCGACACGGGGAGGCGCTGTTTGGCTTGAAGGAATTTGAGCGTGCCCGGGACGACTTCACACGCGTCACCCAGCTCTACCCTGCCAACCGGGCAGCCAAGGCCCAGGTGCAGGTGTGCCAGAAGCACATGAAGGAGCAGCACGAGAAGGACAAGCGCCTGTACGCTGGAATGTTCCAGAAGTTCGCCGAGAGGGACGCTAAGGTGAGCGATGACGATGACGTCATGGTGTGCTGCAGGTCTTGAGGTTTTTGCGTGACGTAAGGTGTTTTTACACTGGAGAGGGGCTTTTCACAGTTTTGAGAACTTTTTTTTAAAGAAATACGCCAACATTTTGGGAAATTATTTTATTCACTGCCTCCTCCATAGTTAGATAAGAGCATACATATCATTCTCGTCTCTGTGCATGCAGTAGCTCAGTGTGAAGCACCAATTTTTAGCATGGCTCATTGAGGTGGGCAGTTCCTCTAATGCTATTTCCTATAACTATTTTAGCTCCTACTTCAGGGCAGGGTCTTTTTCCTGCACATAGCGAAACCAAGACTGGTGCACTTACAGTAATATCCTGTGTATAAGCCGCGTTGTGTATGAACCGCAGCACAGTGTTTTAAGTTAAAAGAAACAAAACCATATTAATACCGTATTAACTGCCCCCGTGTATTAACCTCATAGCTGAAGAAATTTTGCAAAATCAATGTATAAGCTGCAGCTAATATGTCATGTGATAGAAGCCTTCTGGGCAGATGAGAGGAATATCTTTTTTCTTTTTTTTTTGCAACAAACTGAACAAGTCGGCTTCTTTTTAAACGGAACCGCTTGTTTCCTCTGTGTGCTATAAAGGCATGGTTATTGCCTATAGTGGCAACCGGGTGATAAACGGCCTTCGAGGTGTCCCATCATTCGGAATTAATGGACTCGGGCGGAGGAAACTACCCAGAGCTCTTTTCTTCCCCTGCGTCCTTTAATTCCGTATATCAGGACACCTCGGCGGCCGTTATCCCTTACTTAATGTACTGTCATATGGTTATGGTTATGGTTATGGTTATTTAGCAGACGCCTTTGTCCAAAGCGACATACAAATAAATAACAATACAAATTAATGTAATGTAATCATATGTCTGATGGTCTCAAATAATACGGTTTCTCTTCTCCAAAACATCTAGGGGCCCTTCAGTGTGTCAAAACATGATTCAGTAGTGTTTTATCATGGCAAATGTGTTGCGTTAAAATGATCCAGGGTTCAGCATTGGTCCTGGCCCTGCAGTCTACTTGAAGAATCTTCAGGTCAGGTTTCTCTGCTGAGTTTTTTTAAAGTTGCGGTTTGTTTGTTTGTTTGTTTGTTTGTTTGTTTGAACAGAGGGAATCCACTCCGGTGAAGGGGAAGGAGAACGGAGACGGAGACGCAATGGACGTGGAGGAGAACGGAGCGCAGGAGCAAACTGCAGCATGAGCGCGCATCTGACTCTCTCTCTGTGTCTGTGTGTGTGTGTGTGTCCATGTCTGTGTGTCTGAGTGAGACAGTGAGCGCGTCTGAAGATCAGTACTGTCTTTATTTTTATCGTTAATTTTTCTGTTTTGTATCTGCTTTGAGGCGTCTTAGCGCTGCAATGGACAGTACTGTACCAGCTCTGTCATCTCGTGTGTGTGTGTGTGTGTGTGTGTGTGTGTGTCTGTCTGTCTGTCTGTCTGTCTGTCTGTCTGTCTGTGTGTGTGTGTGTGTAGAAAGGCAGCTAGCTGGCGTGTGTCTGCTTGAAGGCTTTCGAGGATGAAAAGGTGATTAGTCCCAAAGACGGCACTCCTACTGCACTGCCCATTGCTCTCCTAGACCACTGTCCTCACACATGATTGGTTAACTTTCTCCTGACTGACAGCTGGAGGGGATGCTGCCACTGCACTCCCCTCCGCCCCTTCCCACCTAACCTCTTCCCATATGCACTAAACATGCGCATGCATGCTTGCATTCTTGCTCATTTGGAAGATCACCTGTTCCTTTACTGAAGCCATTTGATCAACAACGCACCCCCCGATACCACCATCACCACACACACACACACACACACACACACACACACACACACACAGTCACGCACGCACGCACCCACACACACACACACACACTCACACGATTCTGTCTAATTCCTGAGATGTATGGCACTATGTGAGAACCTTCTGGGTGCTAAGGGTCCCTCCTGCTCTCTGTAAATGTGTGTTTGTTGTGAGAGGAGAAAAACGGGGGGTTGAGTGTGTGAGGAGAGGAGAGCTTCTGAAAATGTAATCCGAGCATCTGAGGACAATGCTGGGGTGACATGACTGTTTTCTCTGTTGTGTTTGTTTTTTTTGTTTTTTTTTCCATTTGTCCTCTTTTGCAATGTATAGGTATGTTCTGAATTCTAATTGGTTTGACCTGAGTTCTTTTTTTTGTTTGCTTTGCTTTGTTTTGTTTATTTTATTTTTTTTTACTTTCAGTGTCAATTGTATAATCTTAATCACGAGACTGTAAATGTTAATCTAATGACAAAAACAGATAAACTATCAAAACTGGACAACTCCAGGGAATTGGGAATGAATTTATCCTTCCAATGCAGTTACCAAATGTATCTCTCTCTCTCTCTCCCTCGCTCTCGCTCTGTTCGTAAGTGCAGACTCACCCCCTGGGAGACCGAACAGTTAGCCTTGCATAGCGTCGTTAGCGGTTAGTGTCGTAGGAGAAGAGATATTGGGGTATGTGTGTGTGTGTCCCTCGGGCAGACTCGCCTCCCCAGATGTTCTGATGTCACAGAAACGTAATGTGTCACTGATGGTGAATAAAGGATAAAACTTCCACCTACTGCCTCTGTTTTGGGTTTGTATACTGTATCTCACGTGTGTGTCACAGCCTTGACCTTGGCTATCGATAAATATCAGATGTTGACTCTTAACCTGCTTGTTTGTCAGACCTCACATTCCTAGGATGACACTTTCTTAATCTACTCAACTATGTGCACTATGTGTATTTATTTACACATTGTCACAAATATGACCCCTTCGCAGCATATAGAGAGCCACTTCCTCCTCAGCTCATTCCAAACTGCCTTGTGTGAATGTCTATGTGGGGTTCTGAGATATTAGAACTTGTGCCTTTTGTGGCACACAGGCAATTTGACAGATCTTCCATGGACTGTTTTTATATTATTCCGCAGTGCTCATGATAACGGACATAGAGAGAGAAGTAGATTGACAATAATGGACAGAGAGAGGTAGATAGAAAAAAAAAACAATAGAGAACACATGACCTCATTACAGACACACTGATCAGAGGGAACAGGGAGTAATATACAGGAAACATGGGGCAGAGGCGACATACAGTAGACCCACTCCTATTAACGCATCTTGTATCTGAATGTACTGACAACAATTCTGACTAGACGTTTCATGGGCAAGCTTCTTCGTGACTAGATGTAGGCCTTAAAATGCAGAAACCACCGATGGATATTCTGAGCCCTGCCCAGTAACATCTCAACACCACAAATGCTGTGACTCTAGACAAATGACTAGACTTCCTCATTTATTTGAATTCTAAAATAAAGAGTGATTCAGAGGTGTTATTGATGCAATGTGATTTTTTTTTATTATTATCATTACAGTGCATTACATTTATTCATTTAGAAAACACTTTTCGGAAGCAACTTATGTCAATTATATTACAAAGGTTCAGAGCAACTCACATGGGTGGAAGTCAGGAATTAAACCCACAACTTTTCCGGCAACTGCACACTGGCCTAGTCGCATATTCTGCCATGGTGTATAATAACACACACCGGCCAGTAGCAGGTCCAGAGTAAAGCAATCAGCTCAGGTAGACGGTGTGTCCAGTCACAAAGACATGGGAAGACCCGGGTTTCCCCCCTTTTCAGCCCGCGTTCCTGCCTTCTTTTTTCCTCCATTCCTTCTGCCCTGCTTTCTCTTGTTTTTCTTATTCTCTCCATTTTTTGTTCTCTTTCCTTTCTTCTTCATAACCTAGAAAAATAAGGGGACCATGACTGAATGTTTGGGGAATGGGCGTGTGTGTGTGTGAGAGAGAAAGTGTGTGTGTGTGTTTGTGTGTGTGTGTGTGTGTGTGTGAGAGAGAGTGTTTGGAGAAAAGTGCATTCTCTTGGGAATGATGAGAAATGGCCATACCCGTTCTTTGTGTATTCATAGCCTCTCAGCTGTTACCAGATCAGCTAAGCCACATGTACATTCTTGTCACATATTAACTGTGAATTGCTTAGATTTAAAACAAGAACTTTAGCTTACCCAGTGTAATAAGTGATTGTAATAGTATTATGTTATACCATAAAAATATGCTCTGTTCTACCAAAACAATGTTCACTCACTGTGAGAAAATATTTAGTGTCAAATTACTTTATATATCTTTTTAGAATTAGCAATAATAACTCCTAACATAATCACCTAAAGTAGACATGAGTCATACACTATATTGCCAAAAGTATTGGGTCACCTGCCTTGACTTGCATATGAACTTAAGTGACATCCCGTTCTTAATAGTGTTTAATATGAAGTCGGCCCACTCTTTGCAGTTACAGTGTAACAGATTCAACTCTTCTGAGAAGGCTTTCCACCAGGTTTAGGAGTGTGGTGGTCATGGGAATTTTCAACCATTCTTCACACGCTGGAGTCACATGCTGAAGTCACACGCTGATGATGGACGAGGAGCACGCTGACCTCTTTACGGGTCAGTCAAGTTTATCCACACCAAACTCTTGTCATCCATATCTTTATGGACCTTGCTTTGTGTTCACTGGTGCACACAGTCATGTTGGAACAGGAAGGGGAGAAGGGGGCATCCCTGAACTGGGCTTGGCCCCTTAGCTCCAGTGAAAGGAACTCTGAAAGCTTCAGCATTAACCAAGATATTTTGGACAACTCCATGCTTCCAACAGTTTGGGGATGGCCACTTCCTGTTCCAATATGACTGTGCACCAGTGCATAAAGCAAGGTCCATGGACGACCGTCTTGACCTCAACCCAATAGAACACCTTTGGGATGAAGAGAGCGGAGACTGACAGCCAGTCTCATCCAACATCTGTGTGTGACCCGACAAATACGCTTCTGGAAGAATGGTCACAAATTCCCATGAACACACATCTAAACCTTGTGGAAAGCCTTCCCAGATGACTTGAAGCTGTTATAGCTGCTAAGGGTGGATCAATGTCATTATGTTCATATGCGAGTTAAGTCAAGTGACCCTTAACCCAATATAGCGTATGTTTGTATTATGTCAAGCATTAAGACCATCAATTGTTGATGGCTCTATTCAGAAAAAAATGTGTTGCATCAAATTTGTATTCATTCTGACCCCCCAAAAATGGAATAAGAGTAGTGTTGAGACTGTTCATCTCACACAACCTGATCTATGACCTGTGACATGTCATTATGGACATGAGCCTTTGTTGGTTTTGGATGATGATCTATAGAACACTGGATCGAGCATTCCTAATGACACTAGCATATTTCGACTGACGCCATGCCTTTTGCTTTTGAGACCATGTCTATGCCTGTCACATAGAAATTTCACGGCTGATGTTCCGCAACATATCAAAGGTTGAAAGGGGCTTCACCTGCAGTGTTCCCCAGACTCCTTATAGGATGAATTTAGTCAGATTTGTATCTGTCAGTGTCTCCCCTGTTTAAAAGGCCAAGCCTTCAATGAGTTGATGAAATATGTAACCAAAATGACTGAAACATTGTGTGAAATAACATAGGCTATCAGAGACAAATGACTTTCTTACTTATTTTCAATTAAGTTGAACATTGAAATGTCGACGTGCTTGGAAAGTACAGTTACCATTTAGAGGAGAAGGCCATGGAATACTGGAGTGGGAACAGAAATAATAATGCTTCTGCGAACCGAAATGCAAATCATTCTGTTTTCAGTCCCTGGCCATAACATACTAAATGTATTCCTGAGAAACTTGCAAAAGCTGTGATTCTCCCAGCTCAGTTTCTCCAGAGGAATGTAGGGGATTCCCACAGTAAACACCAGTGGTCCAAGATAAAATGGACGGCACTGTGGCCTGTCGAATGAGATGCTCGATCCTGTGTTCTTTTGAGACAAGTGGCTTAATAAGCAAGTGGAGACTGGGATAGGGTTAAAGGTGTGGAAGCCCACTGCTCATGGTTGCATTTGGGTTTTGCTGATAGTAGAGGACCCAATGTGCCAGACTCAACCTGTTGTGATTATTGAATAGGGGCCTTTTTGGACTGATGACTACTGTATGAAGAAACTGCCACTAGTGATGTACGGCCACTCAGAACTGCACTGGTCAAATCCATTTCCATGCATATTGGATAGAACAGACCTGAAATTAAACCCAAATGGGATTGGGGTGTCTGCACTGAGACCAGCTACACTTGCATAAATTACCTTCATACAATATGACAACTACTCATCATGCATTATGGTCTATATGCAAGGCTTAAATAAAGACTTTCATTTTTAATTAAATTAAATTTCATTCATGAATGTGAGTAGTCAGCATGAGTGAAACCTTGTCTAGAAAGTGTACTATGGAATACTTCCTCCTCTGTGGAAGAGAAGTAATCAGACTCTAGCAGATGCATACCAACTCATTCACTTCCTCTCTCTCTCTCTCTGTCTCTCTCTCTCTCTCTTTCTCTCTCTCTTCTCAAGTAGTATTTTCAAGTACATTGTGGTTTCATCTGTCCATACAGAAAAGGACCTCCAATTCTCATTTTCAAATGTGCACACAGACATGCACTGTAAACATAAGCATCATCATCACTTGAACAGACAGACAGACAAACAAACAAACAGACAAACAATAGAGAAACAGACATATGAATGAAGATTTTAATAGAAAAGAGTGAAACACAAATAGACAACACAGGACCAAATGTGGAAAATGTATTCACAAATCCACAAACACATAAACACATAAATAAATCAGCACAGATGCACTGTGTGACAATAAATAAATAAATAAATACATACATAAATAAAAATATACACATTGATGTGAATGAGCAGAGCCTGAAGGCGAAGACAGAGCGTGAGTGACAGAGAGAGAGAGAGATGGAGAGAAGACAAAGAGAGAGAAGACAGAGACAGACAGACAGAGAGAGAGAGAGGGATACAAAGGAAAAGGTAGAGAGGAAAAGATGGAGAGACTAGCGTCAGTAAGTTACATTTTCCCAGGCTGTCCACTTTCCACTTTCCCAGTCACAGTCAACCAGAGGGTCCCGGGAACGGACGCGGAACTTGCTGACACGAACGTGGACCTGGCACTTCACTTTATTCCAGCAATCCTGTGTGTGTGTGTGTGTGTGTGTGTGGGGGGGGTTAGATGAGCAGAGACTCAATAAAAATAAACAACTTAATATTGTAATATCAGCAGTAACATTACTGCTTATATTTGATTAAAGTAACACTAACCGTTGTCTCTCCTTTACAGCACAGCTGCTTCACCCTCTGCAGAGAAAGAGAGAGATTTCATTGTATAATATATGGTCTCAGTGTGAGAGAGAGTGTGTGTGTGTGTGTGTGTGTGTGTGTGTGTGTGTGTGTGTGTGTGTGTGTGTGTGTGTGTGTGTGTGCGCAACAGCGCGATCATCGGGTCAACCTGCGCCTGCAAGGGAAACTTGCATGCCTGCAGAGCGCTGATCACACAGTCTCACACTCCGCGCTACAAAATCCAGCCGTCGACGAAAATATCTTTAAATTCGTTATCAAAGCCCGGCTGCAAACTCTCCCTACCAAATACAACCTCTCTCTCTGGTATCCAAAACACCATGAGCCATTCTGCTTACTACATAGCGATAAAACAATGGAATCCACAGCGCACATTATGAACGGGTGCCCTGCGTTTAAAGGCCTTTACATCGCGCGCCATGACCGCATTGTAACCATAACAGCACAAGAACTGCGTAAATCTTCTGGACAAAGCAACATACACACAAATAAGACTGTTCAAAACAACTGGTTTTCAAATCTGAATGATAACACATATGCTCTAAGGAGTGTCCTCAGAGAATCACCGAACACTCCAGACATTGTAGTTGTCAATGAACCTTCTAAGAACATTCTGATTTTGGAAGTAGGTTGTTGCTTTGATGCGTACATGGAACTGTGTTTTTCTGAGAAAATGTTAAAATACCAGCCATTAACAAATGCTTTAGCTGCATGTGGTTACAGTACCAAACTGATTATCCTAATTTATGGTAGTCTAGGACATGTGCACAGACTGCCTTAGAGGCTTGCAAATTGCTGGACTGAGTAAAAAGACCTCTAAGCGATTAGCCAAATACTGTTCTGTATCAGCAATCATAGGTAGTCTGCATGTTTGGAGAAGGCGATGCCACCTCTATCCTTAAGATACATAGCCTATTTATTTATTTATTTATTCATTCATGTGGTTGTGACTATCAGCATAATGTTTGTATTGTCTAGTGAGATATAACAGGCTCTTTGACATTATTTGGATGCTGTGTTGTTTTAATCAGTATTGGTCATTCCAAATAAAATAATCAAATGTGTGTGTGTATGTGTGTGTGTGTGTGTGTGTGTGTGTGTGTGTGTGTGTGTGTGTGTGTGTGCGAGTGTGCGTGAGTTTTACCTCTCCGTTATCTGTCTTGATGTACTCTATCTGGTACTCCAGAGGGTAGTAGCTGGTGGGTTTGGCCCAGTTGTCTGCAGGACTCACATCCACCACTAAAACATCCTCTTCTTTACGCCACTGGACCTTAGGAGGGGAGGGCTGGACTACACACACACACACACACACACACACACACACACACACACACACACACACACACACACACACACACACACACACACACACACACACACACACACACACACACACACACACAAGGACACACATTCACATTAGCACATAAGCACAAAGGCACACACACACACACACACACACACAAATGAAGACACATATGCACAAATGCACACACTCACACAAACATATCCACACACATGCACAACAAGAAACAAACATTGTTTGCTCTCAAGTGCACATTGTATAGACCCTTGTCTTTCAACCACTATGCTGCTGTGAAAAAGGTGTGTTATGGAAAATGATACAAAAACATACAAACACGCACACATGCAAACTCATGCACACACACACAATCACAAACATACTCACTGATGTTGCGCAGGTAGAAGGTCTTGTTGATCTGCAGGTACCTCTCATCATTGATGGCTTCCAGGGTGACCTTCAGTGGCACCATCTCCTCAGAGCCAGTGACGTGGGACACAATGAACGTTCCCTCAGGAGACTGGGATAACCATTTACCATTGTCTCTGTGAGTACAAACATACACACACACACACACACACACACACACACACACACACACACAGACACATAAAACATGTTGAGTTTAAACAATATCAAGTGTCAACAATATCAATATGTGCAATTGTATACGTGTGTGTGTGTGTGTGTGTGTGTGTGTGTGTGTGTGAAGAACATGTGCATGTATGTGTGTGGGTTAGTGTCACGTGTGTGTGTGTGTGTGTGTGTGTGTGTGTGTGTGCGCGTGCGCATGTGTATGTGTGTGAGTCTGCTACCGTTGATTCCTCAGCCTCACAGCTGTGTAGTGCGGATCAGCCCAAGAGCACTTGAAGGAGCAGCCGTAGGTCTCAGCCAAACAGCTCAGCTCTGGGGCTAGAGACAGAGAGAGAAAGGGAAAGTCACAGAGGGAGAGTGGAGGGCGAGAGAAACAAAGTAATAGAAAGAGAGGAAGAGAGAGGAGTGACAGAGAGAGGAGGACCCGAGAGAGAATAAGATTGAGTGAGACGCAGAGACACAATACTGATGCCAGTGGTTTTATCAAAACAATGCTTTTATCCAATCATGTACGTAATACACCGCCTATGTAGTTGATCACCAGAAACACGTAAGATGTAGGCCTATGCTTAGTCCTCCGAAAATACTCACTTGTACTGTCGGGAGTGTCTTCTAGGAAGACATGCACACTGTTGAGGAGCCTGTCTCCGTCCCAACAGGAGTATTTGCCAGTCATGTAAT
Source organism: Sardina pilchardus (assembly GCF_963854185.1). Lineage (NCBI taxonomy): Eukaryota > Metazoa > Chordata > Actinopteri > Clupeiformes > Clupeidae > Sardina > Sardina pilchardus. Next base: position 16,934,643 of record NC_085003.1, on the reverse strand, counting down.
CGTCAAAGTCTGAGAGGATGCCCCCATCCAAATCTCCCTCGTCAGGGTCAGGATATGTCCATCTTATCAGGCCCTTAAAGTCGGTACTACATTTCAGGATGACAGTGGCACCCATCTTTACCACTTGCCCTGTTGAGAGAGAGCACGCACGGAGACACATTCTTATCTTACTGCAACTGCATTCAGTGATCAAAGAAATCAAAGAACTGTTATGACAAAAATGACGCCTCAGTGAAAACTATTTTCTCAACTAATTAATTAATTATAACGAAAACATGAATGCATTTGATGTTTTAAATCAATCTTGATTATCTTAATTTAAATCTTCCACTGACATTTTAACCATGCTAGTTTTACTGAATTCATCACACCAGAAGCATGTAGGCTATGATACCAATATGTTTAACAAATGGTCTATGCATATTTAATGTTCAAATATGTGTAGGCCTATCGAAAGTATAATTCTGAAAACAAACATAATTCGTCGTCGCACCAAAACTATGGCGCACCCTTTCATGAAGATCCGTTAACCTGACAAACAGCCAGACAAACAAGCAAGGAAACAAACCATGCCAATTTTTTCTTGGAGAGGTAATGATAAAGGAGGCTGCGGAGGATGTTACAAGACATGTAGAGATCACCGGGCATAGGACAACTACTAAAGGATGCACGAAGCTTATGATCACTTACTGTGTTCAGGGAAGGAATTGAGCGATGAGCCGACGGCGAAGAATGCCATGACCCACATAAGTGATGCCATCCATGAACGCATTATCCACTTGAGGTACAAAACACGATTTCGGTCTCACGGGTGTTTTATGTAATCTAGATAGAAAAACAGAGCAACGAAAGCAATGTCAATCGAAATTAGAACATTTTGGCATAGCTAATTAGCTGATAATTTCCCCTCATATTATATTTAGAATATCTTAATCCAAAACTGAAGTTGAAGCTTAATGGAAAAATATTGTTGAAAAGTCTTGCCACTCTGTAGATCAATATCGATAATCCGAATAGCCTAATCAATGGCATCACAGCTCTGTCAATTAAAGTAGATAGAGACGTAGGCTACAACTCTAAAGTTGTAGTGTTAAAATGTAGTGTAGTGTTAAAATGTTTTCAGAGTACCCACCTTCTCTTTCTTGTTTTGACGCGTAAAAGCCTCTTGCAGATATAGTCCATGGCGCTGCGGACCACTCTTTATATTTGACGTGTAGCCTACACCTACACACTCGAGAGGCCGGAAGAAATAATTCTGAGAAAGCACAGTTTCGGGTACTCACACAGGGGACCGTTTCTACAGTCTGGGGGAATATGCATATAGGCACCTCGCCCTGTTTTCTCTCATCTTCTATCTGTGGGTAAATAGATGGCTGTTGTCTCTTAATTATGGATCATCTCTCTCTCTCTCTCACTCTCACTCACACACACTCACTCACTCACTCACTCACTCACACTCACTTATAAGGAGTTATAAATGAGTTCATGCACCAGGGGTTACGGTTAAGGCTTGTTCCCTCTTTCTCGCTCCACTATCCTCTCTGTCGTTCTGTCTCTCTTACTTCCTCTCTCTGTTTTCCTCTCCCCACAACTCTTTCATGAAGTGTTTTATCACATCTAGTGTTAAAACAAAATGTGCATTTTAACGAAACTGACGGAAAGTATAGAAGAGGCAGCATCGTATTAACTTAGAGGAACCCACTGGCCTTCATTTTTCACACCCATGCACCAAAATAAGAGTGAGTAAGAGGTGATAAGCCTCACACATACATAGCCTACACAATTAAACTCTTTCACTCTTTCACACACGCACACACACACACACACACACACACACACACACACACACACACACACACACACACACACACACACACACACACACACACGCACAGTGACAGCCACATGAAAAAAAAAATAGTTGCAGTGTAACCATGATGTTTATTTCGGCAGTGGCAAGCTGCATTTCCTCCTTGTTATTTTCCTTTGCAAATCAGCTGTCCAGCTGATTGTGTTAATAATGTTCAATGAGAGCACTGTCTGTGTGTGTGCGTGTGTGGGTGAGTGTGTGTGGGTGGGTGTTATAGGGTGCAGGGCTCATCTGAGTTGGGGGGGGGGGGGGGGGGGGTGCCCTGGCACTTTGGGCTTTCCAGGCATCCTCTCGATTAATGATAAGGGGCTTATCAACACAGTACTGTATGTGTAAACGAGAATCTGATCTCATGGAGGAAATTCACCGGATGGGTCGATACTGTACACGTAGACAGAGGCACACACATACAGAGAAACACACATACAAGCGCACACACACACACACACACCCACATACACACACACACAGACGACATGGATGACGTCAGTATCATCATATGCAAATGACCAAGCCTACTTTACATCAACACAAGGGAGCACAGTGGCCACTCACTCTGCTCTGCACGTACTCATTCAATGACCTTCACATGGTCGGACTTTTTACTTTTAGGCAAATTTAGCCAATGGTCATGTTTAAGACACCCATCACAGACTGTTGGGACAGCCCAGTCACAACCATTCTCTGGTCTCATATTTCATCAGAAAACATCTTGCCCCCTAAATGGTGATGGATGTGTCAAATAGATTAATGGAAAGTAAAGACGTCATGAGTCCATTGTAAATAACATTATAAATAACGATGATTATCCGATGCAGATGTTGATTTGGCAGCCATGATGTTTACATATGTAACATACAGTATGATGTGAAGTTATTAGGCCGGCACACAATTAAATAATAATAATACAAAAAACTTAATTAAAATATAGTCAGAACATATATTCACAATGGACCCTTACTGGAAAGATGATAGACAATCTCTCAAACTCTTATTCGGGTTCCAGACCTGAGATCTGTTAACTTGTCCTTCACATGATCATAATACTATATTAAAAAATATTTTTAAAAAATCATTTTAATATATCAGCCTGTTGTTGAAACATATTTCAAAAAGTGACAGTAACCTTTAACCATCTAAAAAAGAGTTTAGCTTTGAGAACGTTGTGCCAAAAATAAATGTTGAAAATGTGAATTACTCTTTCTCCAGAACAGTGATGTAATCCCATTTCATCACTATTGGGATGCCACAAATATGGCAAGAGATGCAATGATGGGGAGAGAGGGCATCATATGATGATGGGGAGAGAAGGCATCATACACACTCATAAACTCAAGTTAAATGACGGGCAACATTCATTCACAATGTATTTGCTTAATTTACTCATTTCAATGTCATGAGTTGAGCTATATTTAGTACAAATCCCTGTCTGTCCAATACTGCCACACACCAAAGCTAGTTTATGGACAAGAAAGACAATTTGTTTTCCTGACTTGCATCTCATCTTTTCATCAATAAAAGCATACAATTACTGCCCATTTTTCCGGAGTTGTAATTTTTAGAAGTGCTGAATTACATATTATTTTACAACTCATAGAAATCAATCACCTAGGCAGTTTACGACATTTTGGAGTTTCATTCATTGAAACAATCTCAGGACAGGAAATGTACATTACAGATATAAAACAAATTAGAATATCTTGGATTTTTTTTCTGTAAATTAGTTCAAAAGGTGAATCTTTCATAGAGTCTAGATTTATAACATATAAAGTGATATATTTCAAGCCATTGTTTGCTTTAATCTCAATGATTACAATTCACAGCTCATGAAAATCAACAATCAGTAGGCCTATATCTCAAAATATTAATCTCACAGTCATACTGAAGACCATTACTGAAAGGGCTATATCAATGCATATTCATGGAGTTGACCGAAGTTGACCGAAAGTGTGGTAACACACTTCGAACTGCTCTCTCAGCATAGGCAAGTTCCCTCAGACGCTGAACTCTGCTATTGTGAAACCACTCAAGAGCACCCTGAATCCTCAAGTTCTAATAACTACCAACCCATGTCAAACATCCCTTTTATTGGTAAAATCCTTCAGTTGTAAACAACTATGCTTACAGTAAATCTCAATAGCATTTTCGATCAGCTACAGTCCAGTCTGGTTTTTGCCTCCAGCATAGCACAGAGACTTAAGGCCGTGAATGATATGAGCTGCTTTTGATACGGTACAGAGTCGACCATGCCATGCTTCTCAGCAGGCTAGCATCATGTTGGCCTGTCTGGGCTTGTCCTTCATAGATTCAGGACATACCTATCTGGCAGAGATTTCTTTGTCTCCCTGGGTGACACTCTGTTACCACTCACATCGCATGTGGCGTTCCTCAAGGGTCCATTCTCAGACCAGTTCTATTCAGTCTGTACATTCTCCTGCTGGGAAACATCATCAGGAGACATGGGATTGACTTCCATAGCTATATTGACAATACACAGCTTTACATTTCTCTCCTAATGACACCAGACCGTTTGTCAGTCTTATTCAGTGTTTTGACCAAATGAACACATGGATGCCAAATAATTTTCTACAACCTGTGAGATTTTCTAGTGGTTTGCGTTGTGTTTTAGTTCTAATGTCTAATGTCTGAATTGAAGATGGTCAATAAAGCTTGATGGCTGGATTCGGATTGACGATTAGATGATGATTTATTGTAGATGGTACAAAGATGACAGAACACAGGCTGAGTCTCAGACAGTAAAACTGAACAGAGTCTAACAGCCGTGATTTCTATGAAAAGCCAAAGCTTCGGTTCAGAGTATCTCTCCATTTCAGAGTCAAATCCTAAGACAAAGTTAGTTATGCTAGAATCATGCCCACATGAAGGTGGTAACAATTGCATAAGACCCGCTCTGACCAGGTGGCAAAATCCGGACACACTCTGGCTGTTATCTCCCTCGGCCCATGTTATGGCTTTCCCTTTGTGGTGAACAGGCCTAAATGTGCACGCATTTCAGAGCTTAAAGTCAGCCTTTCTGGAGACTGAAGTCGTGTACAGTTGTATACCTTACCACACATATGATATAATGGCACCTTAATAATACACCACCATTCCTTAAGGAACGAAGTATGAAAAGAAAAACACAATTTATGGATCACCCAAACGACTGGTCACCGATTGTCGCGGGCACATGCAGCTATTCCAATCATAATGGGTGTTAAATATTCCATAACCACTAGATGGCAGAATGACACAGCACACTTTGTTGTGTCATGCTGCCATCTAGCATGACACAGCAAGTAAAGTGCGCTGTCTGTGTCATGCTGCCATCTACAGGCTGCCATCTAGCATGACACAGCAAGTAAAGTGCGCTGTCTGTGCCATGCATACAGCCTAACAGGGGTGAACACCTGTGAATTTTCGTCTTAGGTCGTTGGTTCTGTGATAATTTGGGTAAGATTAAAGTTATTACACACATTTTTTTTAAGTCATCAGCTGCGGGAGATCATCCAATCTACCCTTGCTGAGAGGATTAATTGCTGAGAGACTGGTGTGCATGGAGATTAGAGGTCTGCAAGCCCGTCGGGACCCGACGGGCCCCGACACATTATGCAAATTCGGGCCGGGTACGGGCCTTATATTCAATAGCACGGGCTCGGGTAGGGCTCGGACTTGACACTAATGGTTTTATGTACAATATTCATGATTTTTTCAATTATGATGTCAGAATTCATGTCCAAAAAACATTCACGCTTTTTATTTGGTGGAAACGGCATGAGGTGGGCCTAGGCTAGCCTAATTCTCCCAATGCTTGCTACACTTGCGCGGTATAGTCTCCGCAAGCAGCAGCCCCAATGAACGGAACTTTAGCACCGCGGGCCGGGCGCTGGAAGTGCAACCTAAAGCCATCCACCGTGGACGCGATTGTCTTCCTGCACAAAGCAGCGAAATTAACAATCATGGATGAACTGTAAATAGGCCTAGATTTGCCTGTGTTTTTTTGGGATTATTTGGACCTGCAACCAGCCACGGCGCCAGGATTTTCATTTTGGGTGGGCCTGACCAAATATGGCTGGGCCAGGTAATGAGAAAACCTGTCGTGCGTTTTTACGCACAGAGGCATCTTACTGGCAGGAGTTCGGACGGCCTATCAAACACATCCGCCCCTTTATAATAGCGTAATCGTTCAGCGCGAATGATGCCAGACAAACCTGATATCAAGTAATCTGTGAACTATATGTCGCAACTAAATGTTATGCGTTTGAATAACCTGGCGATGATTTGCACGCCTATATAAGCAAAGGCTACTTTACACATTCTGCCAATATAAGCAAAGGCTACTTTAGACATTCTGTCAGAAATTACCTGCCTATTTCTTCCTTCCGTCCCGTCTCTTTCGTTCTTCGTTATTAACCCTATGAGCCCGACGGACGCAAAGTGCGTCAAAAAACACACCCATTCTTCTTTGTTACATTGCTCCACGATTATTAGTCACAGCGAGATGAAACCTATACTGCACGAACGAGCAGAACCGGGGCTTTTCCAACGAGACTAAACACGATCAAGTATGGAAATAAAATAAAATAATGAAGTTAAATCAAAGTATATCATATTTACAGTCTATATTGCTCTGCGTTCACCCGCGCATCCAGAACTCTCGCTTGAATTACTCGCGGACCACGCATCGCACAGACATGACACGCATATCAAATGAAAGAGGAGAAGCAGAGCTTTCCATTGATACCAAATACATCGATCATTTTGTATTATAAAAACAGACGAAGTGACAAACAAATAATAATATATAGCTTCGGCTACCATTACTCTCAATTTGATTTACTCGTGAAACCAGAAATGTATGGCACGCATGTCAGATGAAAGAGGAGAGCTAGAGCTATCCACAGATACCAATACAACATTCTAGACCATCAAACAGACGAAGTGACAGCAAAATAATAACTTCATTTAGCCACTTACCCCATGTTTTTGTGTGGCATAATAGCCTATGTTCCTAATCCAACGTTATCATGTGTTTCTCTATGGCAAGTCATGTTCACGTTCAGCAAAGGCTATAGAAATTCTGTCAGAATTACCTGCCTATTTCTTCCTTGCGTCCCGTCTCTTTCGTTCTTCGTTATTAATGTTGGTTCATGCAGCATGAGCTCCATCTGAACAGTCTAGCATTTTTAATCTATTTCTGTAGTTCACAACTAAAGCCATAATGTTTTGTTTTTTAGATGGCTACTTTACATAAAAATAGGAGAGGCTTATCTAATTTCAATTCTTTTTTCTGTGTCCCAGTGTCATAAGAATTTGCGCAAAATAGCTAGCCCAACATTCCTCGACAAGAAAGACAGAAAGATTAATGAACATGGAGCCTATGCTTTTTATTGTTTCAAATCATGTCAAAGGCTATTTCGTGAATACTGTGTCATTAGCTACTGACAAGAACATTGCCATGACATTTCCAACAGGGTAGGCCTACTGATTTTCTTTTCGCTTAAAATGCAGACTAACTCGACTCGGTTTACGGTCATGCTAAAAAAATATATAAGCCTATTAAACGAGGCTGAACTCATCAGCAAACCGCACTACAAAACTATTTCTCATTACAGTGACTCGTTGCTGATTCGTGTAAAGTATTAGACTGTTGTGCCATTCTATCTTAAAACGTAGGATACTGTTTAAACTAACTTTCCATTACTGAGCTACCAACGGCTACACTCAATGCTTGAGGGAAAGACTCATATTGACGCTTGCCTGTGATGATATTACAAGTCCTAAAATGATTCGTCCAAGCTGCACAAACAAACTTTATTGTAAATTAATTCATTTTTTGAAATTCTCCCATTAATATAAACCACAATTTTGATTATTTGCTGTTTTACATTGACTTATCGAAAAATAGATAGGCTAGATTTTTTTTTTTTTTAAGTGAAAAAATTAGGGTGGGCCTGGGGAAAAGTGGGCGGGCCTAGGACCGTCAGGCCCACCCATAACGCCGTGCCTGCCTGCAACTCAAAGGGCTCTATTATCAGGATCAACTGGGCATTGTCGCAAGTCACTCGCGCTAGTTTCTTTGAGGGCGGTCCTAGCGCAAAAGGCTATAATGACAGCTTGAAAAGTGAACATGCGCTCAGCGCAAAGTGAAAAGGGGTTGTCTTAATTTAGTTAATTAGTCGTGGGTGTCTTTTGGGCGTAGCATGCTATAAACCAATTAGATTTCACACTCTCATTCCCTTTAAAAGCCTGGCGCATTGTTCAATGGTCTGTTGGTATTATCATGGCGGAGTTACCTGGGCGTCTACTCCAGAAGAGACCGACTTGCTCGTGCGTGAGGCATGGGCGGCGCGTAATGGAGGCTTCCTAAGCCTTCCCAACTTTTATGCTGGGAAATTGTGAAAATAATGTACATGATGTGTGAATATTATTTTCTAACACGGATAGTTCCTGTCCTTGATGATGATTGGCTGAATCGCGTTCGATGCTGTTATAAAATCCAACACAAACATACACCTTGACCGCATTTCGTTAATGCACTACCACAACTTGCACAAAAGTTAAAGTGGCTGCGTGTCGATGTTGCATGGCAACCATTCCTATGGAAGAAATATTTATTGGCGGAAGAATGATTATCTATGAATACATCGACGTATAGTTACCGTTTTAGAAAAGCAATAAGTCACTCTAGTCCATAGTTTAGGCTACACTGATTTTAGAACAGCTAAGGGGGGTTTTAGGCACTTGCTTACGGTCTCTCGGGGCTTATGACTTAAATAGATTATTTCAGAATGAACGCAGCAGCCGCAGCAGTAGTCAGAAGCTAGTTCTCACTATTGATCATTATCATTATTACATTTCCCTTGTGTGTGTGTGTGTGTGTGTGTGTGTGTGTGTGTGTGTGTGTGTGTGTGTATTCACACCAAATTGGCATGCCATGCCGTACCCACCCAATATGCACAGCATCCCATTAGCTGCCTGCCATCAGGCTATTTACAATCTTCTATTTTAAGAAAAAGTCAGTCAACACGTTATCAAAATTAACTTAATGCGCTATAGAGCTATATCCACGCGCACACATTTCGTCTGAACAGGAGAGATTACGCACGCAGGCGCGCAACTAGGCTTCGTGTTGTTTTCTTTTACTCCGCTATCAGCACACAATGTGAAGCTAATTCACTAACTCAATAGCCTACTCATCATGGATATCGCAAGTTCTTTAAACAAACAAAACAGAAAGGATGGAGGATGGAGGCAGCTAGAGAAGTTATTCCAGATGAGCAATAACAAGGTAGACAGTTGCCAGAACACTACAGCTGTTTACTGCCAGACGTTAAAGGTATGCTAGAACAAAACTAACTGAAGGTAACTTAGCCATAGGGCTGTGTAATGTTGTCTAAATGAGCAGGTCACTGTTAGACGTTATGTAAGGGATAACGGCCGACGAGGTGACCGGTTCGATGGAAATAATGGCTAGGTGGAGGTCTAGAACTCCGGCGACGTGCGAAGCACGGAGACGGAGTTACCTCCGCCGTGCCATTATTTCCATCGAACCGGTCGACCTCGAAGGCCGTTATCCCGCTTATCTCCCGTTTGTATTCATAACCTGTATATTTAGAACATAGTTTTATTCCACCGTTGCGTCCGTTAACATCGCTAAAACTGTCTTGACTGTGGGACTACTTTTCCACCACATATCAACTTTCTACTTGCAGGACAAAACTGCCGTTACTAGTTCTAAATGGATGGTTGCTATGGCCAAAAGCCAGTCGTTAGTTCTAAATGGCTGGTTCCTACGGCCAAAAGCCAGTCGTTAGTTCTATCTCTCCCGTTGTCAAGCGGGCATATCCCAGGATTCTGATTAACTTTATCTTTGAAAGATCGCTACTTTTATAGCCTAAATGGCATCCAACTAGCTACAATCCACCTCCGTCATATGCTACAATGTTACTATGGTTCTGCACGTCTGTATTTCAGCTTGGATGCAACGTGACAGTTCATTTAAACTTCGCAACGAGTTTGGCGAATTAATATTCAAGTGTGATACGGGAACTACTTCAAAGGTAGCAGGTTATACGAAGTTAATGGCCACCCCATCAGCCAATCAGAGAAGAGAATTCCATTGTTGAGGGAGATAATGTTGTATTATTGCATGTGGATGTTGTTATGCTATGTATGCTACTTTTTGCTGACCAATACACGAACCTAAAACCGAGAAACGTACAAGTATTATTTAATTATATTCGGGCTGCGCGCGCTCCTGCTGATGAAAGAAGTGCGCACTGTGCACTCTTCCATATCCCCAAGCCTCATGCGCTCATATAATAGCCTTTCAGCTATGCGCGAGTGATTCCGACTAGGTTTTTCCTGGTCAGTGGCGCACTTACTTTCTTCATCCATATATTAGCGACTGGCGAGCTTTGCGCCGGACCACACCTGTTCTCTTCACTGACACGCCCGTTAGGGCGCAATATCATCTCCCATTTAGAGAACGTACATTTGCGCTGGAAAAATGAAGGATGCGCTCGCAGAGAATAGTAATTAAAGGTTGCGCCAGTCGCGAAAGTTCATTGCCCGGTTGGCATGATAGGGGCCAAAGAATGTGAGTGTTTTCTGTCACGTTGTTAGGCTGTTGGAAGCGGTCTATTGCGCTTGTAGGCTACAACTTGCGCTTGTTGCCTTTAGGTGAGCAAGAGCCTACATTTATTTGATTGTTATTTAGCCTAATAAATATTAAATTCATAGTGATTCAATTCCTTTATTTATTTACACGGTGCTTACTAAGTTGGCTATGGACAAGGAGCTCATGTGTGCTGCTCATTTATCTCCCGCCGCGCATACAGATTTACCTATGTCATGCCTATCCTGGCTGTCCTTTACATACTGCTTTTGCGACGTCCCATTATTTCGACATTGAGGTCTAATTAAATTCATGAACGCTTGTCTTTGCAAGCGTTATTCGTGTGTTAAAAGTATTATTTGTTTAATTGTTCAAGTTGGCTCTCTGAGAAACCATTAGGCTACGTGACCGAAGTGTCGGGAAACCGTCATGTCTAATAGCGGACCCTTTTAGTCGGGCTCGGATTCGGGCTCGGGCTCAGTAATTGCTTAATATGTCGGGCCGGGCCGGGTCGGGTTCAGGTCGGGTTAGGGCCTGATTGCCAGTGACTCGTTTTAGCTAATGAAACTGCAAAGATGCATTTAAAACGTTAAGCGACCTTTTTTTTATATACGTTTTAATATTGTAGTCATGCACTGCATTTGTTTTAATGTTTCCACTTTTCACGAAAGTGTTATGATAAGGATTCAGCCTAACAAGTGCATGATTAAAGATTCTTTAGCGGCAAAAATCATAGCACGCTAATGTTGCTCCAGAATCTTTGGTTACCAGCATCTTATGAAAATTATGACGTCAAGCCCTGGTAACAATCACTCTGTTGGAATCGGATTGTTTATCATTCCATGGAACTTTAATTTGACAAAGTACACATTCTTTGGTCAGTCTTTAGTTTCAGAATTTACAGGCGGATCATTGGGATTTTGTCCTCTTCAAATATCAAATTGCTAATAGCTAGCATAGACTTACTTGATGGCAAGCACAGGCTGCTTCAAACTTTCTTTCCGCCGACGAAAGAGGAAGGAGATCGGCACCCAGCCGAGTTTGAAACCGTCGAGGTTGGCAGCCAGGCTGGAGGGGATGCCGTCAAAGCCGAGGTGGGAACCCAGGCTTACTGGGAGACCGCAGAGGCTGACACTCAGGCCGATGGGACTGACAGTAAGATTTATAGCTGATTTCTAATGTAGGCTAGCTGCTTTAATCCATATGATTATAACGGTGTGTTATCATCTCTGTATACAATGTTGGTCTCAACAAAGGTTTTATTATTGTCTTGTAGTTGTCTTCCTCGGGATGGGATCCCAGATGGTAAGCATAGGCTAATTATTTAGGGTGCAGTCACTTTGTTTGATAGAACATTATACTAAAAGTAGGCTATACAATGTGTCCTTATACCTTACCTCCTTGCTGCAGGGTCTTCTGGATGTTCAGCATGGGCACGTGCTGCCATTCATGGTAAGCTATTTACAGCCTTGTCATGTCATTAGCATGGGTCTCTCCTATTGGTGACTTAAGTTCTCCACTGCTTTCGGCTTTTCAAGTTAAAAGACATTTTCAAGATAATTTGTACTGCCATACAGTATTATGTATATTACGTTATGGTATTGCAGACTCAGGAAGTCCAGAACACCCGCCAGACAGTGGGCTTTGAGCACTCGGAGTGGTTCTCCTGTGGTCCGAGGGTAAACAAGCAAACAATTAATATTTAGCATCGTTTAGACTAGGTTTTACCATCTCTGTGACTTTTTCGGTGTACCTCTCCACTTCTGTTCATCAGTTCACCAGTGTGTTTCTTTCATGTAGTGGGTGGAGGTGAAACTCTCCTGCATGGAGAGACTGGACAACTCGATGCAGAAGCAGTGGTGGCACCTGACCAACACTTTTTACATGGAGACCCCAGAGGTATTCTAAATAGCAACGACTTGTTGGTTTTTTTGAGTGTCAGTTATCTCTAACTCGTCAATGGTTAACACATTTCCACGTCAACCTTTCTAGGGAAGCCGCTACCAGTACGCTTCTGCGAAGTTCGTCACCTACATCCAGGTATAGCTACTTGGAGGTGTTTCTATATTCATGGATCTTCACCCCCTTTTAACATGTAATATGAGTGAATATACAGACTGTCAGTTGGTATGCAGACTGTTGTTTTCTTTTTCTAGCGGTACTGTGGCGGGATCATCCATGTCTCATCCCGCCTCGAGACGGAGGCCAACCTTCGCCTGGAGATGGATGGAGTCCAGGTACTTTTCTTGCTGTCAGCCATCTATTATTTACTAAATCGTATTTATTATTATTATCACATGGTGAATGGTCTTCTACAGATGGTCGAGATTTCCCAGTCATTCCAGGAAATGACCATCTCTGGAAATGGAAGGGTGTCCACCACGGAGCGGACTAAAACCATTCTTGTCCCTGCTCCTACCTTCCCTCCTCCCGAGCCTGCTTTTGGTGCCGGACCTGACGCTGCCTCTGGCCCTGAGGCCCCCGGGCCCAACACTGCTGCCGGACCTGACGCTGCCTCTGGCCCTGAGGCCCCCAGGCCCAATACTGCTGCCGGACCTGCCGCTGCCTCTGACTCTGACGCCCGTGGTCTCAACACTGATGCCAGACCTGACACCCATGGTCATGACGCTGCCAGTGGTCCTGGCATGCCTGGCTTTGGTCCTGTCCACTATGCTGATGCTGCTAATCTTCGTGCTGCCTGTGGCCCTGACACCGCTGGTCCTGGTGCTACTGGACAGGGCGACATCCATGGTCCTGATGCTGTCCATGGTGATGCTGCATGTGGTTCTGGTGCTGCTGGCCCTGGCAGCGCTGCTTACTCCTCTGGTACTCTGAGCTCTGCTCAGGTAATATGAAGCGCTCATGCTAGTGCTATTCCCCAACTTAAACCTGCAGAGTTTTCCGGTGATAAGCTGTTCTTGCTAGTGATTTCATCCTGTCATTCTCATGTGTTTTGACTGTTTGCTCTGGTAGGGGGATGGAGACAGCAACCTGCTGACTGAGGCCATGCAGGTTCCCTCCCTCTAGTAAGTAGGGTGCTTGTGAATTGGAAAAACACAACAAAGCCCACAAATCATGTGGTATGATGTAGCAGAATGGGATAATTTAAAGAGTTTAATTGAAAAACATGAACTTGGATACTGTTAGCTTTTTTAGCTAGCAGTCTTTCCCAGTGGAAAATCTGAACCACAAAGTTGCATATGATATTAGTCTCAATGTGACAGAGTTTTTATTTGTTTTTTACAGCCAGTTCTTCCTGCCCTCTGGTCTGGAGGACTTCTCTCTGAGGCTTAATGGCCTGAGACAAGCATTTGCTGTAAGTACTAATCCTTGACATTGATCATTTTGATCGGTCCTTCCTTGGTCTTGGTCGCCAATTTCTTGCACATGAGGTCTGAGGTTTCTCACCATTTAAACGTGTTGTTTGTTTGTATGTTTTAATGCTTTGATCAGGTCTTGCTCGTCGAGGAGCAGTACGCTAACTTCATCACCGTGGCAGGGAAGATGATCTTGCGCACTATGGCTGCTCTCAACGGACAGGTAGCATTCTTAGGTTGCATTAGTCTTACAGGAATAGATGTGACCTTGACATGCAACAATAAATCAGTCAATTGGCTGACTGAGTGCACATCTGAAATGTATGCCAGGCAAGACCAGAATTCACTGAACAGATGTTCTCTCCCCTCCCCTCTTTTCACTTTCCTCCAGGATGCTGGTGCATTTCAAGAGGCCTTTGACCAGCTAGTGGCCTTTGTCCAGACTCCTGGTAGTGCTCAGACCATTGAGAATGAGCTGCTGGAGGTTCAGGTATGTCAGGTTGCTGTACTCATCAGCTCACCTAAGTTAATGTCCTCATATAAATTAATTGATTTCTTTTGGTTTTAGATCCATCATGTCAACCTGCTGGACGTCATCTTTGAGATGGTGTTCTTTGGTGAGCTTCAGGGGACTCGTGCCAGGCTGGCCAGTGTGAGTTTTCCTCGACATCCGTTGCCCATATACTGTAGTCATTACACAGTCCTACCTAATTTACACCACTCTCTCTGTTCCCTTCTGTAGCGGGTTCAGGGTGGCTTCCTGGATCATCTGGTAAAAATTATCCATGCCTTCATGCCCCACCCATCCGAGGTGTGGCTACCTCAGGCAATACAATGCTGGGAGCTGCTGCGGGTAAATAGCCTCTTGACCAACCACCTCCTGGATGTAGTTTATGTATCAGTAGCCTTTTGGATTTTAGTAGCCCTTTGGATTTTTTAGAGCCTTTAATGTGCTCTCTTTATGTCTCCGGTCTGACCACAGGCTGACATGCTGGGTTTCCTGATGGAGGTCTTCTTCCTGGAGCGGAGTGTGTACAGCCGACCGCAGGACCTCTCAGACGGGCTCTTCAGCTGCCTGGAGCAGCGTGTAGACCAGCTGCTGAGCAGGATGACTGCCACCTAATATCCTGTTCTGTGATTTGGGTGAAACTTAAGGGGCTGATTTTTGCAAATTTAGGGGCTGTTTGGGGTAAATTTTAGGGGCTGAACGGGGTACCTTTTAGGGGCTGATTTGGATAGATTTTATGGGCTGGTTGGGGTACATTTTAGCGCAAATTTAAGAGGCTGTTTGGGGTAAATGTTAGGGGCTGATTCGGGTTTACCTTAGGGCTGATTGGGGTAAAAATTAGGAGCTCTTTAGGGCACCTGCACCGTACGCCAGCGACCCGGGTTCGATTCCCGCACCGTGGTCCTTTCCGGATCCCACCCTTGCTTTCTCTCCCATTCGCCTTCTGGCACTCTCCACAATCCTATCCAATAATAATAAAACCCCCCAAAAAATGTTCTTTAAAAAAAAAGACTTCAGGTGCTTATTGGGGTAAACTTAAGGGGTTTATTGGGGTAGATTTAAGGTGCTCATTGGGATCAACTTTAGAGCCTGATAAGTATAAATTTAAGGGGCTGATTGGGCTAAACCTTAGAGGCTGATTGGTATGAATTTAAGGGACTGATTGGGCTAAGCTTTAGGCGCTGATTTGGGGTAAACATTAGGGGCTGATTGGGGTACACTTCAGGTTCTAATTGAGCTAAACCTTACAGGCTGGTTGGAGTAAAGTGTAGGGGATGGTTGGGGTAGATGGAAGGGGCTGGTTGGAGTAAACTGTAGGGGATGGGTGGGGTAGATTTAAGGGGATGGTTGGGGTAAACATTAGGGGATGGGTGGGGTAGATTTAAGGGGATGTTTGGAGTTAACTTTAGGGGATGGTTGGGGTAGATTGAAGGAGCTGGTTGGAGTAAACTGTAGGGGATGGGTGGGGTAGATTTAAAGGGATGGTTGGAGTAAACTTTAGGGGATGGGTGAGGTAGATTTAAGGGGCTGGTTTGAGCAATCTTTAGGGATGGGTGGGGTAGATTTAAGGGGATGGTTGGGATACGTAACGTAAGGGACTATTTAGGGTAGATTTAAGAGACTGATTGGGGTAAATGTAAGGGGCTTAGGGTAGATTTAATTGGCTGGTTGGGGTAAACTTTAGCTGGGGTAGACTTAAAAGGGACTGATTAAGTTTAAGGGTTACAGTACACATAAGGGGCTAGATATAATATGATTAAGAATATTTTTAAAGAATGTTTTGAATGGTTGCATGATGTCCTTTGCTCTTCCCTAGTAAGAGATACTCTACCATCTTTTTATTTCTCTCCCTCTGTAGGCGGATTTTGTGCCATCCCGTAGGACCATTACGTGAAGACTTGGGAACACTCAGCTGCACAGCTTCTGTGGTCCAGGTACATTTAGGAGTGGACACATTCTTGGAATGGGGTATGGATGTAAGGTCAGACATTCAAACATTCAAATTGAGTGACCTCTGGGCCAGATCCTAATATAGAAATATGTTTATCATGTCAGATGTTGGAAGCACAAAACTAGCTTTGACTTTCTCATTGGTTGTAGCAGGGCACATATCTTGGCACATCAGAATTGAAAGTTGGTCGTAGTCAGAGGGTTTTGCTTACAATTGCATAGAATACTTGCTCTCAATTAATTACTGTACATACCGTAATGGGAAATATAGTTGACAACTGTTTCTTCTGCATGTTTTACATGTTGAAAGATCTTATTAGTTTCAGAATTTGCGGAGTCCTGACATATAATTAAAAAGAAAAATAGCTGAAATAGAAACAGTGTTTATTATGATGCCTTTGAGAGGCAGTGCTTTTGTTTGTTTTGTTTGTTTTTGACAGCAAAGTCTTCTGCTGCTTTGACTGAAGTTCCAGTGAAGCAGTGGAAGAGCTAAGTTCTGAACTGCAGAGTTGTCAGACTTAGTATTTATTTTTGCCTGCCTGTTACGTCAATTCAAGTCAATGTAATTGATTTACAAAGCTCCATTAACGATAGAGATGGTCTTATATAGCCCTTTTAGAGAGAGATGTTGCCATCATAATTTCTCAGAGAGAGCTCCTACCCAACCTCAAGGGGTGGAAGCATGTAGAGAAACACATTTTATAACACATTTTATTCTGTATCAGCCATGTGGGGCTATAACGATGCCAAGGTTTATTTGGACTGGTGGGGTTTCAGTAATAATAATCCCAGCTAAAAAATATTGAGAGGACAAAAACACTAGCCTGTATGACCACTCGCTTCCATGGTACAGCGGCCATAATAAAGTCACATAAGAGTCTTTATTATCCTATAAAGGATATTCTTCTTCACACATGTCATTCCATTCCATAAAAAGACAGCAGCATTTGATGTTCACATCACAGTCTCATACATACAGTATAACATATCACACATCACATATAACATATAACACATAATATGACACACCATACCCCCCCCCCCCCTCTAGTTCCCCTCCCTCCTCAACACAGTGCAAGCAGACTAATTTGTTGAAATAGAATAGAATAGAATCTAATAGAATTTGTTGAACAGACTAATACTGTTGAAATAAGCACCGTTCATGAAGTATTTATGTCTAATAACGGCCTGTTATAAATAAAAGAGACTACCCCTCTTGGTTATAAGTAGGCTATGGAAGTTTATTGGATAAGGCCTAACCTTTATTTATTTAAAGGAAATTGATAGCCCATTGCAATTTGCCACATAGCAGAAGGCTGGATTTCTTGCAGCAGCTGGTTAAACAACTGAACACATGAAAATTCAAACACTGAACACACTATGCTATATTCAAACATAGCATAATACCCTAGTTCTAATTAATGTATTTAATTTTAAGTCATCTCATGCCACAGGCTATACATGTGTTCTTTCTGTCTCTCCTATGTTCATGTTGTAGGCCTAAACTTTATTCGGCTGTGTCGACTTCATAGCCGCTGCCATTTCTGCTGACCACCAGATGTCACTGTGTTGTGTTCGATACTTTGATGCTTCAGATCATTTTGTCATCAGGCTTTGTTCACCCATCACTATACATAGATTTCTCGAAAACATGCGTGCGCACACAAGGGGCAGAAAGCACCATGAACAGCATTAAGCAGCTGCTCTCCGTGAAAAGATTAAAATGAATTTTAGTGCCGAAAACAGCACTATTCAAAATGACGATGGTTAGAGAATGTTCAGGAATGTAAAGTAATGCATATATTTGCCAGAAACCACCAAAACCGCCAAAAAGACGATGTTTTATAAATAATGAAAACGAACGACAAACTCTGAAATAAGCTCATACATGAGATGTTCTCATCATTTAGACAACAGTGGCATACAAAAAATGCCGATTATAGCTTACAGCAGCAGGTTATTAGGTTAACTTTATAACGTTATGACCGGCCATTCGGCGTCTTCTGCCCCGCGGCTGCGCGCGCATCTAGTTTTGTTAGTAAACAGGAAATCTGTCTATTAGGAGCTACTTTTAGCCGTAAAATTCTTTGTTAATACGGGCTCCGATCATTCAGAGCCAGAACTTTTAAAACAGGAGCTAGCTGTCACTGTCACACATCCCTTCGCCATTTGTTCAGAGGTGTTCATCACTTTTAATTGTCCCCCTGGAAACACTTCCGTTTCGTTGTGAGTTCGGTATATGTTTTCTGATTTGCATGTGTTTTGAGTTTCGGAGCGCGTTTCTGAATGTTTTCACGTTTTCTTCATGTGTTGTAAATTGGCAGCCCGTTTTTTAAATGTAAATGTATTTTCTGAATTTGCAGCACGTTTTCTAAATGATGTTCACGTGTTGTCAAATGAAGATGAAGATGTTTTCCTAAGTTGTTTGTGTTTTGTCTATTTGCACATGTTTTGTTGATTTGCATGTATTGTCATAAGTTGCACGTCGTTTGCACCTGTCGGGCAATGAGAAGGCAGACAAGTTCACAAAAATAAGCACTTAAATCAGAGCAAGTAGAAGTACAGGTTTCACTTAGCAAATGAAAATTTAAAACACGACAGGAGGAAAACTGGTTCACCAGGCTAAAACTAGGACATACAGGACTGAACAGTGGCCTACACATAATAGGGAAATATGAGCTTGGAATGTACTCACACTATAGAGAAATAGAAACCATGAAGCATTTACTTCGAACATGCAGTAGGTTACTCTGAAGAGAGAGAACAACTTAATATATAAGAGGGTATAAAGAACTCAGTTACATAGAACAATCTATTGAGTCTACCTGGAAAACAGTCCACAACCAAAACAGTGATTTTCTGAGAGAGTCATAAGCCTTTTTATTTGTTTATTTACTTTTACTTATTTACTGACGTCCTAATGTGGTCACACCTCAGTCCAGTAGATGGCGGTAAAACACTGAACTCGCAAATCACAGAAGAACCAGAAGCAGAAGAAATCGGAAAGCGGAAGTCGTCATAGGCAGTAATGGCTGCGCCGTGTCCTGCATTTTAGCAACGTGATTTTACCCATTCCGCACTTTTTAGGCCTTGAAACTAAACAGTACGGCCAAAGTAATGTAGGAATTACTGTTACATACGAAATGCGAATTGGATGATTATCCCCTGCGGAAAGCTCTAGCAGATTGTATTTTGGTGCCAATTTAGTCGAAACTTTCTTCGGAAGCACGGTGAATCATTAGCTGTTACCCAGTCCTCTGTGTCAGTGGTAGTCCCGTACCTCATTGCAGAAGGTAAGAACGCGCATCTAGCAACATATCTGAAAAAAGCTGTGTTGGCCATAATTAGTTACGCGATACAAGTCAGGTATGGATCAGTATTTCAGTTAACGTTGTGTCGGGCTGTCTTTATAATTATCATCTCTTCAGTGTCTCCTATCCATCCGTGTGCTTGTTTATGTGCATTGACGGGTCAGGCAATGGCGTCCTTCAGACCCACGAAAATCCCTGTGGTCCAGCAGCTTGGAGAGAAAGTCACAGAGGATACTCGCTACTGGAAGAGTTTCAAAGTAAGAAAACATGACGGCTTAACTTGGACTTGTGTGTGTGTGTGTGTGTGTGTGTGTGTGTGTGTGTGTGTGTGTGTGTGTGTGTGTGTGTGTGTGTGTGTGTGTGTGTGTGTGTGTGTGTGTGTGTGTGTGTGTGTGTGTGTGTGTGTGTGTGTGTGTGTTAAAGTCTGTTCTGATTTCCCCTTCAGACCACAGTGCAGGTGAAGGAGTTTGGTGCCATCACAAAGATTGACTTCTCTCCTCTGCCACCTCACAACTATGCAGTTACTGCTTCAACCAGAGTAAGCACTCGTTTGTTCTGTCCCTCATGGACATTCTCTTTCACCCTCTCTTTGCCATAGACATACATGCAACTTTTATAGAATTATGAGACTATATTTGAGACAGGCAAAGGGTGAGGATTAGAATAAGGTATGATTAGTCTTATGTATACTGTAGGTTTAGCCCAAAATATAAACAGGGCTGTTGATGAATGATAAATATTTGATGAGTCCACAGTACTGATCTTGAGACAGCAGGGCTTTTAAGATTTATGCCATGTAGGCGCCATTGTATCCAGAAAAGACTATTACAGGGCAGATGACAAAATGGACGAGCAACAATATTACTTATTAGTTAAATAGACTATGTACTAATTCTAGCAGGTCATATTTGATCATATTGTATCAGGTAGACATGTACTTGACCATACACTGATGAGAGAGAGGATGACGCATGCTAATGTCCTTACACACCCATGCAGTCACTGATTCGACGTGTGTGTGTGTGTGTGTGTGTGTGTGTGTGTGTGTGTGTGTGTGTGTGTGTGTGTGTGTGTGTGTGTGTGTGTGTGTGTGTGTGTGTGTGTGTGTGTGTGTGTGTGTGTGTGTGTGTGTGTGTGTGTGTGTGTGTGTGTGTGTGTGTATACTGCAGGTTCAGATATATGGGCCCCACTCCCAGGAACCCCAACGGAGTTTCACTCGTTTCAAAAGCACAGCGTACGGCGGTTGTTTCCGTGGCGATGGCCAGCTGCTGGTTACCGGTAGCGAGGAGGGTCTGATCCGTTTGTTTGATGTAAGCGGACGTGTGGCCCTCCGCCAGTACTCTGGACACAACAAGTAAGTGTGTGTGTGTGTGTGTGTGTCTGAGTAATGGTATTTTGGGGAACTTTCCTCATTCCTTTATCCTGTCCTAACCCCACTCCCACCCTCTTTTTTTCTCCAGGGCAGTGAGGGTGACATCATTTCTGTCGGATGGCTTCCGCGTCGCATCGGGCTCTGATGACCTCACGTGCCGCGTGTGGGACGTGGCGACGGCGCAGGAGCTTCTCAGCTTCAGCGAGCACACAGACTACATCCGTGCTCTCGCCACCAGCACCCGTAACCCTGACCTCATCATCACCGGTACGCAACACCAACACCACCTTTATCATAATCACTGTGATGATAATGCCATTCATTATCAACATCGCCATCATTATGATGATAATCCCGGTCATCAACATCATAGTCTCAATCACCATTTGTCAACATTCACCTTTAGCCACTATTTAAATTTTCATCTGATTTCAACTTTCGTAATTTGACTTCCCTGTGGGAACTGTTGTTTCCGTTCTTTTTTTTTGTTTAGATGAATGGTAAAGTAGTCTGTTGAAGCTGTTAGTTGTCAGTGTTGATGACTGTTGCCGTGGTTTTGGTGTTGTCTTTGATCTGCAGGTGCCTATGACCACACGGTGCGTGTGTATGATGCCCGGCAGGAGAAGTGTGTGATGAGCATGGATCACGGACAGCCTGTGGAGAGTGTGTTACTCTACCCCTCGGATGGGCTCCTCGTGTCCACAGGTGTGTCTGTGTGTGTGTGTTAGTGTGTCAGTCAGTCTACCTTTGTCCACTCTTGTATGTCAGACTAGTTTGTGTTCACTAGTCTTTGTGCATTTTGCATTTATTGGCTTGTTATGTTCACTGGTCCGTTTGTGTATGATTGCTCAAAAGCTTAAAATCCTCATTGTGTGTGTGTGTGTGTGTGTGTGTGTGCATGGGCAGGTGGGCGTTATGTGAAGGTTTGGGACATGCTTAAAGGTGGACAAGAGCTTGTGTCTCTGAAGAACCATCACAAGACAGTCACATGTGTTTGTATGAGTGCGCAGTCCAACCGCCTACTCACAGGATCACTTGACAGGTAAGTTTGTGTGTGTGTGTGACTGTGTGTGAGAGAGAGAGAGCGCGAGCAAGAACGTGTGTGTGTGTGCATGGAAATGGTAATAAGTGCATTTTTGGTAATGAATGATCTTTCTCATCAAAAACCAGTAACATCTGAAAATGTTTCAGATACTGCTGTTGCTGTACTTGCATATCTATTTGATTTTTGGATCTTCTGTCTTGTAGGCATGTGAAGGTGTATAACTCCTCCTATAAGGTGGTCCACAGCTTTGAATATGCTGCTTCAATTCTCAGTATGGCCATTTCAGTAAGTGTATTCATTTGTACACATTTATATGCAAAGGAATTAATCTGTTTGCAGAAACTCTAAGACTCGGTATAACAACACACGCATGTAGTACCTACACTTTAAGGACGGAAAACGTATAATGTTTATAAAATGTTCATGTGGTGTTTTCCAGCAAACTAATTTAATGTGTGTGTGTGTGTGTGTGTGTGTGCTGTGGCAGCCAGATGATGGTGTCCTGGCTGTGGGGATGACAAATGGAGTCCTTAGTGTGCGCCACAGGAAGTCGTCAGAAGAGAAACAGGAAGCAGACAAGAAGAGGCGGGGCCCAGCTTACCGAGTGTTTGTCAAAGGCCGAAATTACGTCCCCAAACAGGTAGTGTTTCCATGGCAATTTTTGAAAGTGTAGTATGAATTTAACAAAAAGCTTGCATAGAGATCATTGACTTGTAAAAGTGTTTAATGTCTCTTTTTTTATTGACCTTTTTTTTTAAATTGTCTTTTTGTAGAATCAGAATGATACATTAGTATTTCTTACCATTGAAAGCTCAACATTGTTTACTTTGGAGTGTGTGTGAGTGTGGAACCTACATGGTTGTCTCGGTCATCTGATGTTCAGAGTGAAATGCACTGAAGCCACATAATGACCTCTAATTCCCCCCTACCCCTTCTCCTCCTTGTCCTCCTCCTCTGTCTCAGGATGACTTCCTGGTGAAGAAGTCTGCTGCCCTGCAGTATCTCAGCAAACATGACAAACACCTCAAGGGCTTTGCCGTGACAAAAGCACTCGACTCTGCAATGGAGGTGTGTGTGTGTGTGTGTGTGTGTGTACTAGTGTGTACTAGTGTGTACTAGATGTGCACTAGATGTGCATATAATCCTTTGGCTGCATTTCATTTACTTCATGTGCGTGACTCCTCCAAGAAGTGTTTTGTTTTAATATATATGTGTATGGTGTGTAAATCTTCAGTCAAGCTCATACTTGTGTGTGTGTGTGTGTGTTACAGCTGTCGTTACGCAAAAACAAGCCAGAGGTGTGTGTAGGTGTGCTGCTTGAACTAGAGCGGAGAGGAACCCTGCAGAATGCTTTGTCAGGTCGAGATGAGAAGAGCCTTGTTTCACTGCAGAAGTTTCTGCTTAAGTACGTGGAACACACACACACACACACACACACACACACACACACACACACACACACACACACACACAGCCTGAAGAAAATGCCTCTCATGCTCCTCTGTCTCCTCTGTCACCAGGTTCATCACTAATCCACAGTTTTCTCCCATTCTGCACAAAGTGGCTGACATGGTCATAGGTAAGTGTATGCCAAAATGTAAATTTATTTCTTTACTATTATAGTTGGTTTAGATTTTGTTTCAATTGTGGTGACTTTACTGCAGTACTTTTAGAGAAGGGTGTAACAGGTGTGCGTGTGTGTGTGTGTGTGTGTGTGTGTGTGTGTGTGTGTGTGTGCGCGTGTGTGTGTGTGTGTGTGTGCGCGTGTGTGTGTGTGTGTGCGCCCTCTCCCTCTGTTCCTCAGACATCTACCAGTCGGTGGTGTGTGAGTCGGCGGTGGTGGAGCGCTTGTTCCAGGAGCTGCTGGACTGTGTGTCGCGGGAGGTGGACTACCAGCGGGACCTGATGCAGGTGCTGGGGATGCTGGACACTCTCTTCGCCTCCTCGACGCCACGCTCCAGAGCCACAACCTCCATCAGCCCAGTCTCGCTCATGGCCACGCCGCAAGGGACAGAGCCCCAAATGCAGCCCGCATGATGGACCACGATCCTCTCTGCCCTGGTCATGTGACCATTCTGTGGACTATGAGTGAGTGAGAGAGAGAGGCAGGGAGAGTGTGATGCCGTGGCAATAGAGGAGGAGTCCTTTGGCTTTGCTATTGAATGGTCATGCTGCCCTATAATGCCTACCACTGTACATGTGTATGTATGTGTGTACGTACATGCAGACGTTTTTTGTGTGTGCGTGTACATGGTTCGTTTTTCTAAAAATAAATCAGGTTCTTTCTCATCTCTTGTGCCCGCGTTCATTTCCTCTTTACTGGAGTTGTATCCCAGGAGCATCAGCATCAACAGGGCATCAGGTCCATGCAGACATGGATTGGATGGAGTTTGGTGTGGATGAACTTGACTGGCCTGGACAGAGTGCTGACCTCAACCCAATAGAGCACCTTTGGGATGAATTAGAGCACAGTATGAGAGCCAGTCTCCTCGTCCAGCATCAGTCTGTGACTTCACAAATGCGCTTCTGAAAGGACGGTTAGAAATGCCCATAAACACACTGTGGAGAGCATTCACAGAAGAGTTGAAGCTGTTATAGCTGCAAATTGTGGACCAATGTCATATCAAACCCTTTGGATTAAGAATAGGATGTGACTGAAGTTCATATGGGGTTCAAGGCAGGTGACCCAATACTTTTGGCAATATAGTGAAAAAATCACTTATGATGCACTGTAATACTGATTACACCCGATATCTGATGGGCAAAACCTGTTTTTGTGTGCCTCTGTGTGAAAAATATGCTTAACACTTCACCCACAAGTTCGTCCTTCCACAGCAACATGAAAATGGAGAAGGCAAACTAAATTTAGGGTCACATGATAGGATAGGATGGTTGCCAGGATACAGAAGGTGGCTCATCTTACCCCACACTCCCTTGCATTAAGTCACATGACACCCCAGGGGGGATGTGACGCTCGAAACCGATGTCTCAAGTCAGTGTCGAACTTTCTAAGAACAAAGTGTTTCGAAACCGCCTTGCCAAGACCACTGCTTCAAAATATTGTTCAAAACACCCATGTCATGTGACCAAGACTAAGTGAACTTTCGGTGCATTTCACCAGTGTCAGCAGCAAACTGTTATGCCCTCTGGGCACAGACATGAAAATGCCCCCCCGCCCACCTGAAGTTATGAGCAATGTTAGGAGCTGTGTGGCTGGGTGGCATGGACCCCAATGACTTCTGGCGAGTTCTGTGAAAAGCAATGGACAGATTGAGACTTACAAACATGACATAACCATCAACAGATTTAAGCCATTGTGCTGTGAAAAAAAGATGCCAATTACAAAGCAAGATTATT
Organism: Sardina pilchardus; assembly: GCF_963854185.1. Lineage (NCBI taxonomy): Eukaryota > Metazoa > Chordata > Actinopteri > Clupeiformes > Clupeidae > Sardina > Sardina pilchardus. The sequence goes on along the minus strand of NC_085003.1, from coordinate 16,909,293 downwards.
ACACATAGTGTGATCTGTGACTTATTTGACTGAAGGGCCCCAAGCCAATTAGTTTGAACGTTTGTTTCACAGAGCCTCGCTATGCTCATCCCTACAACCCAGCACACCGTGGGCTGAAAGAAAAAAACATTAGAGAAGCTTTTGGCTCGTAGACACAGCGAGAAACGTTTTTGTGTGGTGAAATTCCATGGGTGCATTCATTGAAAGTTACGCAAGTAACGCAATGTGGTCCGATTGAAGAAGATACTTTAAGATGGGCTGACCAACTCGCAACAAAACACAGATTTGTGAATGGAGATAGTTTAGCTGCCTGCTTTTACACATGGCTTGAGGACGTGGCGGATCCCAACCAATTCGATAACTCTACTCTACTGAAGTGGACCAATGGAACTGTGACATTACATAGGCGAGAAGGTGGGATTTAGCTAGTGCCCTAAATTCCTATTGGCCAGTATGTTATTGCAGCACAGGAAATCGATGGCACAAGTAGGGCGGGTGTCCGGATAGACGCGACTGAAGCGAAATTATTCTACAAAGAAACCGGCCGGTAAGTATCCTCTTAGGGTACTTTACTCAGTAAAGTATCTATTTCTGACAAGTTCATAAATGTACATATTTACCAGTGTAGGCCTACATCATGCTTCCACTCCTTTTATCTGTGTTGCAGCCTAATTGTGCGTCCAGCGGCTGAAAGTAGAAATTAATGTCATCACTAATTGATGGATAGGTTATCATCGCTAACTGAAGTTGTTAGAGTTCGGGTGTCACTTTAGGCAGAGTTGCTTTTTTCAATACGGCGTTATTCGTAGATTTTAGATTAACACAGAGCAAATTGAGTTTGTTGAATAGAAATAGGAGCTCTAATTTATTCTCAGGCTCTCGAACTTGACTTTAGTAAAGTAGTTGCGAAAATGCAGGTCTCTCTTTGACCCGAACCGCAGCCCGCTGTGCCAACTTTGCCACATTGTTACAAAAACTCACGCCTAGTTGATACAGATTCTTTCGATCAGCTAGTTTCTGAAATAATGTTTACTTTAGCTCCAAACTGTGCTGGAAGCGGAAACACTCGCAGAATTGTTATACTGTATTTAAAGGTCGAGTGTCATTGTTGAGTTAGGAAGATGACTAGGCTACTGGACGTGCTGTCTATGAATTTCGTAGTTATTATTAGGAAATGTGGATTACCGTCCCTAGGATCCCTTCTCGGAAACTAGATGAGTTTCTTATGCAACTCTTTGCGTTGCCTCTTGGAGGCAGAGTTGACCAGTGTGTGAGTTGTCTACAGTTGTATTGGGTGAATTACTGTGTAGCTGCACTGATTGTCCAGTTGATCCAGCAGCAGTAGCCTACTGTTTAAGATGTACTCATATGCCTCCTCTCTCCCTCTATTTTTCTTTCAGGGTCTAGAGTGTGTGTGAAGACATGGAACTGCGTGTGCTTTTGGTGTGTGTGGGAGTGTGTTTAGGGCTGGGCAGTAGTAAGCCCATGGAGAAGAAAGACCGCGTGCATCAAGACTCGCCGCTTAGCAACCTAGACCATGACGATGGCGAGAACTTTGACTATGATCACGAAGCATTCCTGGGACAGGAGGAGGCCAAGACATTTGATCAGCTAACGCCAGAGGAGAGCAAAGAGAGACTGGGGTACACACAAACACACTCACTCACTCACACACACACACACACACACACACACACACACACACACACTCTCTCACTCTCAAAACACACACACTCACACTCTCTCTCTCACTCACACCCACACACAATGACATTCACACTCTTATTTGTTGTAAATATTTGTTTGCCAAAAATATATTTCTTGTGCACACACACACACACACATCCTCAGTTTCAATCTGCTGTGGCCTACTGGTTAGTGCTTCGGGCTTATAACCAAAGGGTTGCGAGTTTGATCCCCGACCAGTAGGAAAAATGTGGGTGGGGAAGTGGTTGAGCACTCCCATGCCCACATCCATGGCTGAAGTGCCCTTGAGCAAGGCACCTAAACCCTCACTTGTCCCGGATTCACAGACTCAAAGACTTTGGTGCGTGTTCTCACAAAATTCGCATCAATGCAGACTTCACCTAAGGGAGTTACCCACAGTTCAAAGTGTTGTGACGTTTACCGCGGAGACCATAGGAAAATCCGGAAATTACAAACAACAGCACGACACACGTGCATGGCGCAAGTGTCAGGAACGTCTCTGTTATTAAACATCACCAAGGTACATGTGATCTCATGAAGTACCGTCCCAATCCCATTTATACCTTAAGTCTGTGAGTCTTGAGTCTTGAGTCCTTAGTCCTTAGTCCTCAGGGCTGACTTTGGGATTCAGCCATTGCTTCCCGAACGCCGCTGTAAGCAGGAAGCTCACTGCTTTGGGTTAGTGTGTGTGCTTCACCTCACTGTGTGTTCACTGTGTGCTGTGTGTTTCACTAATTAATGGATCATGCATTTATGCTTATACTTTTGTCTATCTGTGCCCCTCTCCCCACTCCCTCCCTCACTGTCTCTTCAGTATGATAGTTGAGCGTATGGATGAGGACGGTGATGGCTTTGTGTCAGTGGAGGAGATGAAGAAGTGGATCAAGCACGCTCAGAAGCGCTGGATCTACCAGGACGTGGACAGGCAGTGGCAGGGTCACGACCTCAATGGAGACAATCACGTCACCTGGGAAGAGTACAAGAATGCCACCTATGGTTATATCCTGGGTAAGTGTGTGTGTGTGTATGGATACATTTTGGGTATGTGTTGGTGTGTGTGTGTATACATTCTGGGTATGCGTGTATGTATTCACCTACAGTATGGCTACATTCTGTGTGTGTACTGCATGTGTCTGTGTGTATTCATCCATCTGGATGCATTCTGTGTATGTACACTATGTGTGTGTGTGTGTGTGTGTGTGTGTGTGTGTGTGTGTGTGTGTGTGTGTGTGTGTGTGTGCATATGTCTTCAACTTATTATACATTCTTTGTGTGTGTGTGTGTGTGTGTAGATGAACAGGACCCTGAGGATGGTTTCAGCTACAGGCAGATGATGAACCGCGACGAGCGTCGCTTTAAGTTGGCAGATAAAGACGGAGATCAGAAGGCTGACAAAGAGGAGTTCACCGCCTTCCTCCACCCAGAGGAGTACGACTACATGAAGGACATCGTAGTCATTGTGAGACACACACACACACACACACACACACACACACACACACACACACACACAAAGAGAATGCAAATTTGCTATATCAATGTGTAAACATCGGCTAATAGTTGGGAAATTATGGTAGTTTAGTTTATACATGCACACACGCGGCCTTGAAGATGACAACATGAGACATCATAGTCATCATGCATACATTCACACACACTCACACATGCAAAGATATAAACTGATCATTGCCTTCCAGTACCAGTGCAGGGATCACCATAGTCAGCTGAAACTTAAAAACACACACACACACACACACACAGTACTCATATTTGGACCCTTTATATTAATCCACTCTCTTTTGTGTTCACTGTGTAGGAGACTATGGAAGATATTGACAAGAATGGAGATGGATTTATTGATCTGAATGAGTATATAGGTGAGTTTGTGCATATTATGCATATACGTACATGTGTGTGCATCTGTGTATCTTTGTGTCCTTGTATCTCTGCATGCAGTTGTGCTGTCTGTGTGTGCTTGTACGTCTTCTACAAGCCTGATAGAGTTCAGGCGTGGTGCCTGAATTCAGGCTTGAGCTCGGCCATACGATGTCAAGAAATGCTATTCTCTACAGTATATTGTCATTGAATGTATGTGATCATTTCAGGCACAGATCATTTCCTGTCTATCAGCCCTGCTTCTACATTTGTGTGTATGTGTGTGTTTACGTGTATGTGTGTTTGTGTCCAGGTGACATGTACAACCAGGACGGCGACGCGAATGAGCCAGAGTGGGTTCGCACCGAGCGCCAGCAGTTCACCGACTTCAGGGACAAAAACAAAGATGGCCGCATGGACCGCGAGGAGACTCGCGACTGGATCCTTCCGTCCGACTACGACCATGCAGAAGCTGAGGCCAAACACCTGGTTTATGAGTCAGACACAGACCAGGTGTGTGTGTGTGTGTGTGTGTGTGTGTGTGTGTGTGTGTGTGTGTGTGTGTGTGTGTGTGTGTGTGTGTGTGTGTGTGTGTGTGTGTGTGTGTGTGTGTGTGTGTGTGTGTGTGTGTGTGTGTGTGTGTGTGTGTGTGTGTGTGTGTGTGTGTGTGTGTGTGTGTGTGTGTGTGTGTGTGTGTGTGTGTGTGTGTGTGTGTGTGTGTGTGTGTGTGTGTGTGTGTGTGTGTGTGTGTGTGTGTGTGTGTGTGTGTGTGTGGCTTATTTTTCTGTGGCGCATGCTTTTATTTTGGTACGAGAATGAGACGAAAAGGAGGGTGGGTCTTCTAACCCAACTTACATTACTCTGAGTTTTCATCTTACTTACCTCAGTGAAATATTGCAGTCCGTTTCTATAAAAACCCATATTTTGAAGGTGGCAATTTACCACTTGAAACACTGAATGAAAGATGGAGAAGAGACCGACAGATAGAGAGATACAGATAAACAGAAAGAAGGAGAGGCACATACAGTAAATGAATAGAATGAGTGATGTAGAAAAGGAATCATCAAGAGGGAGAGAAAGAAGGAACAAGCCCTAACCAATGGTGATACACTGAACTCAGTAATAACTTCCTGATAAGTGGGGAGATTATGTGGAACATTTGTTTATTTAACTGTTTGTTTGTTTGTTTGTGTTTAGGATGGACAACTGACGAAGGAAGAGATTGTGCAGAAGTATGACCTGTTTGTGGGAAGTCAGGCCACTGACTTTGGAGAGGCCTTGGTCCGACACGATGAGTTCTAAACAAACAAACCAACACACCTGTCCACAAACACTGAGTGTAGGAGATATTTAGTGTGCGCCGCGTGTGAGAAAGCACCTGTGAGATTGTTTTTTTTATATATATCAAGTTGACTGTATTTGTGTGTGTGTGTGTGTGTGTGCGTGCTGTTGAGTGAGTCACAAATGAGAGAGAATGTGTGTCTGTGTATGTGTGTGTGTGTTTGTGTGAGAGAGAGAGCATGCTTGTGTGTGTGTTTGCTTGTGACTGTATGTAAACCTGCAGGGAGCACCTCTTGTGTTATTCCTAAGGATTCACCAACACACTGGCCTCACCCCAGCGTGTCTACCCAGAGCAGTGAGAAACAGCACACCGTCATAAACACGGCATAGCAGCTCCAGTAACACAGCCCACAACAGCTGTGCAAGCCTGTTAGAAACACGACACAGTAGCTCACAAGGCATCTATTAACACAGCTCACCAATGGCACACAGTGGTCGTTAGCAATATGGAACAGCTGTGAGTGGCTCTTGTGACGGTCACACGTCAGCTGTATAGCACCAGTAACAAAGGATTGATGGAAGACTGGTGCAAGGGTTCATGTGTGACTTATATGTGATGTGATGAGCCATCTGGCGATGTTTAGGTGGCTAATCACCATCTAGCTAATGTATACTGGTAGGAGAGGCGAATCACTAATGTAAGTCAGGGCTGAAGTAGCTAGTTGGAGGATTCGGAGTGAGTGCTCACCTGGTATCGCCGCACCCTTAGCACTACAGCGCTGCTGGGTTTACCAAACTAATGTATTTTAATGAACGAGTTGCAATTGAAAATCCCATGCTGCGGAAAGATACACTAACCTTTAAGAGGCCACGAGTCTACAGGGCTGTGTGATGACGACGAGTCTCTCGGTGTGCCTGTTGTCCTAATGCTCGGTGTGGCTCCTGTGAAGCTCTTAGGAATGCTGAATGCACTGTTTCCCCTCATCCTATGGACTGATTGTTTGGACTGGTTGTTGTTGTCGCCATGGACACTGATTTTTTTGTTTTTTGTTTGTTTAAGAAGCAGAACACCATGTCTTCCGTGCCTCTATTTGCATTGTTGTTATTGTTGTTGTTTTTATTGTTGTTTGTTTCTTGACTGATTTTGTTTTTTGTACCCTTCTTTTAAAAATATTATTTCGTAATGTCTGTATGCCACTACAGCAGTCCCTGTGCATGTATACGGTGTGAGGGGCGTATCATAATTTAATGTCATTTAGCAGTCATGTCAGCAAACTTTTTTTTACCCATGATAGCATTTAGTGTGTTTATATTTACTATACCAACCTTGTTTAGTATGACATCACCGGTGATCACCTAACAGTCATTATTAATCTGTGACTGTGTGCTGTATATTATATAGGATATTTGCCTTTTGACTTGCCCTATGAACAAATCCCTGTATGTGTGTATTAACTATTGAGTGTGCCAGTATTGTGCCTGGCTGCCTTACTATGGGACAAGACTGTTGTGCGTTTGGGAGTTTTTGAAGTTTTGATTTCCTGAAAGACGGGACTTGTATGTGTGTTTGTGTCTAGTGGGAGTTTTCCAGCCATGAACACCACTCTTATCACACAGCCACACACACTCATCCCCTGGTCCTAATGTTCTGGGTCTTATACCGTCAAGAAGTGTTAGTTGCATGTGACTACACAGACCATGAAGGAAGCAGAATTCTGGCCATACCCCCAGGAATGGCCCCTAAAGACAATGAGGATGGGAGGGGACTTCAGTGTTTCTCTCTAAGCCTGTCTTCCACTCACACAATAAATCAGTTTGAAGAGTCACAGTGTCTTTGTTTTCGCAGATTTCTCGATAGATTTGTTGGTGAGAATATTTTTGGTACAGCGTTGCACACTCCGTATAAGAAAAGCTGATTGATACACTAATCCCTGCCACTGATGTTGATTGTACTTGAGTCCACAGAGGGATGCCCAATCCAGAATCCTTTTTTTCCAGTGATGCCATTCATTTTTTGTTTTGTTTTTCCTCTTACCACTTTTGACCTCTGCATCTACTGTGGGTTGTACGCTTCATGCCTTAGTGTGTCTGGAAGAAGTAGGAGAGAAGACTGGCTGCACCATCAACGTCAGTGCAGCCATTAGTGAGTCTGTTGAGCTTGTGTGGGAGGCCAGAGATCCTCTTAAGCCCTATAGCCTTACTGATCTGGACACCTCTGGAATGGAGAGGGGGTATTTGGGCAGTATTCAGAAGATCCAAGCCTTTAATCTAAATGTCCATCTTTCCCCCTTTCCCTCTATTCCATCTGTAAACTATGGTCACAGTTCACAGTCTCAGGTCACAGTTTACTTTTTCCGTCTCTGAAGATCAGATCAGTGAAATGCCAAGACGGATTTCCTTAATCATCCGTTAATTCAGTTAGTCGATTAAGTGGGCGGAGTTTCAGGAGACTGAGATACTTTCTTTCAGAGTCTTTGTATGTAACTCAGTAACTGTCTTTCCACGATACTGAACAAAACACATCAGTACTGTCTGCTGTAAATGTCTCATATATTCATGTACTAGCAGTGTTAATCACACTCCTAGATATAAACTGACCATGGTTGTGCTCAGGTCATGCTTTTAATCCCCGTAGACAAGATGGATGACTTGACCTGGTGGCCTGTGGCTATCTAAGGTCATTTGATAAGCTTTGAGACAGTCTAAACTCCTTAGGTATACCAGCAGCTAGTGTAGTACCACACATGCTAGTCATGCTCACTTTTATGGCGAACAACAAAGTAACAGTATGATTGTCATGTCCTTTGACCTTTCCCTGGTTAATCTCTAAGGACTGGGCATGGCCTGTTCGGAGGAATAAGGAACGAGTGAGCAGCAGTGAACTGGCACTGGTTCAGAGGTAAGTATGGGTCTTCAGATTCACATTTATCCTATTAAAAGATCTCAGAGCAGAGTCAGTCTGTTTTAAACATAGTGTATGTCTAGCATAGGCCAAGAAGAAATCTTTCCCTCTTTTAAAGGAGAAATCCAGTGATTTTTCACATACAGTAGATCTCAATTTTTCTTGAGGTCAACAAGTACTGTCGCTACAAAACAAAAAAAAAACATAAGCCCCTATGTTCATGCCTTCAAAGTGTTAGGCTGTAGCTGCCTACGGCTTTAGCTGTTGCAACAACTCAAGCTAGATTTAGTTTTTCGACAGTACTTGGTAACCTTGAGAAACACAGAAACATACACACACACTAACGAAAATCACTAAGCATAACAAAGCAGTGAAATAATATTAATGTCCTTTTAGTTTATTCTTGTAATGTCTTTATTGTATAATGGTAACACACACCATACCATTTCCAGTCTGTCGTTTGGCGCAAAGGTAGCTGGTACTTTTCACCAGCTGGATGTCATAGTCTCATCATCTTCTGCCGGACCAAAAGGCTGTGTCATGGCATTATGGTTTATATACATATAGGCTACTGTGTGTGTGTCAGTGTGTGTGTGTGTGTGCATATGTGTGTGTATGTGTGTGTGTGTGTGTGTGTGTGTGTGTGTGTGTGTGCCTGCTGTGGGCTTGAGTTCTTAGTTATATGCTTTGGCCTCTCTTGTGAAGAGAATCTTACTGCTATAGAATAACCAACTCACCCTGTCCATACCACAAACTCACACTTTCATGCATGCAAGCGCTTTCCCCTGGATCATTTCTTGTTTCAGTCCTTTCCATCTTTATGTCTGTGAGTGTGTGTGTGTGTGTATGTGTGTGTGTGTGTCTGTCTGTGTGTATGCATACGTGTGGTTGTGTGTGTGCATGTGCGTGTGTGCGTCTGATGGAGTCTTAACAGTTTGTTCACTGACCATCTGTGTTGGTCACTTCTGTTACGTCATCATCCAGGTTGGTGATCTTTGTGAATTTCTCCTCCGTGTCTTCCGTGTCGTCCGTCTCGTCCTCGGGGTCTGTGGTGCCGGTGATGATGATATCTGGCATGATTCTCTTCTCCTGACCTGCTGCGTTGGCAGCCTGCGTTTCCACATCCGCCGCGTCGCTCTCCTCTGTTCCAGGCTCGGGCTCTCCAAGGTCACCACCCTGGCTGCTATCGTCTGCTAAGGCAGCATCCGCTGCGCTCTCTGTCCTACTGGTGTCTGTGGTGGCCCCTGTGTTCACGTCAGCACTGCTCTCCTCGGGGCTCGGCCCCGTGCTGGGTTTGTCGTCCTGCGCGAGGGTCTCGTCTTGAGCGTGTGTGGAGGAGGCCACGGAGTGTGGTTCAAGAGTGGGGGTGCTGGGACCAGCCAGCTCTAATGCATCTGTTGCAGGTTCAGGGACGTTCGGACACGTCTCCTCCGCACTATCTTTGTGTTGTGCTTCTGGATTATTTCCTGGGTCTTTAGCTACGTCAGTGTCTGGAGTCGGCAGGGTTTGATCATCTGTGTGTGACGCACTCTGCTGCGATTCAACACTTGTCACCTCCTCTGGTTTTGACTCGTCCTCCTGTCTCGTGTGCTCTTGAGACGGGTCCTGGTCTTTGTCCTCGGCTGAGGTCTGGTCTTGGCTCGTCTGTGGTAGAGACTCGCATGGGCTTTCTTTGATGGGACTCAGGTTCCATTTTTCTTGGCAGGGGTCTTCTTCAGCTGTAGCTAACTTTGACGTGTCTGGGTTTGCTTGGTTGGATTCAACTGATGTTGGGTCATCAGACATACTCTTATCTGGTTTATTTGGTCTGTCGTCGTTTGATTGCGTTGTAGACTCAGGTCCAGACTGATTTATTATTGTTTGAGATTCAGCTTTTGTTGTTGTGTCTCCTTGGTTTACGCTGTGACTTGCCAGATGTGACTCACTGGAGATGCTGGAGATAGGATCTGAAGGTGGGCCTACATTCTCCTCTCTCACGCTTGGGGTAGACGTGACCACCAGGGGTATGTCTGTCGCCCCTTTGTCTGAGTGTGTGTTGCCACCTCTGGTGGTGTGTGTGTTGACCACTCTGGCCGCGTGTGCGTTCAACCCTCCATCTCGCACGTCCTCGCGCACCTCACCAGGCGCCCGGATGATGACCTCATCGTGGAAGGACACTGATTTGCTGATGGGCTTCTCTGAGGGCTTCCCATTGGAGCGTATGGCAGAGGAGCCGTGTCCAAATCCAGCTGTGGTGCTGGTGGTGCTGGTGGTGGTGCTAGTGGTGGTGTTGGTGGTGGAGTGTGGGGTGGAGCTGGAGATTTTCTCGGTGATGGTGTAGACGCCCGCTCTGCCGTGCAGGGAGGACTGTGAGGCGTCGGTGTTGCCCAGCACCTCGCCGTGGAGCGCCACCTCGTCCAGGAGCGGCACTGGACGCCCATGATTTACCTGCGCCACAGACATAAACACACACACACACACACACACACAAAGGCACAGTGGATGAATCACTATCACAGATGTACTGGTGAAACATACACACTGTCTAAAGACCAGCGCCCACCGGACATGTATGCGGCGCGATGCGACAAGAACAAAATTAGAACTGGAAAATTAGGACTTCAGTATTGAAAATTAGAGCAACAAAATTAGAACTTTATACTGACAAACCTTACTTATATATAGTAGATACTAGGCAGTGTAGGAACCATAATTCAAAAATCTTACATTAAGAATATTAGAAGTAGCTCTCTCTCAGACACAACAAACACACACACACACACACACACACACACACGCACAGATAAACACACACACATACACACACACACACACACACACATACATACACACACACACACACACTTAAACAATGATAAACAGAAACACACACACACATACACATTGACACAC
>NC_085003.1:16871136-16891136 GCF_963854185.1 Sardina pilchardus | reverse complement strand
TCTCTGTTTGTTGTGGGAGATTGAAGAAATAGGGCCTTAATCGGACTGGTACAGCTTACACTCACAACAATGATGCCACACGGCTCGACCAGTGGGCTCTGTTCTAGGACACCTCTACACACACGCACACACACACACACACACACACACACACACACACACACACACACACACACACACACACACACTCACGCATGCACGCATTCACACACACACACACACACACACACACACACACACACACACTCACACACACACTCACACTCATTCACATCACAGCACATACAACACACAACATTACATCTACACCAAGCCTCGTACTTAGTACTACCTTGTACACACTTACACACACACACACACACACACGTAATGATGCCACGTGCCCCTGCTCCCTCTCTTACAGGTCTGCCTACCCTGAACAAAAGCACGCAGCCAGAGCAGGCTAATCACAGCATTAGCTGCCAGACTCTCTGGTTTTACAGTGCTGCACCAACTTTAGGGTGATCAACTAGAGCTCACTATTACAAAGTACCATAACTGTCCAAACCTGCCAACTTTAACCTAAATAACTAAATATCTTGCCACCTATCAACCTAATGCTGCCAGAAGAAAAAAGAGAAAGCAAGGTTTGCGTAGACATCATGAAAGCTTAACGGCTACAGTTTTGTCATATTGACAAGGGTCTGGAGTAGTGGCAGTTCTAGAAATATTTCCGATGGGGTGCCACCATCTGGTTGATATGGAACCCAGGAGGTGTCCAGTTTTGTTTGCATATTGAGGGAATGCGCGCTTGTTTTTACTAATTTAGTCCTCAATTTTGTAAAAATGTGCTCGTTTTACTAAAGTGTGTGCATACATTTTACTCAACTGTACCCTCATTTCACTAGTCTGGCTATCACCATACTACAGTAAGCTCAATCTTTTAAGATTGAACATGAGTATGGGGAGGCTGCGCTTTGTTTCTACTGCACAAGAGGTGTGATCAATGGGCATCGTTCAAACAACTCTGTATGACTGCTTGGATAGTCCTTTAACCAATCAGACCAACGATCCAGTGTGTCTTTTGGATTTGCTAGTTTCTGATTGGAGCCAAAGGTTATGGCAGGGAACAGAAGAGATAGATGTGCCGGTTTCCAGGCTGAGCTGCCAGGCGAAATCCAAATTCGTTCACCCAGCCTATCATTTCACTTGATTGTGCGCTCATTTTAGGAAATCCTGGATTCATTTTCCTAAATGGTGTGCTTGTTTTACAAAATTGTGCCCTCAATTCAGTAAATAGTGCACTCATTTTGGGAATAGTAAATTGTACATTTTTGCTAAATTGTGCAATTGTTACACTCGATTAAAACAAGAGCATGATTTAATAACTGAAGGTCATCATTTAGTCAAACAAGCCCACAATTTTGTATAAATGAGAGCACAACAATAAGCACACTATTGTGCAAATCAAGCACACAATTTCCTAAAATGAGCACACAATTTAGTAAAATGAGCACATGATGTATTCAAATGAGCACATTATTTATTCAAATGAGTGCATAATTTACTAAAATTAGTGTCAAATTGGGTAAAGCAAGCGCACATATTCTCGATAAACACATTTTCTCCCGTGCTCCGTAGGTTGGGACCCAGACTAGAGATTTAGATTCAATTCTAAATTTTGCATTGTAAATAAACAAACTGAACAGAAGTATTGAAAATAATCAAAGAAGTACATGAAGTAGGAAATATGTTTTTGTAGAACATCTGAAACATGCCGAATTAATGTTAGAAATGCAATGGTAGAAAAAAATTGTAGAACAATGGTTCCAATGGAGTGCAGTGACACAGGATATCCATAGCATTTCAGTAAACCCATGAACATAGCCTAAATAATGTGGGCAATATCAAATTAATGTAAAGCGTTTGTCTTGGCTAAATATACAATTCCACCTTACAACCCAATAATCACATCTCTGTAGGGGTTGCACTTGGAGTGGCTGACTGGATTCTGGGGTCGGCCTGTGCCACCCCAGCTCACAGCACCGCATTTCCCCATCTTAAACCCTTACTGCCATCATTGTATCACATGACATATGTGGGTGCACTGGGTTCACTGCCATTGTGTGTGTGTGTGTGTGTGTGTGTGTGTGTGTGTGTGTGTGTGTGTGTGTGTGTGTGTGTGTGTGTGTGTGTGTGTGTGTGAGAGAGAGAGAGAGAGAGAGAGAGAAAATGTACTGATCAAGTCCTTACGATGCTCTACGCTCTAGAGTCTAGAGGATTAAGACTTTTATATCCACAGAATGTAGGTCTGTGACTCATACCTCAAAGGGATTTCCCCTCTGTCTCCTGCACGCACGCACACACACACACACACACACACACACACACACATAGACACAGTCCAGTGCAGTCCACTCATGCATACACACACACACACACACACACACACACACACACACACACACACAGAATGATACACACCACTAACACACTCATTCTGACACACTCCACTGAGAGAGAACAAACAATAAAAAAGATGAATGAGTAGTGGACTCTATGGACAACCACAGCACTCATATAAACACGTGTTTCTTTTTACAATAAGTGACACAGATCATCATTCACTTTCATGCGCAGTCATGCATACATTAGCCATACCTCTCTTACACACACACACACACACACACACACACACACACACACACACACACACACACACACACACACACACACACACTGTATTGTATTCACATTAGAAATTAACCAGCTCTTAGGGAAGAAACAGACAATCAGGAGAGAGAAGTCTGGGAAGAGAAGAGACCGTGTGAAGGCAGGTCATGGTATTAAAGAGATAGTGACAGTAAAAAGTTGGTGTGTGTGTGTTTGTGTGAGTATCTGTGTGACAGATGGACAGACAGAATGGTATACATGGCAGCGTCACAGAGTCGGAAAAGTATGACACTCATTGATACAGACAGAGACAGACTGACTAAACAGAGACGAAAGAGAGAGATAAAGATTATGTGTGAGAGAGAGAGAGAAACATAGAGAGAAGAAGAGAATGAATGTGTTGTTGTCCCTACCTGTTGCGCCTGCTGCTTTAGAAAGTGTTAAGTTACCGAGCACATTCTCAGCTATAATCCAACCTCATTCCAGCACTCTAAGGACTCTGTGTGTGCATGAGGTGCCTGTATGAGTGTGTGTGCCTCTGTGTGTGTGCGCGCATGTTTCTGTGTGTGTGTGTGTGTGTGTGTGTGTGTTCGTGTGCGTGTGTGTGTGTGTGTGTGTGTTTGTGTGGGCATGTTGGGGGTTGACTTACTCTCTGAGTTCTGAGTCTTTAAACCTGCCTGGCCATACGCCAAGCACACATGCCTCTGCACCAATCAGAGCTCTGTCTAACAGCTCAGCCAACCAGCAGTCAGATCTCATCAGCCATAGTGCTTCCAATGGTGGTGCCAATCTACTCACCCTCTCAACCAATGGGAGGCGTTCTTGTTGAGGTGTACCCTTTAAATGAGGGAGATGGTCTACAATGCTGAACGATCAATTCAATGTGTGTACAAATTGCAACTGTATAGCAACTAACTACGATTGGAGGTCATCTTGATATTTATGTAATCTCAATCTGTGTGCGAATGTAAGGACAAATAGACATGATGAAGACCAACAGTAGGAAAGTTCTAGCAAATAAACGAGCGCATGGGTCCAGATGGCTGAATCTGAATGATTAGCCTTGACAAGGAAGGACAGACACGCATGCACAAAGGCACACACACACAAACACACACACACTCACATAGACACACCTATGCCATAATTAAGGCAGACAGGGATTAGGAATCAGGCTGCTCTTTGTCCTCATCTCAGATTAGTGTTGCTGCACACACACAGATACACACACACACACACACACACACTGAGCTGTGGGTAGTACTGTAGGTCTCACCTGGCTGACAGTTTAAAGGGAAAATCCGGTATTAGATAGGTTTTAGGTATGACCATAAGCTAGAGTTGTGGACAAGGGGTGACCCTATCCAGACCCCAAGCATTCCCTACTTAGCCAGTTTTTACCGACTCTTCCATAGCGCTATTAGGTCTCACATAACCTCTCACCTGCACCCTTTACCAGAAGACTGTCCCAAACTGACCTCCCATCCTGACCTTTTCAACCCGCAGTGCTCTTACTACTGAATCAGGCCCCCTACTCCCTTATGCGCCTATAAAGATGTCTACCCCCACATCTTGGAAATGTCTTGTTATTTCCCCCACCCATCTCATCCCCTCATATTGCCCCCTACCTCCCTTGCTACCTTAACTTGTCCCCTACTTCTCTCCTACTTCCCCTCATCATGCATCCTTCCCCTCTAATCATATTGCCTTGTCCCCCTGCCCATTCATCTCCTTAATGTAATGCACCCTACACTTCTTGTTACCTTATCATGTCCTCTTCTCTTCACCTTGTAATGTCCCCAACATCTGTTGTTATGGTTTCACGTTCACTACCCCTGTCACCCCCCTCATCATCCCACCTACCTCCCTTATCCCCTTAGTCCATCCCCTATCCTTCAAACTCCACCCCCTGCCCCCCCCCCCCCCCCCCCCCCCCCACACACACAGTCCTCATGGCTCATCCTCCCTACCTGCTCCCTCTCTAAGCACTAGGTCAGACAGAGGCCCGTGGCTATGGAGCTGTCCCGACTCCGAGTGCTAATCTCACTGCCCGTGGCCATCCACTGGCTAGACACTGGCACGCACGGTTGTCCACCACCTTATGCAAGTGTCTGCATTTACTTTGTGTGTGCTATACTGTATGTCTGTGAAGTTTGGTATTTTTAGGTTGTAATTTAAAAGGTTTTAAGTTGTTGGTAATTCAACGCCTGTGAGATCAGTGGTGTTTGGAACCACCGCTTCTCATGATTTTTCATCTGCGGGTGTCCAAATTCAACCACCAGCCATAGAAGACAATGAATCATAAGATGACCTATGTAGGATCAATTGACAACACCACACAGTCAGTAGAAGTCCATTGATTGATAGTGGGGAAGAGCCTGATCGGTTCATTTGCTTCCAAATGGTCTTGGATGAGACATTGTACCACTAGAGGTCACTGTGTGTGTTGTGTGTGTGTGTGTGTATCAAAGAAAGGGCTCTCTTCTTGTCCAGCTAATGATACAATGCTAAAAGTTCTCTCTCTCTCTCTTTCTCTCTCTCACACACACACACACACACACACACACACACACACACATGCGCACACACACACACACACACACACACACACACACACACACACACACACACCCTTACTCTAGTGGCCTCTCCGCCCTTTCTTCTCCAACTCACTCTAGAGATCACAGCAGAACAGGAGCAGCTGATAAGGCGCTTCTCACTCTGCTTTAACCCGCATGGTAGTCGCAGTGTTATGCTGTCCGTTCAGGAGATGTGTGTGTGTGTGTGTGTGTGTGTGTGTGTGTGTGTGTGTGTGTGTGTGTGTGTGTGTGTGTGTGTGTGTGTGTGTGTGTGTGTGTGTGTCTGTGTGTGTCTGTGTCTGTGTGTGTTTATGTATTTGTGTATTTATGTGTGAGGTGTGTGAGGTGTGTGAGTATGTGTGTGTGTGTGTGTGTGTGAGAGAGAGAGAGAGAGAGAGAGCGTGTGTGTGTGTGTGTGTGTGTGTGTGTGTGTGTGTGTGTGTGTGTGTGTGTGTGTGTGAAGCTTGTATGATAGAGAGTGTTTTTATCAGATTTACACCCAAAGATGGTGTGCTGGAGGATGAGGGCACATACAGATTTCATGCTGACTGCATCCAGCTAAAAGACAGAGGGAGTGGAGGGGAGATGGGATCAGACAAGAGAGCGGTGCAGTTATCAGGGAGATGAAAGGAGGCAGAAATGGGAAAAAGAGGTGGAGAGGGAGATGGAGGTACACGCAAATATGACTGATGAAAGAGTGAGGGAGCAAAGGGAGGGAAGAATGCAGAGAACAACATGGAGAACACACTGGCACACATACTGTACACACACTCTCTCCCCCTCGCTCTCTCTCTGTCTTGGACACAAACACATTCTTACATGCACACACACAGTTATGCACACACACACACACACACACACACACACACACACACACACACACACACACACACACACACACACACACACGTGCACTGACACACACACACACACACACACACACACACACACACACACACACACACACACACACACACACACACACACGTGCACTGACACACTGAGCCACAATGGAGTGTGTTTCTGTCGCAAAGGATCAAGGGCAGAAAAGTAATTAGTGTCACAAATGCCTCATCAAAGTCCTGGCATGAGCAGGAGCACTGAACAATCCACCAGTGTGTCCAGAACAATACTAATCAGGGCCATTCTCTCTGTATGTACTGCAGCCTATGTACTCCGCACAAGCGTGTGTGTGTGTGTGTGTGTGTGTGTGTGTGTGTGTGTGTGTGTGTGTGTGTGTGTGTGTGTGTGTGTGTGTGTGTGTGGGTGTGTGTGTGGGTGTGTGTGTGTGTGTGTGTTTCACTGATAGAACAAATTAGAGGCAGCTGGCGCCTATCCAGTCCAGACGCCGCACCAGGTTTTCCCACAGATAGCGGGGAGGAGAGTGAGTTCCCCACTACCCCTCAAAGGGCAAAAACACAGAGAGGAGGTGAAAAAAAGAGAGAAAAAAAGTGTGTGTAAGTTAGTGACTGAGTGAGTGGGTAAGAGAAGGAGAAGGAGGGAGAGACGAGGTAGAAGGAGACACAGGGAGAGAGAGAGAGAGGCGTGGGGGAATCAATCCAGGTCATTTGAGCAGCACAGAGGTGCACGTCTGATGGACAGCCTACCAGAGCAGACTCTCACTTCTCTCCTCACTGCTGCGGAGGTCTTTCGAGTTCTGCTGAGATTGAAGGGGATAAAGGAAAAAGTTGTTTGAGTAACAAACCGGAACTGTGTCTTCCGCTGATAACGACAGCCGCTCGCGACGCTCTCTCCCGTGTGCGCGCTCCTCCAGATGTTTCGCGTCTCGCGAGGGAATTCATTGGTCTTTTAAAAAAGGAGAACACGCTCGTGTGACATGTCTGCCTTTGCTCCTGCGCGGTTACCCGCTCGCACATAACCGACTGTCATGGAACTCATTTAATTGGTCCCTGACACCAGCAGTGGATAAAGGAAGAAAGGGAGGAAAAAGGAAATAAGTGGGTTCAGTAAATGTTCGTTACTGGCGCCCGTTAAGAGAGGCGGTTGAGAATGGAGTTGGCCGCTTTCCTGCCGCTGCTCTTTGTCAGGATGAGTTTGTTTGCGCTCTGGAATGCGAGCCCCTCGCGACAGACCCAGCGCGAGGAGTACAACAGCGAGAACGGTAAGTGCGCGCTCGCCCCTCACAAGAAATACAGAGGGGAATTACGAGTCCCTCGAGTCTAAAAGCCTTGATTTAAAAGATTAGGATGCGTTTTACAGATCTGCAGCTGAAACGATAAAGGATGTGTCAGTCCCTTCATCCTAGATCAGGTCAAGGCTCCTAGTTTAAAAGCTCTTTTTAACGACTACTCTGCTTAACGTAAGTGACGTTTTTACGGGGTGCCCCTTTGGGTCCCCCTCCCTAGATTTGCCTTACCTGTCGTCACTTGTGCGCGGGTACGTCACTGATGCATTCATCAGAATCTCTAACCCTCTTTGTTCGAAAATGTGGTTTCTCTAACAGTGCGCTCAGCAAAAGCATCTCTCATCCTATACATCTCCTTTGAACCCATGAATCTCATTCAGTGGAATATAGCTCCTAACCATTAGCCTGTGCACAATTTGTTCTCTGCAAATCAGACCACTATGATTCTTCACTTTTTCCCATCAGTTGGACAAACACTAAATCCAAGAGTTTAAATACATACAGTACATGTTTTAAATATGAGTGTGTGCTGATTGATATTGGCTCCATTGTGCCATTGTCAGATAGGCAGAGAGAAAGACAAAGAGATGGAGAGACATATGAATATATAAATAGATAGATAGTCAGACAGACAGACGGACAGATAGACATATAGAGAGGTAGACCTTTTGAACTTGTATTCTGAAGAAGGGGGTGCTCTGTGACTTCTCATGTAGGACGGTGGGACATAATCTGACTGAGGTCCTCAAGTGCCTCACTCCAGTTCAATTAGCTGAGACCATTTTCCAGTTGCAAATCTGGTGAACAACCTTTAGTCAGTCTTCAGAAGTTCCAGAGATCCACCTGGGGCCTTAGGAACATCAGCCATCCATCAGATGTGTCTGTTGCACGAGAGTGGGTTTGATCCGTCAGGGTCTAGTTTATAGTGCAAAGGTGAATGAGCGGTACTGCTTTGGTTTCCCTTGAAAATGAGATTTAATTAACTGTGCATGTGCATGTGTGTGTGTGTGTGTGTGTGTGTGTGTGTGCATGCTTGTGTGTTTGTCCCACTTGTCTCTTTATCTCTATCTCTGTGTGTGTATTCTCTCTCTCTCTTTCTCTCTCTCTCTCTCTCTCTCTCTCTCTCTCTCTCTCTCGTGTGTGTATGTGTGTGTGTTTGTCCCACTCCTGTATGCATGTACAGAGTGCAACGAGGACAGGAAATCATTAGTGCGAACTCTGCTGACTCACTGTCTCTGAGGAGCTAATTCACTTTAAACAGTTTGTGTGTTAAGTGGTGTGTGTGTGTGTGTGTGTGTGTGTGTGTGTGTGTGTGTGTGTGTGTGTGTGTGTGTGTGTGTGTGTGTGTGTGTGTGTGTGTGTGTGTGTGTGTTGTATGTGACTGTTTCAGACCTCCCGCTTCTAAACCCAACTGCAGTGTCCTGAGGGCATAGAACCCTCCCTGTGTGCTCGCAGGAGTCCAGATTATTACAGACTACAGGAGTCTGACACAACATAATCATCCATGATTACTAAAAGAGCACAGGAGATGGAGAGAGTGAGAGAGAGGGCGAGAGAGAGAGGGAGGGAGAGAGAGGGAGGTGCAGACAACCTCTATAAACACTTAAGCACTCACCTAAAATGAAATTCTGTTGGGGAAACTGGGGGGAAGTCTCAGAGTTCCTCTTCTCCTCCTCTCTCATTCCTGCTGCACTCCCTTCATCTCTTCCTTCTGTCTCTCCTGAGCAGACATGGCCTCTTCTGGAGCTGAGTTCTACTCACACGGTCTTCCTATTAGGTGTTTTTTGTTGCTATCTTGGAATATTCATATTTAAAATAGAATAATCCACAATAATATTCATAATAGTCTCGAAGTATTTCTGATAGCCGGCTGCAATGTTCTAGTATGAAGTGGGTGGAGATTTAATCAGTGATTATCAGCTGTCTTAAACTCTCCTCAGTGAAGATATCTCGCTGCTAAGCCCCTTTGTGATCTTCCTCACAGGAAAGCCCAGCAGTGAAGCTATATTCAGCCGAACATATCTTTTTCTTTAACACACTCTGTTCCTTATCTTTTTGACTTGTTCTCTTTTTCTTGTCTTTCTCATTCTCTCATTCTTATGTTCTTTTCTTTCGTGTCAATCCCACACCCCCACACATGCTGTACATCAACATGTTTACACTGAGGTCTGCACATTATTGGATTTTCTAAATGGGCTTAAGTTATTAGATATCTCCCCCACATACACACACATACATCCCCTCACACACACACACACACACACACACACACACACACACACACACACACACACACACACATGCTCCCCCCCCCCCTCTGTCTTTGTCTGTCTCTCTCTTTTTGCTGTCTCTGACACACATATAAACATACACACACACACACACACACACACACACACACACACACACACACAGTTGGTGGCATCAGATGTCCACTGTTAAGAATCCACTGCATTGTTCTCATGTGTTGTCATCTTAGAGTGAGCTCTGTGGACAGCTGTGTATACACACACACACACACACACACACACACACACACACACACACACACACACACACACACACACACACACACACACACACACACACACACACACCCTGTGTCTCTGGAGTTCAGAGTGGGGAACATGTGGGGAAGTGCTTTCGGGGTAAGACGACTGCTGAGCTTCATAAGCTGGATCTGTATCTGTGATGATGGACACAAGGGGACTGCTCTTGCGAAATCCATCACAACTTACACACACATGTTTCACACTCGAGTGATCTTGCTGCATGGTCACTGAAATACAGCATGTTGTTCAGACACACACTGTAAGATCATCATAGAACCAGACCTCTGCTTTTCCCATTACCCCTCTGTGTACTGTATGTGTCTCTGTGTGTGTGTGTGTGTGTGTGTGTGTATTCTGTGATTACCAGAACAAATCCCCTGATAGTGGTCTTTTCCAACACGTTGTGATAATGTCAGTTTTTAGTATCCATCTGCACTGAGTAATGGTGCAGCCGCAGATAGAGATGTAATGTTTTTAAGAGATGTTTCACCAGCTAGGAATAAAACATCATCATTATTAACTCAGCTTATGGTATTAAATGTGGTGACTGTTTAAACAGAGACTGGAAAAAAACTGCTTAGGGAAAATAATGCTTAGGGAAAATAATGAAAATGGCATGTACAGTAGTAGGCTATCTTAAGACATGGACCTGATTTCATTTTTTGGTCTGATGCAGTACACTTGAGCCTAATTTAGTGTTTGTCTCTCCTCACATCATGAACACAACTGAAATAGTCATACTTCAGATTGGATTAAAATAAGTGTTCCTATTACTGTTACACTGTTTGAATTTGTTTTAAAAGTCAGAGTCAGTCAGAGTCAGGCAGAACACTGGTCAACAGCTGGTCAGTAAATCAGTGAGCTGATATCTGAAAGGAGTACTATTGAATTGTTCTGGATACCTTTTATGTCAATACAAGAACATCAGCTCTGATTAAATGATTTTATAAAAATGTTCTATTCTATCTTCTGACTCCATGATGCATCTTTCTGTCCTCTCTTTGTGTGTGTGTGTGTGTGTGTGTGTGTGTGTGTGTGTGTGTGTGTGTGTATGTTCAATCTGTGTGTGTGTGTGTGTGTGTTCTGTATGTGTGTGTTCTCTGCAGTGATTGACCTGCTGGAGGCCTTGAATGTGACCCGTGGCGGAGTGAGGGGTGTGACTAAGGTCAAAGGGCAAGAGGCGGGGCTTGTGGCATGGCGTTTCCGCTCGCGCACCCCCCACCTGATGTTGCCACGGGAGCACACCCTCTACCTGCTAACCTCTGCCCATGGCTCGCTGGGCCTACACCTGATTGGTCAACAGGCTCGTCAATCCACGGCAACGCTGTTGTCACTGATGTCCCGTGGCCAAATGCTGCTACGGCTCGTCTCCTGCACACGCTCAAACACTCTTCGTCTTGAGTACCCCCCACATACCCGTTCCCACTCGGATTCGCACACACACTCAGACACAAACACACACAGCCTACTGTTGCCAGGTGGGTCTCCTTTTACAGGAGGGGGCTGGGTGCAGCTCGCTTTGGGGTTGGAGGCCCAAAGGGTGGCCTTATTCACCGACTGCAGAGAGGAAGTGGTAGTGGAGTTGTTACAGCCTGATGAGGTCATCAACCTGCGACTGCCACTGGACCTGCAAGTGACCTTTGCCAGTGAGGCAAAAGAGCCCAACAGCAAGTTCAGCGTAAGTTTCCAATACACCAAGTCCTAAGTTGTGCTTGTGGTGGTGGTGGTGTGTGTGTGTGTGTTTGTGGTCTACTTGTGGTTGTGTGTGTGTGTGTGTGTGTGTGTGTGTGTGTGTGTGTGTGTGTGTGTGTGTGTGTGTGTGTGTGTGTGTGTGTGTGTGTGTGTGTGTGTGTGTGTGTGTGTGTGTGTGTGTGTGTGTGTGTGTGTGCATTTGAGCTAAACCTGTGAGTGTGTGTTTGTTTGTGACTAGGGCTCCTGGCAGACAGCAGAGATCTCTACCCGTGCGTATCGGAGGCGTCCGTGGTCCTGTCCAAATCTCACAGGTAGGCCTGCTCATCCAACAGGCCACACAAATCAGCCCACCGTCTCAGTGTAACAAGCATTCCAACTCAAAATCTCACAGGAATTATTTTAGCCATTTCACCACTACATGAAATAATTAAAAAGTGTCTGAATTAGTTAAACACTGCATCTCTGCACTGGACTCCAGCACTACATTGAATTCTCTCCACTGTGTGTATCTACTCAGTTTGTTACTTGAAGAAAAAACTAACAAAATGTCCTGGAGAATAGCTTTAATGGTGGAGTAAGCGATGCTGGGAGGGTAACATTGTGTTTGTATGTGTTTATGTTTCTTAGCAGAGGCTTGTGTGCAAAGCAACTTACATTATAGTTGAACTAAAGACAAAGCAAAACATACCGAGATGTAGCTCAGTCCTCCCTTCAGTGCTCTCAGTGAAACTTCACGCTGTGTTTTATTATTATTTAGGGGACAGGCTCCCCTCCTTCTATGATTCAAGTTCACAAAGCCAGAGCTGTGTGTTAAGACCACTTTTTACAATGTTCCCAGAGAATGAAGGGCTACAGCGGATCATGAGGAGATATTTGCCAAAAGTGTTAGGTTGACATGTTAGAAATAGCCAAGCTTTGCTTACCATACCTTTAATACATTTTTCTTGGACTATCAGCTGAGACACAGACACAATGGCAGCATAGAAGAACAACTCCCAAATATTTTAACATTTCCCATGCCATGCCCCCAAAACTTTAAATTGCCTATACGAATTTGAGATATTGATTAAGAGGGGCAAGGATGGCCGCTAGGGGTAAAAAAGACAGGAAAGAAATAAAATAAAAAAGCCCAAGGCAAACAAAGTGGAAATGCTAATGCAGCTAGCTCTGACAGAGAGCCCACAGCTAATCTAGGTTTGATCCATCAAGAATTAAGAGATTTTCGACAGGACAGTAAATCTCAACAAGAGGAAATCATTGGGAAAATAACAAAAAACAACACTAGACTGGAGGAGGCCGAAGACCGAATAGAAAAGGCTGAAGAAAGATTAAAAATATCTAGAGGGTGTTCTGTCAAAAATGCTAAAACTCCATGCTTAAATGGAAGCCAAATTAACTGAGTAGGAGAGCCACTCGCGATTAGAGACATCCACATTTGGGATTCCAGAAGGGGTCGAAAAGGACAGTGCATCAGTGGTAGAGTTGGCAGAACAACTGCTGGGGTATAATCTTGACATTGCTGATACAACAACTCTACAAATTGAAAGCCCATTGCTCACTAGAACCTAAGCCACCACCACATGCACAGGCAAGATCCGTCATTGTCAAATGTTTCGAACCAAAGAGATGATAGCCTACTTTGCAGTGCATGACAAAAGAAGTGCTTGATGTTGGAAGAAAATGGAATTATTGTTGACAATAATTACCCACCGCAAAAAGGCAAAAAGAATATGCAGAAGTTAGAAAAGCTCTGAAGGATCAAGGAGTTTCAAACCCTTGCCCTGGCTAAAAGTGAAATACCAGGAAGGAGACAAGATCTTCGAGACAGAGGAAGAGACAACAAAAGACCTACCGAAGAGGAGTTTCAACATCGTGCCTGTCAAGTCACATGAGACAATGATGGAGCGAGCGCTTTCAAAAATTAAGCTGCCAGAGACGCAGACGAGCCTGACAAGTGGCACTACCTCATTGATGAAAAATTTAGAAGACAAAAGCTACAAGACTTGAGACCATTAACGCGTTTGCAAAGCGTTCACAGTGATATTACAGCATCACAGTGATCGGCCAAAATGAACACCAATGGACTGACGACGGCACGGGACATACCAAACAGACTCGAGTCCCCTACCTCGTCCGACGGATGCAGTACAGACAATACCATTTCTAAGATACGAAGCCCAAGATCTGGGAAAATTGAACGCAGAATGGAAAAAAGTGTGTCATAAATAATATATAATTGTATTATATATTATGGAAAAGTTATCCTACTCCCTCAAAATCCAGACTGACACATTTTCTAGGATATGGTCTAAATGGACTGGGTATGTTCATTTAGGCCTATAAAATCAGATTTTGTTTGAGGTATTTTTGTTTTGGTGTAATTATCTACAGTATGTCCTTTTTCTTGCTTTCTTTTCTTTCAGAGAAGTGTAGTGAAACATTTTTAAACATGTTGGCCTCAATAAAGACAAAAAACACTCCTTTTTCAGAGGTATTCTGTGGGAGGTGTGTATGGGATGATGCACAGGATGTGTGTAAGAGGGATGTGTGTGTGTGTGTGTGTGTGTGTGTGTGTGTGTGTGTGTGTGTGTGTGTGTGTGTGTGTGTGTGTGTGTGTGTGTGTGTGTGGGAGGGAGGTTGTCCCTGTGTGTGTGTGTGTGTGTAACTGGGAGAAATCTGACACTTGACCTCTGCTGATCTGTGTTGACCCCTGATGTTGATTTGACCCTCCCACAGGGCGATGGTTTCTGCTGTGAGTTAGTTTAGATCAGACTTCTGACTGAGAGTAAAGTTCATTATTGCCCAAGTACTGGAATCATGTTATACCCACTTTATTAACTTGTTTTGTTTCTTTTACCACCTTCGGTTATTGATTAATGACGATGTGGAGAGAAATATTGTGAGCCAATGAACACTGCTTTGAAAATTGAAAGCAAATGACCCAGTAGGTTATAACTTTGTGTGTGTGTGTGTGTGTGTGTGTGTGTGTGTGTGTGTCTATGTCTATGTGACTCCAGAACCTCTCCCCCCTCCTACCCCGAGGAGTGAGACGGTTCTGATGGAGGGTTCCACTCCTCCCATCATGCTCTTGGATGAGAGTGTGGGCGTGGCTAATGATCAGCCCCAGCGAGTAGTCCTGGGGGCACCAGGAAGAAAAGCTCCCCAGTCCTCGGCGCTCACACCTGCGAATTCAGAGACTGACACACACACCAGCCACGGAGAGCGCATTAACAGACTAGAGGAGCGCCTAGATGGGGTTAACACCATGCTGCAGATGCTTAAGAACCAGGTGTGTGTGTGTGTGTGTGTGTGTGTGTGTGTGTGTGTGTGTTAGTGTGTATGTGTGTTTATGTTTATGTGTCTTAAGAACATCAAATACACTCTCTATTATATTTATATTTATTACATGTATACACTTATTATATTACTTTGTCACAAACCTTTTCTCTTTTTTTTCTGTGTGTGTGTGTGTGTGTGTAGAATCTGGAGTTGACTGAGCGTGTGCGTTACCTAGAGTCGTGTGAGTGTGTCAGGCGTGTGTGTGTGTGGGAAGGTGTTGAGGTGGAATCAGGAAAGAGCTGGACAACTGACACAAACTCTCAGTGCACCTGCACCAACGGACAGGTCCACTGCACCTCAACACAAGGTGAGCCCTCCATAAACACACACACACACACACACACACACACACACATACAAACACTTATCATACAGCAGCACACAATTTACAGTCTTTCTCTCTCTTTCACTCGCACACACACACACACACGCACGCACGCACACACACACACACACACACACACACACACACACACACACACACACACACACACACACACACACACACACACTATTTTCCCCAGTTTCCTCCCTTTGTAGTTCTCTGTATCTCTGTGCCATCTGTTTGTTTAGGAATTATAACATCACATGAAAGTCACAGAACCCCTAAATGTAGTTGCAGATTTGTGTGTGTGTGTGTGTGTGTGTGTGTGTGTGTGTGTGTGTGTGCATGTGCGTGTGCATGTGGCTGTGAGTATGTCTGTGTGTCTGTGTGCTGTGTGTGAGTGTGTGTGTCTCTATGTATGTGAAAGAGAGAGTGGAAGAGAGTGCTTATATATGTTTTGTGTGTCTTTGTGTGTGTGTGTGTGTGTGTGTGTGTGTGTGTGTGTGTGTTTGTGGGTGGGTGGGCTGTAACATCTATTTCCCAGCAGCAATTTTTCTCCATTTCCTCTCGCAATCTCACACCCTCGCACACCCTCTTTCTCTCCCACACACACACACACACACACACACACAATCACTTCCCTCCCCGCAACACGCACACACACACTCTGACCCACACCCACACTTTCTCTCTCTCTCTCTCGCTAACTCACACGCACAAACACACGCACAACCACACGCACACTCACACGCACACACTCACACACATACACACACACACACACACACACACACATACACACACACCACACACACACACACACACATACACACACACACACACACACACACTTTAGGTAATCAATCAGTGCCATTTGGGAGTAGAACACTGGAGAAAGGAGAAAGGTGCCAGAGGTATCCCCTCAGCACACTGAGTTATCTGTTCTCTCTGCAATGCCATCTGCAGCAACTCAGACTGGCTGATTGACAGGCTGCCTTAAGCTGTTTGAAATGTGAAAGGTATCTTTGGTGAAACAGTGCAGTTCCTTCGGTCCTAGACAAGTTGATCCACCAGTCTTTAAAGCTGCCCCCCACCCATCACCCCCCATCGCCAGTAGATTGAGTCGATTCTCATTGCTGGTTTGTTTACTGAAGCCCCTGCCCTTGTGCTGCAGACCCCTGCTCCTCAGCCCCGTGCCTGAATGGGGGCGTGTGTGAGGTCACCACCCCTGACCTTGGCTTCGTCTGCTCCTGCCCTCCCTCTGCGGAGGGCAGACTATGTGAAAAGCCGCGCCCCGCTGTCTCCACACAGGTACCTCAGACTAGATTAGCGGACTAGTTGTGCCCCAAGCTAGCCTAACAGACTGGCTCTAGGTCCCTCTCACTAGCTTAACACAAAAGCTGTGCCTCAAACTTGCGTAACAGACCATAGCTTTAGACCTGACTAGTTTAGTAGATTGGCTTTACCTCAGACTTGTCCAGCAGGCTACCTGTTGCTCAGACTAGCCTAGCAGACTCGCTGTACCTCTGCCTGTACCACAAACTAGCCTAGCAGGCTAGCTGTTCCTTAAAGTAGGCTACCCCAAAGCTGTTAGTGCAAGGCTAAAGCAGATTAGATGAACCTAGCATACTTGTATAACACTGTCGATGGAGGGAGTATAGATAGGCTACTGTGTTATAAATATGCTTATAAACACTTATAATGAATTTATAATGCCTTTCGATGTTTGACGTGTACCTCCAATGTTAACGTGTCCAAGGAATTGTAACATATTGCTAACATGAGTACAGTGGTGGGTTTGGGATAATGGTGTGGAGTTCAGGCTTTATGAAGCGTAGTAAACCTTAATAACTGGATTTATAACGTATAGATAATTACTGCACCTGCTAAGATACGATTTCAAACTTCTAGTGTAGAAACGCAAAAGTCTGCTAATGGAAAAAAATATGTTCTAGCCCAAATAATAATAGGTTAAACTCTAAGTCACTAACAGATACGTGGCAAATGTCATAGGCTTGTGTTTTCCGGTTTGTGTTTGTGTGTGTACTAGCTTATGTGTGGCCTGCGTGAATGTGTGTGTTCTGGTTTGTGTGCATATTAGGCCTACTGTATGATCTGTTAGTAAGTGTTTGTGTTCCACTGTATGTGTGTATTGTGACTTGAGTGTGTGTATTTTGGCTTGCGTGAATTTCATAGCTGAGTGTGAAATGTGTGTTTGTGTGTGTTCCGGTATGTGTGTATGTGTGTGTATCTGTATTGTGGCTTGTATGTGTGTGTGTTTTAGGCCTGTTTCATGCCTGTCCTAAAGGGCAGGTGTCCGGAGAGGGCAGAGCCTGTTCAGCGTTGGTTCTACAACCCTGCCTCCTCCTCCTGTGAGCCTTTCCTCTTTAGTGGCTGCCATGGCAATGGCAACAATTTCCTCACTCAGCAAGCCTGCGAGGCGCGGTGCATGCTGGGAGCCTGCTGCTTTCGCCTCGCTGGCTCCGATCGCAGTAGAGACCGTAACTCCTCCTCCATACCAGAGCCCACGGCTTGGGTGCCTGAGTGGGCGGGGCCTGGTCGGAATGCATCGTTGGGGGCGTGGCAGGGCTGTGACAGGGGACCAATCAGCTGCGAGCGCGTGTCCGTCTCGCAGTGTCAGCGGAGGGGCACAGCGGTCAGCTTCTCTCCCGGACGCCTCTGCCCTTCCACAGGGTGTGTGTTGGCGCACGCAGAGTGCGCGTGTGTGTTCAACGGGCGCTCGTTCAGACCGGGGCAGGCCTTCGAGGCAGGGTGCGAGGCGTGTGTGTGCACCTATCGGGGGGTCGTCGAGTGCACCTGCAGATTGCCACAGCCACGCAAGGAAATCCGAGACCTCAGCCAATCAGAGATGAGAGAATACCAACACGCTGTGCGAGCACTCTACCTCCAACAAGGTACCAGTTTCCAAAACAATCACTAGCTTCCATCCTCTAGAAACAGGACACTAACCATGGTGGTAGTATTTGGGGACTAATACCTGTAGAGATGAGATAGATGCCTTGGATTGACTCAGGGGGCTGTAGAGCATACTGTAGTTGATCCTAGAGTTGTTTTTTGTTGTTTAGTTTAGTTTAGTTGTTAGTTTGTCTGAGCAGGTGAGAGCCTGTGTCTCATTGTAGTCAATGAAATGTTTGGTCAAGTGAAGAGAGTGAGTGGATCTGTGTGTCTGTGTGTATTGAATGTGACACTGTTACTCTCAGTGTTAGATGTGTGAGAGAATGAGAGAGAGTGTGTGTGTGTGTGTGTGTGTGTGTATGTGAAGTGTTGTGCATCTTTCTCTCAGACGGTTGGGCAGAGTTCACTAGGTTGAGGGCGGAGTTTGTTCCCGAGGCAAACGGGCGTGGCTCCTTCCTGCCGTGGCACCGGTACTTCCTGTGGAGTGTGGAGCGCGCTCTAAGGAATGCCTCGTCCTGCGCCGTCTCCGTGCCCTACCTGGAGTGGACGGTGGACGCCGGCGCTCTGGAATCTTCCGCCGCCTGGCAGGCCAACGGGTTCGGGGGCGACGGCGACCAACACACAGAGTGTGTGTGGCTCCACCCCTTTGAGCCCGTCGGCCGTCGCTGGTTGCCGTGCCTACGGCGCCGCTTCAACGCCAGCGTGTCCGTGCCCGACGCCGTCACGATGCAGCTGATCACCATGGAGCCGGACTTCCTGCGCTTCTCCGCGCGTCTGCAGGCGGCGTCCGGCCTCTTCCTGCTCTGGGTCGGGGGTCACATGGCCACGCCGCTCTGCGCGTACGACCCCGCCTTCCTGTCCCACGCCGCCTTCGTGGACCGCCTGTGGGAGCAGTGGCAGGAGCGGCGGGCACTGGCGGCGGCCACCTCCACGGGCGCCGGGGGGTCCGACGCGGCGCTGTACCCGGAGGAAGTGCGCTTCGCTCGGCTGGAGCCCTTCGGCGTCACCCTGGAGGACGTCCGGCTCTCCGGGCAGCGGCTCTGCACCGTCTACATCCCCATCACGCTGGGCTCCCCGTGCAACCGCACTCACACACACGCGCGCAGAGCAGACGCCTCACACTCACACTCGGCAGACGCTCACAGCCCTCACACACACACGGTGGAGGAGGAGGAGAGAGCGTTTGACAAGCGAGGTTTTGATGCCGAAGGCTATGACCGGAGCGGCTACGACAGTATGGGCTGGGATCGCCATGGCTTCGGCAGGGACAACCACAACCGCGACCATGTGGATCGCCAAGGTTACGACAGCTTTGGGTTTGACCGCTACGGCTTCAACCGGGCCAACCTGACGGCCTTCGGCATG
Source organism: Sardina pilchardus (assembly GCF_963854185.1). Classification (NCBI taxonomy): domain Eukaryota; kingdom Metazoa; phylum Chordata; class Actinopteri; order Clupeiformes; family Clupeidae; genus Sardina; species Sardina pilchardus. Next base: position 16,871,570 of record NC_085003.1, on the reverse strand, counting down.
CAGCGCGATGGCAAGCTCCTGCTGACGTCACCTGGGAACCGAGTCCTGGACCAGCTGTTTCCAGATGGGTTCGGCCACTATGGCTACAGCGCGTTCGGGCTGGACCGCTATGGGTTCGATGCGTTTGGCTTCAGCAGGGAAGGAGTGGACCAGGACGGCTGTAACTTCTTCTTTGGCGGCCCGCACTACCTGCGCTTCTACTTCCACGCTCTCATGAACATCAGCCTCCTCCCGCCCCACGCGCTCACCGACACGCCTCGCATCTGCCCGCCAATCAGCCCCCTGTCCAGCCACTGGGCTAATCAGAACTGGGTGGGCGTCGACTCACAGGAGAGCCGTGCCCTGATTGGTGAGCTGTCTGAGGAATGGGCCAATCAGAGGCCGTTTCGGCAGGACTACAACCCTAACGTGTCACCTGTGAAGAAGAGCGGCCT
>NC_085003.1:16838636-16848636 GCF_963854185.1 Sardina pilchardus | reverse complement strand
GTTGCCCACATTACAAGTATTAATTCAAGACCAAACATGGATGTATTATCATTTGTCATGAAACAGATACATTTCAGTTTCCAACATTAGTTCATCAGGCATGGAGAGGGGGAGAAGAGGTGTGTCCGAGGGCCTTTCACCAAATGGCCGGCCACACACACAATGGGAACAGTTCAAATGCAAATAGATCACCTGGACACAAAGGAGTCTAACTGTGAGGTCGTCTCCCCCGTTCTGAACTTTAGGGATGTTTCTCAGATGGAAAATTTACCAGCTTACAGTCGCCCCATTGACACTGTGAAGTCATTATCTCATAAGTGTCAAAAAATTAAAGCTGGTCATCCATATTCACATATTTGTCCATAGTGTCCGAAGGAATCTCTCAGAGTAGTTTTGACATTAGTTGACCGAGCTTCTCCGGTCTGAAACAAGTTCTCAGGATCAGGTGAGCATTGCTGTAGCGTGGAACATTCTTCTTTGTGTAAAAGCAATCTGGAGTTGAGCAGAATCGTGAGAGTATCGTCTGTCTGCTGTAACATTAGAATATCAATAGTCTTTTGCTTTTCGATGAGTTGGGCATGTATACAGGGAAAAGTCAGGAAAGAGAGAAAGAGCAAAACAAACAAACCAATATACAAATTTCAAAATAAATGGAATTAAACACATTCTGGTGTATCTCAAATTGAAAAAAATGTTTCATAAGATAAATCATCTTTGTCACTGGCATTATTTGCATACTGAATACAAATCTATCAAGAAAATCAAATCAAATAATCAAAGAATGTATATAAATGATTGGTTAAAAGGAAAGCAAATTAGTTCATCCCAGCAGTTAAAATTCTTCAATTTAAATCATTAATCGAAAATGTACTTGTGTGTGTGTATGTGCTTTATCACTTCTGGACATTCAACAATAGACTCAACATTTAGTTGGTATAAGAATGTCGGCATGATGTGTCTGCCACACAGTCAGCTGCACATGGGCCTCCTTTTGGCAGAGACAGGTACAGACATTAAAATTTCAGGTGGTAGTCATACTAATCAACAATCTACAACATTGTATCTCCCATTTTTTTTTTTTTTTTTTTTAATATACATTTTTATGGGCATTATTTGTTAGTCACGAGAGATCCAACCTAACATTCATTCAGCAGATACTCTTTGGTTCAGTGACCGTTCATTTGGTTTAACCGGTGAGTATAAAGAAAAACAAAAAGTGTGAAGAATAATCATGCTACTAGCATCTGCACAGTTAAATGCTTTCAAGCCTCAACACTTACAGAGTCTACACACTCACTATACATGAGCATACAACAAGCTAGCAAATACCATTATCTTCAAAGTAAATTAAAACACTGTCTGAATATCTGACTAACAAATTTCCCATCAGAGCACCTTGGGAGAACAATGCTACAGGTTGTTGCATGGAATTATCTGTGCTATTATTAGTATAGGTTAATGTTATCATGTTCAGTTTAAAAAATATAAATTCTGTCTTACCATGGTCTTGAATGGTTAGTCTGCATCATTACATTGTCCTTCAGTGAAAGCACACACACACACGGCAATTTTGCGCCTTAACACCTAGAACAATGGATGGGTCCAGAGGCATGGGGGTTGTTAGGAGAAGCAAAGGTGTTAGATGATTGGACTCTGCGTTGGCGGTGTTTTCGAAAGCCTGTTGACCAACATGTCTGCATCTCATGTTCTGATTTTCCACATGAGTTGCAGACAATGCTTGGGTCGTTTGCGTCCATGTGTTGGATAGCCTCCTTTTCGCAGTCTGTTTGCGCTGTTCCAGTGGTGTTAGAAGAGACGTCGTTGCTTGAGTCGGCTGTGAACGACAATTCTGACGAAGCAACATATTCTAACATCGCTTTGTTGGGGATAACCATATATCTCGCATCAGAGAAAGGTTTGAATGACTGCGCGGTGTTCAATAATGAATAAATGCAAATAATGAGAAGTAACAAGATAACACCGTCCATCATTGCATGTTTTTTTGTTTGTAACGCATGTATTTCAATGAAAAATCGCCAGTTGCATATCTCTATCCCACTAGAGTAAGAAGTAATGCCTTCAGTTTCAACAATTTCAGCCATTCTCTGTCTTAATGTATTAAATAAAGAAATATTATCACGTGTCTACATCTGTCCATGTTCGTATTTCCGTATAACGGAGAGAGCAAAGTTTCTGAATATTTAGGTGAGATAGCGAAAATGATGCGTAGGCCTATGCGTGTGCTTTCTGCTACACGTCTTTAAGAAGTTTTTCTACTCACCAAATTTCAGAAATATAGGTACATCCCGTCATAACGATCACGTCGGGGTCACCAACTGTAAATTAGGCAAAATATACGACAATATATTTCCCACTTTTATACGTGTTCTGTCTACGTCCGGCGCTTCGATGAGGTTGAATTGAACTGTAAAAATATCTGAGAAGTTAGATGGTAATATTATTAGGAATTTTCACCACGTAAATCTGACTCCATTAAGATTATATTGTACCTCTAATACATTACCAAATAACTAGTTTGTTTAACTATGGTAGAGAATGGCATGGCACACTGAACTTTTAGAGATATGCAAACTGAGCGAGGAGAATTAACCATTTATTAGGCCTTAAGCCTTAGGTAAGAGTAAAAGTATCAGTAATTGTCCTTGAACAAAGGAACAAAGGAGAAAATGAACTTAACCTCAAAACAAAACAATAAACTTGGACTTAAACCTTAACAAGTTACCAAGTTACAATGCTACATACACCAGATAAAACAATATATCAAATAATGAAAATAACAAACCCCATAAAGAAATCAAAAGATAGAGAGAGAGAGAGAGAAAGGCAGGGGGAGAGAGAGAGAGAGAGAGAGAGAGAGGCAGGGGGAGAGAGAGAGAGAGAGAGAGAGAGAGAGAGAGAGAGAGGGGCAGAGAGGTCAGTGTGACCTCTTGCCTAGACCAGAGCAGAGCAGGAAGAGAAGAGTCACCTCTTGCCCAAAGCTGAGAAAGTGAGAGAAGAGACCGAGGTGAGAAATTCTCAACCTTAAACTATCATGCAGGTCACCCCCCAACCCTGTGGGTGGGATGTGGGTGTGTCTACCACCTGAAGTTCTCCCGTGTAGTTCTTACTCTACAATTATGTATACATACATTAGTTTGCAATGAAAGCGTGATCAGGCTGTTGCCCACATTACAAGTATTAATTCAAGACCAAACATGGATGTATTATCATTTGTCATGAAACAGATACATTTCAGTTTCCAACATTAGTTCATCAGGCATGGAGAGGGGGAGAAGAGGTGTGTCCGAGGGCCTTTCACCAAATGGCCGGCCACACACACAATGGGAACAGTTCAAATGCAAATAGATCACCTGGACACAAAGGAGTCTAACTGTGAGGTCGTCTCCCCCGTTCTGAACTTTAGGGATGTTTCTCAGATGGAAAATTTACCAGCTTACAGTGTGTGTGTGTGTTGCTGCAGGATGAGACCCCTGCTCTGATCCCGGGGATGTGTTGTCCACACTGCCTGCCCCGCCCGGCCACCTGCATCGCCTTCGGGGACCCCCACTACCGCACCTTCGATGGCAAGATGGTGAACTTCCAGGGAGCCTGCACCTACGTGCTCACAGAGGACTGCCATGGGGGAGACTTCAGGTGTGTGTGTGTGTGTGTATTTGAGTGGGTGAGTTCTTTAATCATGAATTAGAATAATTAAATGAAATCAATTGAATTGTGTGTGTGTGTGTGTGTGTGTGTGTATGAAGTATTCATGTCACCAATGATGCACGTGGTCGAAAGGGTGTGACTTGGACCAAAGAGGTGACCCTGTTCATCGCTGACATCACCGTTAGCCTACTGCAGAACTGGGTTGTCATGGTAATATACTAGCCCTCATCTCATACTGTAATACAATACAGAATATGACCAATATGACCATCCTGGGGACATAGGACAGATTTAAATGAATATATAGCGGCATTCCTACTCTGTAATGTAGGACAGATGTAACGGTATTTCACCCTAAACTATGTTGTCCTTCCCCTCTTGTCCTGTCCTAGGTGGACTCTAAGGTGGTGTCTCTACCCTACCTGAGAGAGCCTTATGTTTATGTAGAGCGTAAAACCAACACCATTCTCCTGAACACTAACATCGGCCTGAAGGTACAAGGTTGTAAAGTGTAAACTCAATGTAAACTCTCTCTCTCTCTCTCTCCCCCTCTCTCTCTCCTCCTCTCTCTCTCTTTCTCTCTCTGTCTGGTGGCAATAACAACCATACAGGAGAAGATGGAGGCATGTTTTTAACTGGTGAAATAGATGGCTAATTGCATTTAATCAATATTGTCGACTATAGGTAAACTTTCACATATATGTCAGACAGGTATATGTCCTGTGGCTCCAGTGGCGCAATCGGTCAGCGCGCGGTACTTATATGACAGTTCCAGCAGAGCAATGCCGAGGTTGTGAGTTCGAGCCTCACCTGGAGCATCTAATCTTTAGGAAAATACTGTACTGTATAACCTGCAAATATGGTTGTTGACTCACCTTAATCATTATGTGCAAGGCCTTGATATACTCACACACTGTATATGAACAGCTTTCCCAGGTCCAGTGGCACAATGTGTTAGTGTATTGAACATTTCTGGGTTTGAATTCAGGCCTCACCACAAGCAACTGTTTAACATTCATGTAAAATGTGATTGGAACCAGTGGAAATGTTCAAATAGATTTAGACAAAGATGCCATGAAGACTTATTAGAAATACAACACTTTCAGCGCTCAGAGTTTAAACTCCAAAAGAGTTGCCCTCAGATTGCCTACAGTTACTTGATACAATTTTGCTATTGAATTGCTAATTTATATAATTTATATAATGAATCTATGTAGTGTTTTAAATAAAGGGTTTAAAGGTCCCCCACCCTTCTCTTGACCGTTACCTTACTCCCTCTTTCTCTCTGCGCAGGTGCAGTGGAATGGCCGTTCCCACCTGGAGGTGAGCGTTCCAGGAACGTATAAGAAACACACCTGTGGTCTGTGCGGGAACTTCAACAACTACCCGCAGGACGACCTCCGACTCCGCAACGGACAGCTCACCTCCTCAGAGGCTGCCTTCGGCAACAACTGGAGGGTAAGAGAGAGTGTGAAAGAACTACATATCAACATCTGGAGGGTAAGAGAGAGTGTGAAAGAACTAAATATCAACAACTGGAGGGTAAGAGAGAGTGTGAAAGAACTAAATATCAACATCTGGAGGGTAAGAGAGAGTGTGAAAGAACTAAATGTCCAGTGATCTGAGCTCCGGTTCCTGCTCCTGTACTCTAGTGGTGCAAGTGGTCAGTGCTTGGTACTTGCAAAACAGTTCCATCTGAGCAATGCTGAGGTTCTACGTTTGAGCCTCACTCCATTAATCCCTTGAGTAAAGTAATCTAATCTGGTTAGGGTTAGGTTAGGGTTAGGTTTAGGGTTAGGGTTAGGGTTAGGGTTAGGGTTCATGTATTCATGACAGTGTCATGTCACTTAATGTCGTAAAGTGTTCAAGTAAAGTGTTACCCACATTTCTCATACTAAAACAGGGGTTTCCAACCACCCACTGAGAGTTTGATCCTCCCCTGGAGCATCTACAGTACAGTAGTCTTTAGACAGATAATAAGACACATATGTCATGCGGGTTTTACTAGACTGTTGTGCTGGAAAATATTATAAATGTTATCTTAGAGGCATAATCCCATTATCCTCTAAGGTTGAACTCATTCACATCACATGTTATGAATTACTCTGCTACAAAAGCTGCAGTGCTTCTGTCGGCCAGCACGTGATGATGAAGAGGAACGTTTTGGACTTTTCGGGACTTTTGGCCAGGCTTGGTTTTGGCCAGGACTATAAGGAGCGCAGTTCTGATCTGTAGCAGACAGATTATAGCCTACACACTGCCACCACAGCGCCAAAGCCAGACACTTTCAAAGGCCCTAGTGGTGTACTCAGTTAGTGCATGGCACCAAATATAATTTAGAGTGAGCAAGCCCCAGGGTTGTGAGTTCAAGCCCCAACAGGAACAATGCGTTTTCTTTATCTTGCAACATGGTACATTTTCAGACACATTTAAAAAGAATTCCTGTTATTGCACAGAAATCACATCCCTCAATATTGTAGACTATAAGTGAACTTTCAGATATATGTCAGACATCCATATGTACTGTGGCTCCAGTGGCGCAATCGGTCAGCGCGCGGTACTTATATGACAGTTCCAGCAGAGCAATGCCGAGGTTGTGAGTTCGAGCCTCACCTGGAGCATCTATTCTTTAGGAAAAATACTTTAAAGGCTGCAAATATGGTTGTCGAATCACGTTAATCATTGTGTGCAAGGCCTTAATATACTCGCACATACTGTATATAAACAACCAACCAAGCACCTATATAACTTTTATGTAAAATGTGATTGGAACCGGTGGAAATGTTCAAATAGATAACCATGAAGACTCGTTCCAAATACAACACTTTCAGCGTGTTGACAAGGGTTTAAAGAGTTGCTCCAGATTGCCTTACTCAGTGTGAATAGTACAACCAGTGTTGCTAACAACCTTGATACAGGTTTTCTATTGAACTGCTAATTGTTGCTCCTCTCTCAAGTTGTGACTAAGGTCTCTCTGAATGTCCACAACCTGGGAACAATCCTCTCCCTCTCCTCTCTGCAGGTGGACAGTCTGAACACCAGCTCAGCGTGTGTGTTAGAGGCCCAGGACGTGAACCCGTGCAAGTCTGCCGGTTATTCTGCTCGCAAGTCTGCCAATTCTCGCTGTGCCGTTCTGAAGGGCTCCATGTTCGAGAAGTGCCATAAGGTGGTTCCGCCGGAGATGTTCTTCGCGGCGTGTGTGTACGACCTGTGCGCGTGCGGAGCCAACAGCGAGGAGTGTTTGTGTGACGCGCTCGAGGCCTACGCGTCAGAATGCAGGGAGGCCGGCGTCATACTGCAGTGGAGGTCGTCCTCACTCTGTGGTAGGTCACATACGCACGCGTGCACACACACACACACACACACACACACACACACACACACACACACATCCATACATTCACACACACATATCACCAATATCAACACTTCACAAATAATCCATTGAGTAAAGTAACCTAATCTGCAGTTGGGAAATGGGTTTTTGAAAGGCCGTGGTTTAAGAAAGTACGTATATCACCCACCCATTTGTTTGTGGTATACACGGTACATGTTTACATGATTGGTGACACTGTGTGCTCCAGTGGCGCAATCGGTTAGCGCGCGGTACTTATAAGACAGTTCCAGCAGAGCAATGCCGAGGTTGTGAGTTCGAGCCTCACCTGGAGCATCGAGTCTTTAGATGATGTGAACATTGCAGGCATGTCATGCATCCCACCTCCTTGCACCAAAAGTCCTGCTTCAAGTGAAGGTGCCAAAAAGCTGCCATCTTTGAGATCTGGTATCTTGCGATTTTTCCTCTGGGAAAATAACGTGGATTTTGAATTATCGAACCTCCCCATATCGAGCCTTGTCTTGTCTTCAGACTCTGTGTGCTGTTGTTCCATACACACATTTGGTATAATGGATGCGCTTTCAAGATGATCTTTAAATTATGCTAAAAATATAACATTTCTTTTCACAAGATTCAATTGGCACAATTGAGATACCACAAATGCATAGGGATATAGATAGGTAGATAGATAGATAGATAGATAGATAGATAGATAGAAATGTACACCAAAAATGTATGCTTTTATAAAACATCCATATATATCTGTTCTGTTCTTCAATTTAAGTTCAACCTGGTATTACTGTAACTGGGACAGGCAGTGGTTGTTTTATAAAAATGATTAATTGATACACACATGCTTGTGTGTTCAGTGATACAGTTGCCCCTTTCTTAAATCGATCAGTATGTAGTACTTATAAGACAGTTCCTGTAGAGTAATCTATTAGAGAGAATAATCTATTTGTCTACGACTCTTAAGACTCAGAGTGAATGTGAGAGAAGTGCCAAGTGTGTGTCTGTATGTTTCCTTTGGATGATTTAACAGCATACGGCTGTACATTCACTTGTTTACTTTCTTTAAAGTATCACACACAGTACAGTGGGAACTTAGTCCTCACCGACAAAATATGTAGCATGCGGGTGCCTGGTAAACAAAACACTGATCACTCATGTCTTTTCTCGCTCCGTCCCCTCCAGCGGTGGGCTGTCCAGTGGACCGTGGCTTCGTGTTTGACGAGTGTGGCCCCCCGTGTGCCGTGACGTGTGTGACGCGGGACGTGCCCCTGGGCGTGATCGAGGCCCAGTGCTTCAAGCCGTGTGTGCCGGGCTGCCAGTGCCCTGCCGGCAGAGTTCTCCATGACAACCACTGCATCCGCCCCGACAAGTGCCCCAATATCATACACAACACCAACTAAGACGCACACTCACGCACGCACACACCCACCCACGCAGACACACATACAAACTCACGACATGCCCAACGTTATTTAACACAAACACATACATCACACAGAACACACGCGCACACACACACACACACACACACACACACACACACACGCACACACACACACACACACACACACACACACAGACATTCACAAAGTCTACTGTCCAAACACACTCCCACAAAGATACAGTTTATCTGGGCATTCACCTGTATGACATATTCCACCATTCCACCATATTACACATACAGTACACCCACAGACGGGTGTACAGACACAAAGATGTAGTGAAGTGACTGATTTGAAATGGTGCTCTGTTATCCAGCCAATAGACTGGTCTTCTGGAAAATACAGTAATGTGGTGTAACCTGTGATGTGCACTAGAGACACAGAGACCTCTGTTGTCTGATATCTAAGAGAGTGAGCTAAGGCTTCTGGGATGCTGGAGGACCAAAGACTATTTAAATTCACAACTCACTTGGCTATATTCATGTATAATATTATTTTTAAATCGATTTAAATGCCAGTTGTATTTTGTATTTTATTTTCTATTTTGTATGTATCAGTGCCTCATGTCTATTGTGTGTTATACTGTATGATATTGTATGCCATTTTGTGCGTGTGTCTTTTGTACTGTACGTATTTTATAGCGACAGCGCTATATCTTTGGGAACAGTGTAAAAGGTGCACCAGCAGAATTACTGTATTGTTACACAGAACTATGTTTCCAAATACACTGAAACTTTTACAGAATTATAGTTGTCTGAGTTATATTATCTATGCATGGTTACACACACACTCACACACACTCACACACACGCGCGCGCACACACACACACACACACACACACACACACACACACACACACACACACACACACACACACACACACACACACACACACACACACACACACGGGTAGGCCTGTACTGTACATACTTAAAAACACTTAGGCACAGTGCAATTCAATGTCTTAACTTCATTACCTTGCTAAATTACTGCTACTAAACACTAATACACACCCACACACACAAACACAAGCACACACGTACGTACACACACACACACACACACACACACATTGATTACAATGTGCTCAGTGGTAATCCAAGCCATGTTGCTGCTATGGAAACCGGCCGGTCAGTGCTGTGGCGCTCTATAATTCAGTCTGAGACAGATGAGCACTGACGCACACTCTTTCACTTTCTCTCAACTTCACCCTGTTCTTTGAGGTAAGGCAAGCCAAAGCGTCTATTTTGAGGTGTAGGGTCATGATTTTGAGAATTGCATGGGGGAAAACAGCCTTGGATTGCATGTTTACCATGGGTTGTGTCATTGTTTTACATGTTTATCACTGTATCATAGATGCCAAGATGTGTAGAAAGTGAGCGTGCTGTCAAGCATAACTGTATACCATACTTCACTGCTTCATGTGTGTGTGTATGTATGTGTGTGTGTGTGTGTGTGTGTGTGTGTGTGTTTGTGTGTGTGTGTGTGTGTGCGTGCGTGTGTATGTCTGTGTCTGTGTGTGTCTGTGTGTGTCTGTGTGTGTTT
>NC_085003.1:16811136-16833636 GCF_963854185.1 Sardina pilchardus | reverse complement strand
TCTGTGTGACATGCCGGCATTCTCTCATACACTTTTATCCTCAGTTCTCTCCCTAAGTTCAGCCATGATGATGATAATGAGAGTTTGAATATGTTGCTTTCACTTGTTTTGGTCTTAAAGACATGGAACGTGGTGCGGTGGCCTTGCTCGTTTCAACGTCTCCCTTTTCTGTGTGTGTACAGGAAGCAGTCAGTGAGGAGGAGCTTGCAGAGGAGACGCCCGACTTCACACACACACTCCTCACAGACGCGCCTGCAGCACACACACTCTTGCATGCTGGAAACCTCCAATCAGTCCAAACGTATACTGACATTGGAGATCCTCGATCACAGCACGAGCACGTAAAACCACAAGAAACACACTCCGAGGGTTCGCAATTGCCCATCGGGGTGGGCGAAGAGCCTGAAGTGTGTGTGGCGTCGTGCGCCGAAGCAGACGAGGGTGTGTGTTCTGTGTTCATCGACCAGGAGAGTGTGTCCACCGACGAAGGGAGTGTGTGCGAGGAGGAGAGTGAGTGTGGAGAGGATGTGTGTGTTGAGGGAGTCTATGAGATCGAGGAGGGTGTGTGTCCAGATGTCGAAGAGATGTGTGGTGCTGGAGAAAGTGTGTTTGAGAGTCAGGGAAGTGTGTGTGAGAATCCCAAAGGTGCGTCTGAGGAGGGTGAATGTGCTGGGGGCGTGTGTGCTGAGCTAAACAATGTGTGTGTGGCGAGCGAGTGTGTGTGTGGTGAGAAAGAGTGTGTGTGTGTGCAGCCGATGGCAGTTCTGGAGAGAGAGGAGACGATGCGCAGTCTGGTGGACATGCAGAAGAAACTGGAGCTCCGCTACCAGCGAGAGAGAGAGAGACACACACTCAGGGTACACACACACACACACACATTCGTTTTATACCCGACATGGCATCTATTTCTTGTACACATCAGTGTGCTACTCAAAAAGTGTTACACATTACACATTTATGTGAGGGCAGGAATACAAAATAAAATGTTGGTGTGTGTGTGTGTGTGTGTGTGTGTGTGTGTGTGTGTGTGTGTGTGTGTGTGTGTGTCAGGTCCAGGAGCGTCTGACCATCATTCAGAACAGGAAGTCAGATGATGACTTGCTTGGGATAAAGAATCTTAGTGCATTTACACAGGTATGTTAACACAGCCTGCGAACACATACACACAGACACACACACATACTCACACACACACACACACACACACACACACACACACTATCTTAGTGTGTATGTATGCTGATATTGGTTAATATTTGTTCTGTATCTGTGTGTGTGTGTGTGTGTGTGTGTGTGTGTGTGTGTGTGTGTGTGTGTGTTTGTTTGTAGGAGGAGGATGAGCAGCTTCAGAAGATGTTGGTGAGGGAGCGGCTGGAGCAGCTGAGAAGAGAACGCTCATACATACTGCAAACCCGCAGAGAGAGGTACACACACACACACACACACACGCCCGCGTGCACGCACACCCACACCCACGCACGCACGCGCGCGCACACACGCACACCCACCCACACCCACACACATATACAGACATAAACATGTAATTAAACACACAAGTAAACACAAATCTGCATAATTGATCTACTGTGTGTTTGGGTGTGTGTGGTCTGTTTTCTCTAAACAGGAACACTGCTGGCTTCAAAGAATTGCTTGGACCAACTGCTCAACATTCCCTACGCACAGAAGATTGACGATTGCAACGATTAAAAACACGCATGCACGCACTTGCACACACACGCAGGCAAGCATGCACACACACACACACACACACACTTTCTAAAGACTGCCTGAAATATTCTACTCACAGGAAAATAATACAACAGACGCTCAAAAACACACACACTCTTCCTAGTGCAATTTTGGACTGTGTGTGTGTGTGTGAACTGCTGCCATCTGCAGGAGAAAAGGCATATGCGCAACAATGATAGTGAGTTGTTCTCAGCTCTATATAGTGTGACTCTCATTCGTCTTTTATACATCCTCCCTTCCTTCCTCGTCCTCACTGATCTACATAAAGAATGATGGGGCGGCATCAATGGGATAGTCTATCCAGTGTTAGTTATAGATCAGTGGGAACGATCCTGGAGGATCGAAGAGAGATGTTAAGAGGCACCCAGTGGTTCTCCTGCCAGTCAGGATCCTCCGCTCTGGATCACTTTTGTTCCTCTTATGGAACTGACTGAGCTCATCTATGGCTTTCTTGAATGGCTGGAAATCTGGAATGAACCCACCTGATTTAGCAACTCAGAGGCCATTTTAAATCACATCGATTTCCATCAGCTATGGTTAGACAGGAGTGGGACAAAGAGCTCCTGCCACAGATGTCTCCCCTCGTGTAACAGTTTACCCTCAATCTGTTTTCACGAGCAAACATATGGCGGCACGCCAGAATAAACAGTCTCTTTTCTTTTAAAAAGTGGATCAGTTCATGTGGGTGAGCCGGTGACTTTGAACTGGTGGCTGTAGTCACTGAATGATCAGTTTAAAAAACACCGGCTCACTCTATTAGATGAATCGGTGATTCACTGAACTGAATACAGTAATTTCCCGCAAATAAGCCGCATTGTGTATAAGCCACAGGACAGTGTTTTATGCAAGTTAAAAGAAACAACACCATATTAACTGCCCCCCTGTATTAACCTCGTATCGGAAGAAATTTTGCAAAATCAATGTATAAGCCGCGGCTTATAGTCGGGAAATTACGATTAAGTGATCAATTAAGTGAATAATGTCTGCAGGCTGTAATCAAGTATGTGGATTATTAATGTTTCACCGCTTGTGGACCAAGGAGGTTGTCATTAATAATTACACAAACAGTTTCAGATTTGAACATTTTTTTTAATTCACTTAAACTTTCACAGAAATAAATAAATATCTCACACATACCAAAATTGATTAGAAGTCCTCAGTTCTGCAATGAGGCTCACACTGATTCAGTTAAATGTTGGCTTCAACCAAACGCTCCACCACAGACACATTGAAACAAAACTAGTCATGTAAGTGTGTGTCTATATGTTTCTTTGTACATGCGAGAAACGCATTCAAGGTTGAACTGAAGTACATCTGTCCCAACTCTCCCTGGTCTGCTTATTTCAGGTGTCTGGCAGGACCAGGTCAGCGGCTTCTTTACAAATTAAATGGTGTGTTGAACAAAATAAAAAAAACAAACAAACAAACAAACAAACAAAATCACAGACATTCTTTTGTTTCTGTACTGTAACATATACATTACTTAGATGAGATGCCATACCTAACTCTTCCTGAAGTTGAACGGTAAATATGTAGAGCGAGGTGCCTATGGACTAGAGCCCCTCAGCTCTGACTCTATGTGCGTATTTTGGGTCAGATCACGTCATCGTTCCAGTAGTTTCATCAGTAAATATTTAGGAGTATGTACATATGCATCAAAGTCAACAGATTTCCCCATGGTGTGTGTGGGGGGAAGGGTGTGTGTGTGTGTATTGTGTGTGTGTGTGTGTGTGTGTGTGTGTGTGTGTGTGTGTGTGACACTGTCTTTTTTTTTTCAGATAGAATAGGCATGTTTATGTTTCTGTGTGAGTCTGTTAATAGGTGTCTGCTTGTTTTTTTTGTTTGTTTTCTAGAGGGTGGGAGGTTAAATCCTGTGTTTGTGTGTGTCTGTGTGTGTGTGTGTATGTGTGTCTGTTTTATGGGGATGTTACTGATGTGCACACTGCACCCCCGGCCCATGTGGCCCCCCCTCTTCGTCGGAGCTGTCATTGTATGCCTCACGTCTGTGACCCCCACATGAACTTTGACCTGGGTCATAATCTTCAAGCTCAGCCTCCTCTGCATCCGCTGTGATATTCTCATCCTTCTCACGCTCTGGAAGTAGGTCTTCCAATTCCTAAGAAGAAACACACACAAACACACATACTGTAAGAACATAAATTCATAATCTACCTACCAACATGCTCAATCATATGTTGTACAACATACAGTCATGGCTGAAATTGTTGGCACCCATGCTAAAGTTGACTAAAAAGAGGAATATAAAATCATCTTTTGGAAATTGATTTTAATGGCTTAAATGATCAAATGAGGAAAAATCCAAACTTTAAGGACACAAATTTTCGTTGTGAATGAATACTGTATCATACATAAATAAATGTTAATACTGGGGTCAAAAATATTGGTACCCCTATATGTAACCTTATGGGAATTTAATACATAGAGGTAACATAAGGGCAGGCAGTTTTTTTTTTTTTTTTTAAAGGCCACTTATTTCATGGATTCAGGATACTATGCATCCTGATAAAGTTCCTTTGACCTTTGGAACTAAAATAGCCCCATATCATCACACACCCTTCACCATACCTAGAGATTGGCATGGGGTTTTGTTCAGTTCGCCTATTATCTGGTTTGATTTGCATTGAGCTCAATGAGCATCAAACAGGCTAATAGGCTAACTGAACAAAACACCATGCCAATCAACTTTATCAGGATGCATAGTATCCTGGATCCATGAATTAAGTGGCCTTTAAAAATAAAAAACTGCCTGACTAAAGTTCCTGACTAAAGTTCCCTTGGTCTTTAGAACTAAAATTGCCCCACATCATCACACACCCTTCACCATACCTAGAGATTGGCATGGTGTTTTGTTCAGTTTTGTTCAGTTAGCCTATTAGCCTGATGCTCATTGAGCTCAATGCAAATGGTAATGATGTTTTCAGCCATGACTGTACATACATTATGAGTGCTGCATATATACATTATACTTGAAGCTTAAAGTTGGATATATCATAATGAATTTAGTCTAGTGTCAGGTTAGAGTGTGGGTGCTAGTATGTTTTTTGCGCATGTGTGTGTGTGTGTGTGTTGACTCATCAACATGATGTTTACCATGAAATAAAAGTTATAACTTTTGTGGTCAAGGTGAATGTCTGGCCTCAAGCTAACTTCACGGTCAAATGATGTGACTGATATCGCTTGTACGAACACTTTATAATCCTCTAATGACCTAATGTTAGCGTGACAATGCTTGGAAGCTACCATTTTATTTGAAATCATACAGTTAGAGCACAGGAGGAGAGCGCCTGTAAAAAAAATAATAATAAAAAAAGAAAGTAGTAGAAGATTGAGTTTCAGTGGGTTACACAGGCTTGTCTGAATTTAATTGGGTGCCTCTCAATTAGTCTTTTATACATCCTCCCTTCCTTCCTCGGTCCTCGACCTCACTGATCTACATAAAGAACGATGGGGCGGCAACAATAGGATAGTCTATCCAGTGTTAGTTATAGATCAGTGGGAATGAGCCTGGAGGATCCAGCATTGAGAATCGAGGAGAAGAGTTGAGACACCCCTAGAGTGGTTCTTTAACATAGCCTTTGTAGGCGTCCTGAAGACTGAGAGGGTCTGCGAGGATTTGATACACTTTATTTAGACGTCTCTGACTTTGGGTGTTGTGCCTTCGCAATATGCAAGTGAAAGTCATTAGGCTACCTTGCGTGTGCAGCGGTGTGCACAATCTAGGAGTGGTGGTGTGGGCTGCCCCTGAATGCATGGACACACTGAATGGGCTATTCATTGTTTAAAAAATAGTTCCAAATTTAATACCTCGTAAAAACGCAATTAATACGTTTTAATGGCCTTTTAATAGTTTTTAAAACCCTGCGGATACCCTGATAATGCCACCAACGGCCTGCCATTGGTGTGTTTGTGAGCCTTTATGTAAGACAGAACAGAACTGCTTTCTCTTCTGATTAAAACAATAACAATCACGAGTTTGTGCATGGGTTAGCCATTTCTCCCTCTCTCTCTCTCTCTGTGTGTGTGTGTGTGTGTGTGTGTGTGTGTGTGTGTGTGTTACCATCAGCTTCTCAGGACCAATCCAGCCGCTTTCTGGGAATTGCACATCAAATTTGATGAACAGATCTCCTTTTTCGAATGGATTTCTGTAGTGAGGCATCCCCTCCCCCTTGACCACCTTAACACAGCCTGCACACACACACACACAAATATGCCAACATAGACATACATCAGTTGCATATCCACACTCTTCATAAAGAGACAATTTACTTTCATAGTCCACACACTTGCAAGGCAACACCATTGATGAATAAATAGACAGACACACAACAGTAGTTACATGCTTGCTGCAGCACCCACACACATTCATAAATATTTCAGGCTGATAACCTGCTGTGTGTACACACCAGGAGATTAAGTACACGGATGACTGACTGGACATCAGGTATAGAGATAAATATTACTGTTTTATTACAGTGCATGAAAATGCACTGTACTGTTATCCCTAGGCTTCTTCTTCTTCTTCTTCTTCTTCTACTACTTCTTATTATTCTTCTTCTAACGCACGCAATTCAGCTTGAACCGTTTAACGTAGAAACTTCATTCAAACTGTGTTACGAAGGTCTTGCTTAGGACATCAGCGCAATGTATTTTTTAACTTTGTAACTTTTATACTTTTTAAACTATAAATTAAAAACTATTAAAAATTCCCCCATAGACTTAACATTGGCCTCTATGACATCACAATCGGGTCGTTAAGCAATTAGAATCTTATGCCAGGTGGCCAGCCCCACCTGCAGCAGCCCTCTCTCTCTCTTTAAGCATACAATCTCTCTGTGAAGACTACATATCCTGTTAACTGTTTCCTCTGTCCACAACTGTTTCAAAATAAAAGTCCTCACTGCAATAATACACTATTAAATCATTTAACCATTGAAACTACTCAACTATTGAACTGTTCAACCATTCCAACTGTCAGTTATCATCCACTATGCCTCCAGTCAACTACATGAAACCTCCATGTACCTAGCAACCAACATAGCAACCATTAAAATGAAGTGTTTATGACCGTTTCCATAGCAACCAACATGATTATATTGCAGTAACTTCTTGTTTCCTGATAGTGGCCACCATGGATACCCTAGCAACAAATGTTTCAAAATAAAAGTCCTCACTAGCAAGTTAGCTAGTTAGCATGGTTAGCATTGTTAGCATAGTTAGCATTTTTAGCATAACTGCAAAAAACATCAACTAAGTTTGCTAATCAACCTGGTTAGCATTGTTAGCAAATTTAGCATTGTTAGCATAGTTAGCACTTTTAGCATTACTGCTAGAAATCATCGGTTAAGTTAGCTAATTAACCTGGTTAGCATTGTTAGTAAAGTTAGCATTGCTAGCATAATTAACATTTTTAGCGTAACTGCTAGAAATCATTAGCTATGTTAGCTAATCAACATTTTAACATGAATAGAAATCATTAGTTAAGTTAGAACTGGAATGTTTCATCTTTAAACTGTCTACCTTCACACTATCAACTCTCTGTAAACTATGCAACCACCATGTTTACCCTAGCTACACCTTAGTAACCATATCTACATTATCTATCTATTTTTGCATTTTCATGCACTGGTAATTCCTTGGAATTGCATTTCTAGTTCTTCTTCTAACGCACGCAATTCAGCTTGAACCGTTTAACGTAGAAACTTCATTCAAACTGTGTTACGAAGGTCTTGCTTAGGACATCAGCGCAATGTATTTTTTAACTTTGTAACTTTTATACTTTTTAAACTATAAATTAAAAACTATTAACAATTTCCCCATAGACTTAACATTGCTCATTATGACATCACGGCAGCAATTAGAATGTTACCCCAGCTGGTCAGCCACCTGGGCACCAACTGTCAGTTTCTCTCAGGCTCCTCTCTGAAGACTACATATTCTGTTCCCCTGTATCCTCTGCGCACAACAATATCAAAATAAGTCCTCCTAATTCCATCCAACTTTATATCCATTCATCTTCTTCAAACCATTCACTCATCCACCCATTCTAAACAGTCTGCCTATCAACAACATCAATTAGACGCTCTACATTGAACTTTTAAACAATCTACTCTGTCTCAGGCTGGCTCTCTTAAGACTAGCCAGTTAAATTGATTACACCTGTATCTGTATCCACTACTCTCAGTAGAGAGCTGTGTCTCTCCATTCTACAAGAATATAAGGCACATTCCATCTAACATTCTATCCATTCATCTTCTTCAGACCATTCACTCATCCACCCATTAAACTGTCTATCAACATCTATTAAACAATCTGTCTATCAACATCCATTAAACTCTCTGTCTATCAACATTAATTAGACTATCTACATTCAACTTTTAAATTATTTACTCTGTCTCAGGCTTTAAGAGTAGCCTACTCTGGCTCTCTTAAGACTAGCCAGTTAAATTGATTACACCTCTGTCAACTACTCTCAGAGAGCTGTATCAGTGTCTCTCTTAACAAGAATATAAGGCACATTCCATCCAACCTTCTATCCATTCATCTTCTTCAGACCATTCACTCATCCACCCATTAAACTGTCAATCAATATCTATTAAACAATCTGCCTATCAACATCCATTAAACATTCTGTCTATCAACATTAATTAGACTATCTACATACAACTTTTAAAGTATTTACTGTGGGTCCCTCTCAAGCAGCGTTTATATGTCCTCCCTCGCTCCTCGATCCTCAATGATCTACATAAAGAAAGATAGAAGAAGGGCTAGACTATCCCATTGTTGCCGCTCCATCATTCTTTATGTAGATCAGTGAGGAGCGAGAGAGGACGCGTAAACGCTATGAGAGGCACCTTCTGTCTCAGGCTTAGCATACAATCTCATTAAGACTACAGATCCTGTTTCACTACTTCCTCTGTCCACAACTGTTTCAAAATAAAGGTCCTCACTGCAATAATACACAATTAAATCATTTAACCATTGAAACTACTCAACTATTGAACTGTTCAACCATTCCAACTGTCAGTTATCATCCACTATGCCTCCAGTCAACTACATGAAACCTCCATGTACCTAGCAACCAACATAGCAACCATTAAGTGTTTATGACTGTTTCCATAGCAACCAACATAATTTTACTGCAGTAACTTCTTGTTTCCTGATAGTGGCCACCATGGATACCCTAGCAACAAATGTTTCAAAATAAAAGTCCTCACTAGCAAGTTAGCTAGTTAGCATGGTTAGCATAGTTAGCATTGTTAGCATTTTTAGCATAACTGCAAAAAATCATCAACTAAGTTAGCTAATCAACCTGGTTAACATTGTTAGCAAATTTAGCATTGTTAGCATAGTTAGCATTTTTAGCATTACTGCTAGAAATCATCGGTTAAGTTAGCTAATCAACCTGGTTAGCATTGTTAGTAAAGTTAGCATTGCTAGCATAATTAGCATTTTTAGCGTAACTGCTAGAAATCATTAGCTAAGTTAGCTAATCAACATTTTAACATGAATAGAAATCATTAGCTAAGTTAGAACTGGAATGTTTAATCTTTAAACTGTCTACCTTCACACTATCAACTCTCTCTAAACTATGCAACCACCATGTTTACCCTAGCTACACCTTAGTAACCATATCTACATTATCTATCTATTTTTGCATTTTCATGCACTGGTAATTCCTTGGAATTGCATTTCTAGTTATGTCTGTGACATTAAACACACATTCAGATTATTCTGGAGACACACACACAGGTTATTCTGTCAAGGCGCGCACACACACGTACCAGGCTCGATGACGTTTCCGGCGGTGTGTTTGACAAGGAGCTGCCGTGCGTCCAGGTGCACCAGCTGCAGCTGGAAGCCACACAGAGCCTCCACCAGCCCGATGCGCCGGGTCACATAAAGGTCGTTGCCATCCCGACGGTAGTCCTGCAGTCAGATGAGGCAAAACATGCATAAAATCACACTGGAATCACACTCAGGGTTTGTGTGAACTGTGTGTACTTGTTCTCTCATGTACTTGTAAGTACATGTGTATGTGTATGTATGCCTGTGTGTTTTTTTAGTGTAAACAGTACGTCTCCAGGTCCAGTAGTGTGTGTGTACCTCGTGGTCCGTCTCCTGCAGGATGAGTACTATGTCTCCAGGTTCGGTGTTGGGCGCCTGGTCAGCCTCTCCACCGAAGGTGATCTTCTGGCCGTGTCTCATGCCCTTATCAACATGGACCTCCAGCATCTTCACCTCCTTAATCACACGCCTCCCCTCACACTCCCTGCAGCGATCCTTTTCACTGATCACCTCACCTACACACACACACACACACACAGACACACACACACACACATTTAGTTTCTGCTATAAACACTTTGACTTGAACCCACCTCCTTACACACATACTGTATACTCATGATGGCACATAAGCATGCGCAGACAGTTCACATTCACACACACACACACACACACACACTGTACCTTCTCCATTGCAGTCGGAACAGACTGACTGCATCTGTTGCACCATCCCAGGGGCCAGCTGTCTGATCATCACTCTCACACCTCTCCCACGACATGCCGTGCACTTCTGCACCGCACCAGGCTTGCCGCCCTGCCTGAAACACACACACACACAAACACACACACAAATCATGTTAATGTTGGTGTGTGAATGTGAACTGTCTTGCCGCCCTGCCTGAAACACACACACGCACGCGCACACACACACACACACACACACACACACACACAAATCATGCTAATGTTGGTGTGCACATCCTACACATATACAGGAGAGCAAGACGCACACTCCTTGAGAATAAAAAGTTGAGCAACTGCGGTCACGTCTGTCTGCAGTGAAGACACAAATCTAGATATTGGCAAATTTGGGGAGTAGGAATGTTTTATCCAACAGGGGGCAGCAGATCTTAAACTGAGGAATGAAAACTCTTTTCTTCATTCTCCGCTACGGTCCAAAAAGGGATCCACCAGCCAACAGAATCTCTTTTGTGATGAACACAAAAGATCTGTTGAACTGACACGCTATCAAAAACCTAATTAAAAAAAAAAAAAAGCTGAGGTTAACTTGAAAAAGCATGACCTGCTTCAATTACCCTCACTCATCTCTATATTAGGCCTTCACCTCTGTGATCCCATCAGTATGGCTACGTTTACACGAAACCGCTGAGTGTATTTGTTCTTAGCGCTTTCACACCTTTAACGACACCGGTAAGAAAAAACTTGCGTTTACACACAGAGGTGTAAATGGCAAAGTTGCCCAGATGAAGGTGGAGCATGCTAGTGGGTGTTCCCGACGGTAGCTATGCAAATGCCTAAAAGGAGTTCCTTGTCAATGCGTGCAAACAGCAAGAAGATGGCAATTGGATGTGCTAGAACGGACTCTGGACAGACAACGAGGTGGAGTTGCTCCTTCGAGTCACCCTCGACTACAAGACGAAAAAGTATCAAGAAAATGTTGACTGGAAGATTAGAAAAAGAGATCTGTGCTCATACACACATACACTGCAGCATCTAACTGTGACCCGTCACTCTCACATACACACACACACACACACACACACACACACACACACACACACACACACACACCCCTCTGACTGTGACCCATCACTAAAAGAGTGGGGAGAGAGACTAGAGGTCTCGTACACACAGTTCGCTCTGATGTGCACATCAGCAGGAGAGCTGCAGGAATCTGGGACAGGCTAATGTAATGACACGCCAAGCACAAGAACATCGATACCAAGAGCAGCACTGGGGAGAGGGGGTTTACGACGGCAGAGACTTAGAAAGCAGCTCCCACAACTCCGACTCCACGCCGTCTCTCAAACAGAACATTCTCTGTGTTTCAGTAGAGAGACAGCCACAAGACCAAACATCAGTGCCAAAGAGTCTTCCATCTGAATAGGTAATGGCCTTCTGGCTGGTTTCTGAATCTGTTTAGCAAACTGGGTCGCAACAAAAAACAACCAAGAACAAACGTGAAGTAAGAGGTGGCTATATCAGAGGCCGATCAGAGACCACAAGCTGGCTTTCAGATCACACAAACACACACACACACACACACAAAAACAAACTAACACACATATTCACACACATGCACAAATATACAGGAGAAACTCAAAAACCCATCTACTCACCCGCTACAGGCGGCACAGAGGACATTCTTGCTCAGCTGAAGTTTTGTAGTCTTGCCGTTATAAAGATCCTCCAGTGACACCCTGTGAAAGAAGACAGTAAACAATCACTGTCGAGCACTGTATGTGCCTCTGAGGCTCCCATACCTTCCCCTACAACCGGGCCTCTTCAGTCATTGTGCTGCTGCCGTTTTAGACAGTTAAGGGCAGCACTACTGTCACTCTTCCTAAAACACCTAAACAATCTAAACTAGCCATCCTATTGGCTGAAAAAATCATTCTGAACCAGAGTCGCTTGCCTATTGGTAATACTGGATTAGTTCATCTACTTGAGAGGTCAGGCTGAAGCTAAGCCCAATGCAGCACACCCAACACACACACACACACACACACACACACACACACACACACAGAGACAGACAAACAGACACACATACCCCATACTTCTGCCAGCTCCACTTTTGTATCAAACAATCAGACAGTATGACAGTATAAAACACAGTATGCTTCCAACATGAAAATATGCTCTATAGTCATGTTATACTACATAATGATTACAGCTGCTCATAAACAGGAATGGTACATGTTTTATCTATGACCCAAGTCAAGCATACACTCTGATATTGTGACTCTTCTTTTACGCTCCAAGCTTGACTAGCATCTGCTTCACTCTCATAAGCAACATCCCTTCATTTCAATGACCATCAGGCCCTAATAAATGCAGCAAAGACTCCATCACTATGTCTAACCACCTCTCCTCTCTACCCATCTCTTCTCTCTCTCTCGCTCCCCCCTCAGGCCTCACCTGAGCGGGTGCACCATGTCCTCGCCCCTCCTCCTGCCTCCGTTTCGGCTGCGCCCCGGCCCCCCCTGGCCCCCCATGAAGCCGAATAGGCCCCCTCCAAAGATGTGGGAGAAGATATCCTCCATGCCGGCGCCCCCGCCGCCACCCTCACGCAGACCCTGCTCGCCATAGCGATCGTACAGCTCCTTCTTCTCCGGGTCGGACAGCACCTCGTAGGCAAAACTGATCTCCTTAAACTACACACACACATACCGAGGAAAGCACATACATACAAGTAAATATGAGAACACACAATGAAAACAGAGAGTATGTGTCTGTAAATGAAATGTAACAAGTCTTACAATTGCATTTATCTAACCTAAACATAACTCCCATAAACGCAAAACACACGATACGCGTGTTGACGTCACGGGAGCACCGCTTACCTTATCTCCTGCGTTGGGATTCTTGTCTGGGTGATATTCCTTCGCTAGTTTTCGATATGCCTGGGGAACACGGGCAAAGCAATGATCACACTTGAATTAGTGCTAATAGTCCCTTCCCTTGCACTCGTTCTTGCGGGACAAGACCCATTATGTGGGGAGGGGGAATTCACAGCATCAATACCATAGCAGCGCTGGAGGTTATGACTTATGAGATTGTTCTTCTTACCTAACGTTTGCTAGTTTATATAAAACGTTGTGCAATCATCAGTGCTGAAGAATGCCCAATGAAAACAAGAACCAACTCCCCAATGTCATAGTTTTCAAAAAATCGCTGAGATCTTCCAGCAATGCCAAAAGCGGATTAATAGCTATGGCTACATTTTGTGGGTAAACGTTACAAGCTAGCGAATAAGATTTACATTAACGTTACGCCGGATGCAAGTCAATGTTTGTCTAGCCTGAAGTGGTCCTTCGGCAAGATAATACATTTGACATCTGACGTTATTGTTTTGTCAGACAAACACTGAACGTGAGATGAAACGCTGACAAAAAGCCAGTCATACAAAGGCGCCCAGATTTTGGTGTCAGGCCCAAAAACGCAATTTCACGTAAAACTAGGCCACATGAATAGCAGGCTAGTCAGCTAGCTAGCATAATCTTAGCTAGCATAACAAAGCCGGGTAGTGTAAAAACTAGCACAATGGCAGCTATCCTGCTATCTAGTTAGCTAGCAAACGTCTGCTCATCTTACGTTAACGCTATCCAAGTGCGACCGATGGGATGGACCGTGCCAGTGACCTGTCGTGCATAATAAGTAGCTTTAGCTAATTCACCTTTTTCAGTTCATTCTCGGATGCTGATGGAGAAACCCCGAGAATGTCGTACAGTTTGGTGTCCACGGCGTTCGCCATACTGGTCCACAGTGATGTTAGACCCCCTTTAGCTACAGCAGAGCCTGGGCGCAGGACGGGAGAGAAAAGCCGGTTGATAACGTCATACGCAATGCGTCAAATTTAGCCCCGGTCCCAGTGGGAAGGCTATCAGCTGTTAAACAAGGGAACCAAACTCCCTGGCTACATCTCTCGCATCACGTCGAAAAAGTTTTCACATTTTACCCACCTTGTTAGTTGTATCCGGTGCATCCCTTTAAGAGGTTAGATTGCATTAATAAGCACCACTTAGCCAGCCACAGTTAAAATGATAGACCTATTCATAACCTAACTAATTTTCTGCTGTTTTAGGCCTATATCAATTTCAATAACTACTTCTGGCTTGTTAGTGTGTGTGTGTGTGTGTGTGTGTGTGTGTGTGTGTGTGTGTGTGTGTGTGTGTGTGTGTGTGTGTGTGTGTGTGTTTGTGTTTGTGTGTTTGTGTGTGTGTATGTAAACACCAGCTCAATGGACTGGGTGTAGGCTGACAATTTCTCAGTGTTCCAAATAGATCAGCCTAAATCAAAATCAAAATAGTGATAATTATTGAAATGCTATTTTGATCTGTAGGCGTAGGCTACACAGTTCAACTTCATGTTGTCAAAATTCTGGGTAAAAAGCATCTAGCAGGCTACATTATCACAGAGGCATCACATTGGGTGTCCGTCAACTGATATTCTTGCATTTGGGAGTCTTGGGCATGTACACAAATGTGTTTTACATGGGTTGCAGTTGTTGTAGACAATCAAGACTATAGGATAGGCCTATTGCTCAGTTTCTGCCATAGTTGATGTATAGATGGGTATATTCATGAGGGCTACACTGATATGCAAAGCATACCTGTAGGCCTACTGTGTGAAAGAGAGAGAGCCAGTGTCAAGCCACTGAATTGAAGCGACAAAACAGTGTTCCAGAATTTGTGTGATTGCCATAATATATGTCTCTGAGTATTGTATTGTGTGATTGCCATATGTGTGTCTCTGAGTATTGTATTGTGTGATTGCCATATATTATGTATGTCTCTGAGTATTGTATTGTGTGATTGCCATATGTGTGTCTCTGAGTATTGTATTGCATGTGTGATTGCCATATGTATGTCTCTGAGTAGGCCTATTGTATTGTGTGATTGCCATGTGTGTGTCTCATGAGCATTTCAGAATGGGCGGTTCTTTCAGATGAAAATGGCATACTGTAGATCAATTTTCCCCTTCTCCCATTATTGCTACAAACAAGAAGCTTCAGAGAGGTCTCCTCACATACTCTACAGTTGGAGTCAGATGGGGAGGTATTTCTGTCAGGACTTTTAACCACACGATTTGAAAGTTCAGCTGGTCTTTCACCTCACTGCAACTTTTCATCATTATCTACAATTAAACACACATGTGTACAGTTGATTATTCTTTAGAACATACTTTTGTTTAAATGGGTGTAGGCTATTCATGTATATCTTTCTTTCTTTCTCTCTTTTTGGCTTCTAGCTGCTGTTTTCTTAACAATGCTGAAACGTGATACTTGATATTTTTGTAGACCTACTTTCCCCAGCAGCATTTGCTGTTTCTCATTCTCCCCCATGCTCTGAATTTATGGACTTACACCCATTTAGGCCTAATAGGTGTTATTTATGAGGCTGACCCCATGGTCATTTGTGTGTGTCACAGCTCTTTGTTTGCCTTGCATATTTGTATTATGTTTTCATGTGTCTCTCTCCCTCTCTTATTGTGTTTGTTATGTGTTAATCTCTCTCTTTCTCTCTCTCTCTCTCTCTCTCTCTCTCTCTCTTTCTATGTGTGTGTGTGTGTGTGTGTGTGTGTGTGTGTGTGTGTGTGTGTGTGTGTGTTTGTGTGTAAATTCTCTGTAGTGTGGTGAAACCTGCCTGTCAACTCTGCTGCTGTTGGAGGCGGAGACAGCCTCGGGTGGGACGCACACACACACACACACACACACACACACACACACACACACTCACCACACAGTCACACACTAACTAGCCGGCGCTCAGACTGAGCAGAGCACATTTCAGTTGCAGTTTTTAGCCCTGGACACACAGCTGAAGTCTATTCCCCGTCTGGATTACTGGAGCTACTGAGTGTGTCTGTGTGTGAGTGTCTGTATGAAAGTTTAGTGTGTGTGTGAGTGTGTCTGTATTTGCCAAAATATTTGTGTGATTGTGTGTGTACTAGTGTTGCTTCTTCCTTGTTGTGGTTGGAACTGTGAGCATCGGCGAGTGTCTTTGTGTATGAATGTGAGTATGTGTGCCTCTGTGGGGCTATTCTGTTTGAGTGAGTGTGTTGAATAGAAAGTGTGTGTGTCTGTAAACATATGTGTCCTCCTCTTATGGGCCTGGCAACGTTGGCCTCCTGTCGTGTGTGTGAGTGTGTGAGTGTGTGTGACTTTGGGAAATGGGGGGTTGCCAGAGTTACTCTGGTTCGGCAGAGAGTGACGGGGCACACACAATCGCCAACACTCATGCGATCAACCTCAACGACGTCAGCCTCCTCAATCTGTGAGTATGAAAGCCACCTGCTGCTGCTCACACACACTGCTGCTGATGCACACAAACACACAAACACACACACACACACAGACTTATACACACATACGTGCACACAGACACACAAATACAAAAATCAAAGAAAACACACCTACCATAGATCAGCACACAAGAATGCAACACTTGCCATCAGTTATCATCACACACACACACACACACACACACACACACACAGAGAGAGACATTAAATGTGGGAGGTGAGGAATGCACATGGTTGACAGGTGACTGACAAAAGATAAGGTCCAGTTGTTCTTCAGTGTGTGTGTGTGTGTGTGTGTGCTGTTTGCTAGGATTGCATATTTATTTGATAACATCAACTGAGTTTCATAATGCTGTGTAAGAGAATCACTTAGACGGTTTCTGTGGATCTCTCTTTCTCTCTTCTCTTCCTCCGTGCGTGTGTGTGTGTGTATGTGACAGACAGAGAGGGTTCAACAAGTGTTTAAAGTGGTGTAAGATGAGCCCAGAGCAAGTGGAGGAGTGTGTGAGACGGATAGAGAGACGTTTGGGTAAAAATACCCTCAGCTGACCCACAAACACACATGGTGTTCAATATATTTGCATGTGTTGTTGTTGTGGGTGAGAGAGAAAGAGAGAGAGAGAGGGAGAGAGAGAGATCAAGCATCAGACAGACATATTACTTCCTTCATTCCATCTCAATGAAAAACAGCTCGTCAATGTGTGTGTGTAAAAGAGAGAGAGAGAGAGAGAGAGAGAGAGAGAGAGAGAGAGTGTGTGTGTGTGTGCGTGTGTGTGTAGCAGCAGTGGCACCTGCCTGGTCATCCCTGCACACACACACATGCACACACACACCACAGATGCATGCAACTAATTTGAAAAATGCTCTTGGAAGCAAAGACAGCTGTACTTTCCACTTCTGACACATGTTAAACCGTCAGCTCTTAAAGTCAGTTGTCAATCTGATAATATAATCATATCAAGCACTGTGAGTGGACACAATAGCCTAAAGCACTATCACTCTGCAGGTCATTGAATTGAGTAGATTACCGTATGTAGGGTAAGGGTAGGAGACTCAGACGTATGAGAGAACGCATACAGTAAGAGCTAGACTAGGGGTGTCACGATATCAAAATTTCACAATACGATTATCATGTCAAAAAATATCACGATAACGATATTATCACGATATCTATAGTAAAAAAAAAATATTGGAGGCTTTTTGAGAGTGGGTGGGACAGGTCAGTGGGGGGTCTGGGGGCTCTCCCCCAGACAGAAAATGATGAGCTAGACACAATTTTCTGGTATATTTTAAGGTTGTTAGACTTTTAACAAAGTAAAGCTTTTGATTCAATGAGTAGGTACAACCGGGACGATTGAAACACTGGACAAATGAAACATTTCCGTTTTCTCCAAGTGCAAGGACGATATAGACAGACATCATTTGAACAAAACATAGAGCATGAACATTTTGAAATTCTGGCTGCTAAACATACTATTTGAAAGAACGAGCTACCAGTTCCTACTAGAGCAGGGACATCCCTCTCCATCTTCGAAAACTTCTGAAGACCCTGCTTTACAGAGAATATCTACAACAACTAGCCTTCTAATTCTAACACTAGGCTTATCACCTGACTAGAACTGATGTTTTAAAGTGTCAAAATTGTTCACAAGAAGTTTGTGAAAACTATGCACATGCACATATGCACATGTCCTATGCACATCAGAGGCCTGCTTTACTATGAGATATAATTTTAAATAGTTCATTGCCTTTGCATGGTTGCATGAGAGATACTTCTGAAAACAACAGCAACTATATGCAAATGGAGAACAAATTGATATGGTTTATAATGAAATTTCATTTGAATGCCTGAATGTAAGGATTCAGGAAACACAATACCAACTTTTGTTTATGGTAAACGGCCATGCAGATAGGCGTAAATCTGGAGATCTTTAGATGAAAGACTGGCTACAATCTTCTGACCATGTTATACGGTATTCAAATTTGACTAAGCAATACTCAAAGCTAAATAATGTATTGTAGGCCTACAGTCTCTGCTCTGTTTATATGGAAGTTGCGAGAATCCACGTTGTTCTATTAAATGTTGTTAAATAATTAAATAGCCTTCCGACAGGTTGAAGCGGAGCTTTGCCACCAACGTTACGTTATCGTGTAGTTTCAGTTTCTGTCACGCAAACGCGCTCACGCATGCATTCAATGAATGCCACCACTTAATAGCCTATGTCTGTTTAATCACATCGATTTAGCCAGCATTTCCTCCTGAGTGCAGAAACGTTTGCTTTCTTTTTCTGTTGGTCCGCGGTTGTTTGATCAATTGCGCAGCAAATTATCAGGTGACGCACCGGTCCTTTCACTCCATGTCTCGCTGACCAGCAGTCTCCACCTTGCGCGGCCCATAGTTTGAGAAACACTGCACTAATGTGCATGATCATCTGATCAGCTGATCATCACCAAGTTACAATTGACACTTTTTTTGGCTGGGGAAAAAAGTTGATCGATATCGCTATAAGTTAGCAGCTGTAGGCTACCGGAGCGAGCAGGAAAAAATGTCAACAAACACGGACCACAGTTGCGTGTGTGACTTTTTGGAGGGAGGAAGAGAGAGAGCGAGAGAGAGAGAGAGAGAAATGGAGAAACAACAAGCACGAAAAGCCTTTTTATGTAAAAACGATTGTGTCATACGATAATATCGTTTATACAATATTTATATGATATTCATATTTTCACATTTTATCATCGCGGTTATCATAATACCGGTAAATCGCGACACCCCTAAGCTAGACACTGTAGTCTGGCTGATTTACAGTGTGGGGCCATGCTCTATAAATAGAGAGCTGGCAGAGTCTCCTGTGGGGAGTTTGGAGAGAGAGAGAGAGAGTGAGAGAGAGAGAGAGACTGAGAGCGAGGGAGAGAAAGAGCATGCGAGGGAGAGAGATAGAGAGGCTACCTCATTCTATGGGTATAAAGAACAATGACTGCGCTGTTTGACTTTAGGAGACCCCTCCCCCTATTCCAACACACACTTTCTCTCTCTCTCTCTCTCTCTCTCTCACACACACACACACACATACACACACACACACACACACACACACACACATTGTAGGGATGGTTAGTGGAGTATGTTTTTGTTATCTGCTCTGGCAAGGTCACCCAGAGTAAACTCTTTCATTTATTTGCTCCACTGACACACACACACACACACACACACACACACACACACACACACACAGTCACACACAAATATACACAAGCAGTTTTGGTAAATTAAAGACCATGAGACCACATAACTTCTCTGTGTGTGTGTGT
Organism: Sardina pilchardus; assembly: GCF_963854185.1. Lineage (NCBI taxonomy): Eukaryota > Metazoa > Chordata > Actinopteri > Clupeiformes > Clupeidae > Sardina > Sardina pilchardus. Next base: position 16,813,725 of record NC_085003.1, on the reverse strand, counting down.
GTTTGCGTGTTACCATGTGTCCCAGTTCTGCCTTGCTGCCAGGAGAGCTGCATAGGAGTGTGTTTACGCTCACATTTAATATGAGAGAGCAATTGATAGAACACAACTTTCAAGTGAAATCCCAAAATAAAGGTGGATTTGTATGTTTTGTATATGATGTATGATTGTGTGAGAGTGCAAATACGTGTTTTACTTACGTCTCTTTATGTCTACGGAATCGCATAATATCCTGGAAAGTGTGAGGCTTTCAGGACATGCAAAGGAGATTAATTTGACTATGAAAATGTTTTGTGTGTGTGTGTGTCTGTGTGTGTGTGTGTGTGTGTGTGTGTGTGTGTGTGTGTGTGTGTGTGCGTGTGTGTGTGTGTGTGTCTGTGTGTGTGTGTCTGTGTGTCTGTGTGTCTGTGTGTGTGTGCACGCTTGTGTGTGTCAGGAAGAATAATAATTGGCAGTCTCCTCTGTATGGAGATAAGAAGCCGTACCTGCGTCCGGAGTGTGTGAGCGAGAGAATCACCCAGACCAGCACCGAGCTCTTCACATTCAGCGCCTTGCCACACGGCATAGACCTCAATGAATGGATGGCCACAAACAGTAAGTACACAAACATAGTTACACACACACACACACACACACACTCGCTCTCTCACACATACGCACACACACACACACACTCTCACAGCGCGCAGTTATATACACACACAAATGCACACACATGCTATAATCAGGGTTAGAGAGAGAGAGAGAGAGAGAGAGAGAGAGAGCAGCAGCATATAACAACATATATAACTGAGGACAGGCTGATGAGAATGTATGAACGCCAAGAAGCATCTGCAGGCCCAAGGCCAGGTTCCCAGAGGTTTACACGGCCCCTTGTGACAACCTCACAACTTCAACTCCCAGGCAGGAACATCCTAAATCCACAACCCAACAGCCAGATCCTAAATCCACAACCCAGAAGCCAGATCCTAACTCCACAGCCAGAGGGGGACTTGTAGAGCGCAGACTTCCGCTAGGGCCAAGTACCGTATCTTGCAGCATTAGCGAAAGTGAAACTACATTAGTCTAGGTGCCTTGTTGGCCAGATCCGTTCTGAGTAATAGGCTCTTTCTTTAATCCGCATTACACTTGTGGGCCTCCGATGGGTTCCTCACTCTCTCACGCTCTACTCTATCCAGGGGTCTTAGGAGGTTGTAGTAAAATGTCCTCTATACTCTTGGCTCTATCCAGGGGTCTTAGGAGGTTGTAGTAGAATGTCCTCTATACTCTTGGCTCTACCCACGGGTCTTAGGAGGTTGTAGTAGAATGTCCTCCTACTCTCCGCTCTATCCACGGGTCGTAGGGGTTGCAGAACGTCCTCCTTCTCTCTGTAATATCCTTTAGGAGTTGTGGGCGTTCTGAGGACACATTGGCACCTAGATGGCAGAGTTAAAAATGTTCTGCTGTCTCAAGGCATACATACAGTGCACTTGATAAGGCTTTGCCTACAGACAGACTGACAGCTATTAAAAGCCTTCTTTCAGGGTACAGCAAGGTTAAAGTTGGTCAGTTCACAAGTGCAATCCCACAGTCAGACACTAGAAGTGGAGGTGGAGTGTACATTTCCTCAGGTGGAAATAAAAAATCTTATTTGGAAAAGTCATTTTTATCCTGTTCACATCCAAAATAATATTAATCAATTCAAAGAATCATAATGGCTGGCACAGACATAGCAATCATCAAGAATAGTTTCTCCAAATAATACATCAGCTGTCCATCACATTATTTATGATCTCCTGCGGTGTGTTCAAAATTGCCGCAGGTCCGGGGCAAATATGTTTTCCCCGAATATTTAGATTTGAATGATTTGGTGTAAGCATTCCATAGTAAAGGGCCGTTCATACAAAGAATGATAACTATAGTGATAACTATGACCATAATGATAGTAAGCGTTAATACTGACCAATAAGCAAAGTCTCTCCTTGTGTTAATGCATGTGATGGCTAAAATTGTATGGATTCTAATTGGCTGTTAACTTTTTATTGTTCTAAAAATCGCTCTGAAAGTGATCCCCAACGATATTGTTCTTCATGGCGTTATCATTAGGCTATAGTTTATGTATCAATGTCGTCATTCATATTAACGAGAACGCTATTTGTTTATATTATTGTTATAGTTATTGTTTTTGGTGGGAACGGCCCTTAACAGTAAGACTTTGTCCAGCTCTGTATGTTCACAGAGAACTACCTCCTCAAACTCTGAGTGTTGGCAAACATTTGCCGAGAATTCAGGGCAAACAGAAAGCTGTTTGCAAACGTTCGCCTATGTTTGCAAATTTGAACACACCTCTGTAGGAGGCATATTCAGATTTGGCCTGTACACAGAGTCGCAGACATGATGCTACTGAGGACTGTGGACTCCTCGTAAGCTGGAAATGGATCCTGAACCTTTTATGAATAACCCTTCAGCTGAGCTGGGAGAAGAGCCAGGCTCTCATGCAGCACCTGTTATTTGGGAACAGTTGTGAGCTCGGCGGCTGCTCAGGGGCACGCGCGAACACACACACACACACACACACGCACGCAGACACTCATGCACAGGCTCACTCAAGCA
>NC_085003.1:16783636-16803636 GCF_963854185.1 Sardina pilchardus | reverse complement strand
ATTTATCCTACACTATGTTTTTACTATGAAAATCTATTTATGTATGTGTGTATGCTCACTGATGATAACTGCTTTGGAAATACGAGTCATGCATTTTTGTATTATTTGAATTTGAGAAAGGTTGCAACTTGACACCATGCATCAGATAAGGCCGCCAATGAATGCAGTCAATGAAAGCCATTCAGGAGGAATTAGGAACTAGTATAAAGATACCCCCCCCCCCCCTTCTCTCTCTCTGACTGTCTCTCTCTTTCTGTCTATGTGTGTGTGTGTGTGTGTGTGTGTGTGTGTGTGTGTGTGTGTGTGTGTGTGTGTGTGTGAATGAGAGAGAGAGAAAGAGTGAAAGAGAGAGAAAGAGAGAGAGAGGCATGACAGTAAGTCAGACAGACAACAGACTGACAGTCTATGACAGAGGGAAGATTCAGTGGACTTGCGGGAATTAGACCGCAACAGACAGGAGGGAGCAAATTGGGCTGAAGGTTGAAGTAAATATAGCGATGGCATTTGGTATCACTGGACCTGTCCTTTTATGTAGATTAAGAATATCAGGTCCCTACAACTCCAATCCTTCACAAAAAAATATCAACCAATCAACAACAATAACATACAGTATAATGTAGACCAAATCATATGCTAACACATTGTGATATTTTCCAATATCTTCAGAAAGACCGTCATAAAACTTGCCATACTTATGTACTATAAGGCCTTGATGAACTGGTTAGGTGTTGAGGGTCAACGTTGAAGGTGACACGGGGTCACTCTTGAAATTCAGTGTTTCTATCCAAGGAGGTTAATGTATCCTCATCAGACCTAGTACTGTTCATCAGTAAAACCTTCTTATATTGTTACCAGTACATAGTCCTGTATTGCATATAGGCAACCTAATTGAAACATTATTCTTCAAATATTCAGTAACGAAATCGAAATTGACGCAAAGAGTAGATTGGTATGCCTCCATATCCTTATATGACCTTGAAAGACCCGAGAAAGCTACCTGATCAGTTTATCTAAGCTTTATTGAATAACCATTCCATCAATCATGCATGGGAGAAGATACTGTGCATACACAGTATTTCTGTGAGAGTGTGACCCCTGTAACATTGACCTTTGACCTCCAAGCCCTTGTGTGCCTACTCAGTCAGTCAAGCTCTTAGTGAGTAAGTCTGGCAAGTTTGATAAAGATCTTTTAACCGGGTTGGGAGATATTGACTAAAATCAAGATGTCTCGTCTCAGTTGTCTGATTTTGGCCTAATATTCATTTTGTCATGGTTCATGGTGTCATGGCTCTCCTTTTTTCATTAAGAATTGACATGGATTTCTTAATCTACAGAAAATTATGGTTCCAATTATACCAACTGAGAACTTCCTATACCTCCACCTTTGATCCCTTTTCAGGCTAACTTGCCTAGACTACACACACACAAAGACACACACACACACACACACACACACACACACACACACACACAAATGAGCACGTTTGATGAGTGGATCACGATGCTTCTAGTGAATGGCTCCTGACTGATACTAATCTCTCTCTCCCACTCTCACTCACACACACATACATACACAAACACACGCACACACACACAGTGTTGTAGTAACAGTGACCGGTCTCGAGTCCCCTTACACAGTCTCAGTCTTGTCTTGAAATCAACTTTTTTTTTTTTATTCAGTCTCATCTCACATATAGGACTTGTTATTATTATTATTATTATTATTATTATTATTTTCACTTTATTTCAAGATTTTGTGAGATATGATGCATCAGTGTGAGATTATTGTAGATTATGCAGCAATGAATGGTAATTACTACAACAGGCAGACAAAGAAGGAATTTGCAATGTGAAATTTCAAGAGACCACATTTACAGTGCATTGGAATGTTAAGAAAGACATGTACCATGATGTACAGTATAGCCTATTGTTGCCATGGTTGAATATACCATGATGTAGATGTTATCATATAGCCAAGCCCCAATATGGTGCCTATGTGTAAACTCAAACAGTATAGTCTGTTTCTTGTCTTGGTCTTACCTTGGTCTCACCCTGCCTTGGCTTTGATCTTGTCTTGATACCCTTTAGTCTTAGGCAGAGGCGGACGAAGTGCACAATTCCTTTGTTCAAGTGAAACTATAGATACACCATGTAAAATATTACTCCAATACAAGTGAAGTCGAAGTATAGAAGCACTTGTTTTTTAAAAATACTTAAGTATGCAGAAGTGCAAGTATTTTCCTTTTCAATTGTACTGGAATGCAATATTTATTTGGTCATATACAGTAGGACTTATATCCTTTGGTCATAGGACTTGAAGAGACCTTTAGTTCCTTATATCCAATAAAAACATCTGGCCTATTTTCATAACTTTGTAACTGTTCAAATGGATGCAGTAATATAATTTAAATCATTATTCATTCTTTGTTCACAAATCTAAAACATTTCACTGCTGAGTACAAAACCAGATGACTCAATTATGAATAGATTATCATTTGATAATGTAGGCTAAAGATAGCTACTGTATGTGCTATGTGCACAAACATGGCAATAATACAGTCGGGTCTCCATCGTCATATGACCATATTATTCTCCGTACAAGTGTTCATGAGAAGAGCAAAAGAGAGGCAAATTATGACATTATTCACAGATTGAGATTATGCTGTTGCTAAAGTTTCCAAAAACATTAATAGTCAAGTAAAGTACAGATACTCAAATCATATTATACTTAAGTAATCAAGTAATCAGTAATCATACTTAGTAATAGTTACTATCCACCTCTCTTAGCAATTACTTGGTTGGATTTAGGTGGTCTTTACTACAGTACATCACACACACACACACACACACACACACACACACACACACACACACACACACACACACACACTTTTCCTTTAGGCATATTTTCTACTAGGCTACTGTGGTTCAAAGCTGATTCACCCTATGCTCAAGTCATTTCTATTACATGTAAATAGCATTTCCATTAATAATTTCTATTCGTGTTTTGGATGTAAACGAGCATCCATTTAACATCCGTTCATCTGATCTAGTCTCTTATCGTACAGTGAATCAGCAGCATCACTGAAACACCCAGTCCCGCCCACGAGGTAGACTATTAAACGGAATAGGGCGCGCGAGGCGCACGAGAGGGTTTCAGAGAGGCACGATAATCTAATCGCACAATCACTGGGAGTTAAGGCTCGTGTTCACTCAACAACTCTCCGAGTCCGGACGACTGTAGGGGTTTTCGAAACTGAACTTTTAAAACTTTTTAACTTGAAAATAGACCGTTTCCGCGCATGGAAGACAACCTTGTCTCGCGTCTCCTGCCTGTCCTTTATGTCCAATACGCGAGTGAACAAGATTGTATCTTTACCGGGAGTTTTGCGTGCTGTGTCCCGTGATGCTCGCGATTTTGCCAGTGTGTTTGTGCTGTTGCCTCTTTCTTCATGCAGTCACCCCGCCGGTCGCCGGATTGGTACGCAACAGGTGAGGTGACACCTGCATAACACATTGCAATACACTTTTTTTTTTGTAACACAGGAGTGGTTTTATTGAACATCTGACAAAGCTGTGGCAACTTTGTGCCAATTGTCTCATTCTCTCCCTCTCTCTCTTTCTCTCTCTCTCTTCCATACACGCACACATACACACACACACACACACACACACACACACACACACACACACACACACACACACACACACCACACACCCCGTGCTAAATGGGGCCGTTGCAGAGGATTGCAGATATTGGGTAACACACCCAGAGGGAATTTGAGGATAAAGGTGGGATATCTGGACCACTGTGTGTGTGTGTGTGTGTGTGTGTGTGTGTGTGTGTGTGCTTGTGTAAGAGAGGGGAGAGAGAGAAAGTGGATAGCACTCACTTGACCATGACATGCATCTGCTTGTGCATCAGTCAGCATAGTGTTTCCTCTCCTCTGGTAGACACGCGGATGCTAATCCATCTCTATCTCATCTCCATCTCCATCCACTGTGCCACCGCAGCGGCAGGTGTAGAGTGTGTGTGTTGTGTGTGTGTGTGTGTGTGTGTGTGTGTGTGTGTGTGTGTGTGTGTGTGTGTGTGTGTGTGTGTGTGTGTGTACAGTATGTGTGTGTGTGTGTGTGTGTGTGTGTGTGTGTGTAGGGAGGGTGTAGTCTGCTCTTGACGGCCTCCCTCCAGTCATGAGTTGCATAAGTGTCTCCCTCCCAACAGCAGACCACTCAGTGCTTTGGCTCAGCATCCCCCTGACCTGTCCCTGACACACGGGTACCTCTCTACAGGCGAGAGTATAGGCACAGTGTCAGATTACTTTTAGTAACATCACAGCTTTACACACACACGCACGCACGCACGCACGCACGCACGCACGCACGCGCGCACACACACACAGACGCACGCACGCACGCACGCACGCACGCACGCACGCACGCACACACACACACACACACACACACACACACACACACACACACACACACACACACACACACACACACAGATAATGATGTGGGACAGCGATGCCTATCAGTGTAATGTAAAGTCAATGTTACAATTTGATAACAGGTCAAAGGTGATCTGACCGGATGACTAATATTTCCAGATGAATTTGCATATACTGCTCCATCTGACACCTTGAGCTGAGGGCAAGCTGTTTATGTAATACAGATTGTGTGGAGGGTCACCTCGTTTAGCCCTCTGCACACTCATGCTGGACTGGAGAGTGTGCTGCTGCTCAGGGCAAATCAAAAGGACAGACCACCACGTGACCAGAGTTCTCTAGAGAAACATCTTCACAAGTGTGTGCGCGCACTTTGTGTGTGTGTGTGTGTATGTGTGTGTGTGGACTCCATGCTGTGTGGTAACCTGGGAACTGCTCTTTAAAAATGTAATTTGCGCTCACACACGCTCACACACGCACACACACACACATGTTGTACATGCACACACAGAACAACAGATCTTCCCCTGCACTCATCTCTGCCCTCCTTTAGCACCAGCAGCAGTGTATGTATGATGTTCATACAGGTTACATGTTAGTGCTATAAACATATAATAAAACCTTGCTGTGTTGTGAGAAAATAAAAGGACAATATAAGGTCTCTAGTATTGCCACCAAGCCAGGGTATTTAATGGGCGCAGCTCATTTGGAAGTGGACATTGAAAGATGCACTCTAGCTATTGATCAACCCGTAAAAACGCCACCTCAGAGACATACAATTGTTTTCACCAAAAATCTCTCCATGGCCTTGAAACGGCTTGTATGTATCTAGTCTCCTTCATGTCTCCATTATATACACCATATAACTCTGTTTGCTTGACAACTTGATAGCTAACTCTGACATGTTAGCTTATTTATCTTTTACATGTGCAGATGCGTCCTCAGGAAAAACATCTTTCTAGAAATTAGTAGGCCTAGGAAACTCAATTCCCAAATCAGTCAGGATTGGGTTACATTCGTACATTTAATGATGGGCTGTCCTGATTCGTTAGTTTGAAACATGAACTAGCGCACTGCCCATCTGAATTAGAAATACTTTGCCATGGTGGTTAAATTGGGCAGTTAAACGGGTGAAAACCTTGCTGAAGTGGGTCTTAAAAGACAGATTCTTGGATTTCAAATGCTGTAGATTGTGATTGCTTATTCAAGTAGGCTAATGCAATAATGTTTTTGGACAATGATAGACTTCATCACTGAAAAGAAAGCCTGCATGTGAGAGTGTTCTTGTCATATCATCAGTTATAGCTCTTTATATGGCAGGCTCCGAAACCATGACTTCAGATGCTATGAGGTCATCTAGATACCACTATTGCACAACTAGGATCATCAAGAAAACGGACTGTGAAGCAGTGATCAAGCAGGGCATCAGCTTTCTCACAATGTGGCTTTCCATTGCCGTATTTGTCATCCCAAAGACTACCAGTTAATTATAGCCTACCTTCTAGAATAGATCCTTAAATAGGAATTCAGTATTTTTCTGCTCCTGTAAGATATTTAAGACCTTCCTCGCTGAAAACATTCATTATGTTTCACACAAAGTTCATCACGCTGCAGTTAGAGAGTGCTCCGTTTTACAGCTTTTCCAGACTGAGACGGATCACAATACAGTGACTTTCCATCCATGATCTATTTGTGTGGTCAGTAAAAATATGCTCCCTCGAAGTTGCAGTTTTCTGGGAGGCCTCTCATTACTGTATCTGTGCTCTGGAAAATTACAGGCATTCTGTAAGAATTCATATATAATAGAAATAATGTCACAATGCCATTGTGCTAACAAGAACATGTTCATTTGAACGGTCATTGTTTTGAGTGGTATGTGAGGTGTGACACACACACACTCACACACACACACACACACACACACACACACACACACACTTGACACACACACACACACACACACACACACACACACACACACACACACACACACACACACACACACACACACACACACACACACACTTGACACACACACTAAGGTGTAAACACTGAAACCTCTGCATTCAAATCAGCCCAGCCATTTGACAGACAAATACTAAAATTCACATTGGAATATGTGGTGGGGAGGCAATGCAAACACTAGTCAGTCTACGTGACCTGTGGCAAATATTTGCTCACGTATCCTTGAATTCAAAACACTGAATGGTAACGTGTCAAGATGATTTAAATCTCTGCAGAGAATGGAGAGTGACCACAGCGAAAGCCGTGGTCTCTGTTCCATGCCAGAGTCGTTTAATAGTTTTGGGACTTTGCCTTCAAAAGCATTAGGATTTAACTGGCAACAGCAAAGGTTCTGAGAGGGAGCCTGAAGGGATAGAGAGAGATCAGTTTTATGATGGCCGAGTGATATCACAGACTGAAGGCACTTACTGTACTGTGAGTGAGGGTGGATGGACATGTCAGTCCACCTTGAGTTTCTCCAGTTCACCTTGACCTCCTGGCTGAAATACGGCAGAGAACAGGGATACTTTAGTTTAGACTAACAGAGCCTTATAGTCTTACAATCCTCCATTACTATCAGCGGCATCTTAATTCCAGTCTTCTGATTGGTGAACAGTGTTTCTTCCGTTAAGGCTATCTGTAAATGGACACGCGATGGCACGTCAAGTTTTAGTGCTTAGCAGGTTTTTGAGAGACAAAGGTTTCTCAGAATGAAGGAAAGAAAGAATACTTATGTTTCTTTTCCTACCTCTGTCACACAGACACAGACACAGACACACATACACACACACAGATGAACTCAAGTGATGCATTCTTGAGTCAGGCGGTTGGACTGAACCTTTTAACTGGTTTAGTTCTTGGAGTCTGATCTTAGGACTCTATTACATTGACATCAATTAGGACTCCACTCATCTGGAAAGGGAGGAACAACACACACACACACACACACACACACACACACACACACACACACACACACACACATACAGGAAGGACATTCTCAGCCTTTCTCTTTCTCTCTTCACTGGTGGCCTACATTTGATTGTTTTTAGAGAAGGATGAAAGCCACTTGCCTTTTTCACCAGAGCTGATTGTGTGTGTGTGTGTGTGTGTGTGTGTGTGTGTGTGTGTGTGTGTGTGTGTGTGTGTGTGTGTGTGTGTGTGTGTGTGTGTGTGTGTGTGTGTGTGTGTGTGTGTGTGTGTGTAGTGTGTAAGTGTGTGTGTGGTGTTCTACCATGATCTCCAGGTGGTCCAAGAGAAGCACTGACAGGCTTTTATTACATAGCCAAATCACACACACACACACACACACACACACACACACACACACACACACACACACACACACACACACACACACACACACACACACACACACACACACACATACGCTCTCTAACCGTGGAGCCAGGTGTTGACATATATCCTCGTGTTGAGCTGAGTATTTTAAGGGAGTCGCTTGAGACACATGACCACATTACACACGTTTTACACACCACGGGCTGGCAGTAAACAGCTGTGTGACCTTTGCAGTGGCGTTGCTGTGTGTGGACTGGCTGGAGGACGTCTGGTCTGACCACAGATGGGGAAAAACACCCCCATCCTTTAAAATTAATGAACTCCCCCCCACTCCCCCCGTGCTGGCTTTGCCAGGAGAGAGGCCTGGCAAGAAGACACAACGTGCGGCAACTCTAGCCAGCATGAGAGTGGTAGCTAACCCTTGGCTGAATAGGTGACAATATGTCAAAAATAAGTGTTGGATGAGAATAATCCAAACCACCTCGTTGAGCAGTGGTAGGACGACACTATGGCAAGCCATCTGAATGAAAAAGAATCGGCAACAACATGACCGTGCATGAAGGCAGTAAGAAAGATATTTCCCTCAATGGCTGTATTCTGTAAACAGAGGTTGTTGTAGTTACAGTGATGAATTGCTTCTATAAAGAAAGTCAGACAGTTTGCACAAAGCATCAGTAGGAAACACGGAGACGTTATGATTTTATACAGTTCTACGACACCCCTTCATTTGTATTTAAGGCCTTTCATTTGGGAGGACGCCGCTTTCATTTTGCTAGAGTGTGCTACTATGTGATTGTCAGGCCCTTAATTAGTCCAGGCTTCCTGCTCTAGTCTCTGTGATATTCCCTGAGAAATGCAGGGTTTGTGTTTCATAATGAGTACTCTTCTGGGTGGCTATTTTGTCCCGTCATGAACTTTAAGCTGAATTGCTGGCTTCCCATATATGGAGTCAAATTAGGTCATGTACAAGGTGCAAGAATCATCTTTGCATGTGCAAGGAACTATCTTAACCTTAAATGTTCCCGAACTGTGTGTGTGTGTGTGTGTGTGTGTGTGTCTGTGTCTGTGAGTCTGTGTGTCTGTGTGTAAGTGGAGTGTTATACCTGAGTTTAGACATAGTTTAAATACATTATTACCTTACCTTTAAATACCTTAATACCCAGACTGTTTATTATACTATATGTGCGCGCGTGTGTTGAAGGGTTTCAGGTTAAGTGGAGCAGCTTCTTATCCTTTCCATTCCGGAGGCTTACAGGGTAAACTCCTTACTGTGCCCCATATCCTTTTTACACACACAAACACACACACACACACACACACACACACACACACACACACACACACACACACACACACACACACACAACCATTAAGCCTCTGTTCTTTAATGAGATGTTTTTCGTTTAGTGTTGTTCTTTAGCATTTCGTAAATGGAGGGGCAAATTCCAAATGGTCACTTTCATCATGAATCTAATTGGTCATCGGAGGTATTCCATTCTAAATGGTCACTTTCATCATGAATCTAATTGGTCATCTGAGGTATTCCATTCTAAATGGTAGTGACCACCCGAGCTTCTTTGTTCTGATTGGCCAGGCCTGCGGCGTGAGACCAACTGTCTGCTTTGGGACTCACTGAGTTGTAATATACAGTATGTAATAGCTTGACCTCTGACCAGTGATTAGCCAAGCCCACGTATCCCACGTAATCAGGAACTACAGTAGAAGGGCTTTCATATGACTTAATATTGTGGATGAAGGAATGAATGAGTCCATGAGAACAGCAAGGGATGGAAGGAGTGACTGACTGGGGAAACATGGGTAGGACAGACTAGCTACAGTTCATTAATTAGCCATTTGGTTTTAACTGAGTGGACTTCACAACACATTATTAACAGTTTATAGTGCCGTGTAGTCACCCATGCACCCCCCCCCCCCTCCATCCTGTGTGCTGGCATGGCTGCAGAGACCAGATGCCAGACCCACATAGTGCCCACACAGTGATCTTACTGTAAGCTCTCTATGCCCTTTGCCCCTCTCAGCACCTTGGGCTGGGGCACGAAGGGAGGGGTGCCATCAGCGTTTGGCAGTACCAACCCAACCAGGTCTCCATTTCCATGCCAGAGATACTCTTCATCACTTTGAGCAGTAGGCATTGGCACAACTAAGGCCATGGTACACAGAGTCCGTATGTTTTGTGAAAGATTAACGATTAAAAAATAAATTAGACTTAAGAGACTCATCTGTGGATGGTCTGTGGGCAGACTGTGGGCGGACTGCCCAAGTAAAGTGTGAGCGGGCAGCTTGGTGTATGAGTGGCGGTCTGTGGCCGCGTGAGCCACAGTGTGGTGTGTGTGTGTGTGTGTGTGTGTGTGTGTGTGTGTGTGTGTGTGTGTGTTTGTGTGTGTGTGTGTGTGTGAGCGCCAGCATGGTGGTATAATACCAAAGACAAACAATCTGGTAGATTAGCCTTATGTGTCTCAAACGCCACCAATCCCTCTCAGACACTACTGTAACACCTAATGCCCCTTAATGCAGCGCCAGCCGCTCAACACAAACACACACACTTATAGAAACACACTTACACAAACACACTTACACAGAACACACACTTACAGGAACACAAAATTACACAAACACACACAGATACACAGTCACACACACTTACACAAACACACTAACACAAAATACACAAACTTACACATAACACACACACTTACACAAACACACACGCTTACACAACATCATATTATTACTATCCATTGGCATACTGCCACCTCTCTCTCTCTCTCTCTCTCTCTCTCTCTCTCTCACACACACACACACACACACACACACACACACACACACACACACACACACACACACACAAGCCAGAGCCAGACATATTTTACTGTATCAATCTGAACCATCAAAGGACTATAAGTATAACTATAAGGCTGTTGTCTAAAGGCCACAATGCTGATAAAGATAAAGTGTGAAGGAAGATAATGTGTGATGATAAAGGGAGCAGACAAGTTACTGAGTGAGACTTGTGAGTGTGTGTTTGCACGCGCATGCACATCGCGTGTGTGTGTTTAATTAGAAATAAGGAAGCTGGTAGCAACAAGAGGAAAGAGAGAAAGACAGAGAGAAAAGACTTGAGTGAGGGAGAGTAAGTCGTGTGACAGGTTACTAACACCCTCATCCTGTAGAACCTCCATCCACTCTCTGTGTATGTGTGTGTGTGTATGTGTGTGTGTGTGTGTGTGTGTGGGTGGGTGTGGGTGTGGGTGGGTGTGTGTGTGTGCGTGTGCATGCCATTTAAAGAAGGTTGAAGGTGTTGAAGTACACGGTGTTCCCATGTCTGCTGCCTTTGCTAAGTTTTGTTTAATCTGTTTCATTAATCAGAATTACCACAGTCTCGCTAATCTATCAGCGTGTGTGTGTGTGTGTGTGTGTGTGTGTGTGTGTGTGCGTGCGTGCGTGTGTGTGTGTGTGTGTGTGTGTGTGTGTGCGCATGTGTGTATGTTGGTGGGTGTTAAATCAGGAGTCTGTTAGTTTAAGGCTTTAGTGAACTGGCCTAAATATCTATCACACTAATTAGATTCAACCTCAACACTCAATCTACACTGTACACAACTGGGTACACACAATATGATGTGTGTGTGTATGTAAGACATTACATATGACTCTGTGCTTAGTGTTGTGTTTGGGGTACATGTGACCTGTTGTTCAGCAAGTTTACGTAAGATATATGGATCTATGGATCGTGTGAAATGTATTTATGTGTGTGTGTGTGTGTGTGTGTGTGTGTATGAGCCTTCACCTTCATGCTCTTTGTGTTCCTCAGGTTGAATTTTCCCACAAAGTTAAGGAAGTCAGATGAGGAGGGGGGCGCCATCGCCTTGGGAACAGTGGTCAGGCCTGCTGTTGCCCTCGGCAACGGCTTGAGAGAGCGACACAGCGTCTGGAGGGTCCTCCTGAAGAAAGGACCCCCACTGAGAGGGCCTAGAGAAGTGCCTGTCCACAACAGTGTACCCACAGATCGAGAGGACCTGAGGGAAACCAGTCACAAAGGGTCACGGGTGCGGCGCCACGCCATTGTGAGGTCGCGGAGTCATCGGCATGGCAACCTGATGCGTGTGGGGTGTGTCCTGGGCACGTGTCAGGTGCAGAACCTCAGCCACCGTCTGTACCAGCTGATTGGTCAGACAGGGAGGCAAGAGACCTCCCCCATCAACCCGCGGAGTCCCCATAGTTACGGATGAGGCGCCACGGCAACAAGCTCATCCACAAACCATAAACTGTTAGCGCATCTGTAGTGGGGGAAGATCATATTATATATTATATGTGTATATATGTCTACTGAGTGTGTGTGTTTGTGCGTGTGTGTGTGTGTATGTGTGTGTGTGTGTGTGTGTGTGTGTGTGTGTGTGTGTGTGTGTGTGTGTGTGTGTGTGTGTGTGTGTGTGTGTGTGTGGGCGCGTTTGCACATGTATGTATGTGAGTGCACTTAAATGGCCACTATTGGCTAATTCCTGTTGTCACTTTCTGCTTCTCTCTCTCTCAGGCTTCACATATCTGTGACAGACAAAAACCCCAACAGACACAAGTTACTTAAACTCACTCTTAGGGAAGCACTCAACCACTGTTCACAGATCAGTGAGGTCGTACACGCCTCTCTGTTTCTCTTTCTCCCTCTCTTGCTCTCTCTCTCTCTCTCTCTCACACACACACACACACACACACACACACACACACGCTACTTGTACACCACGCTTTTAAGAGGTCAGATCATTCTTAAAACATGTCAAAGCACTTTAAGCAAATGTACTTGTTTAATCTAAAACCAGAGGCAAAGTCATGTTATTTAAATGTAAGTGAAATATACTGTATGTACATACTCCAGACCTGTAATCCTATATAACATGTATGTGTAAATTAGGTGTCATATTTAAATAAAGTCT
Organism: Sardina pilchardus; assembly: GCF_963854185.1. Lineage (NCBI taxonomy): Eukaryota > Metazoa > Chordata > Actinopteri > Clupeiformes > Clupeidae > Sardina > Sardina pilchardus. The sequence goes on along the minus strand of NC_085003.1, from coordinate 16,790,939 downwards.
ATACATAAAGCCATATTCTCCATTGCTGTGTGTGTGTGTGTGTGTGTGTGTGTGTGTGTGTGTGTGTGTGTGTGTGTGTGTGTGTGAGAGAGAGAGAGAGATAGAGAGAGAGAGAGATGTGTGTGGTCGACAGTCGACAGGAAGAGAAGTGTATCAGTTAATAAATGTCCAGTCAGCCAATAACTCTCCCTCTGTTTCACAAACATACACACATAGATAGAGAGAGTGGTTAGGGTAGAACGTGACATAGGACACTCTGCCCTCATTAGTTGTGTGAAGGGCATTGTGATCATTATGGTTACAGCTTGTGTGTGTGTGTGTGTGTGTGTGTGTGTGTGTGTGTGTGTGTGTGTGTGTGTGTGTCTGTGTGTGTGTATGTGTGTGTGTGTGTGTGTGTGTGTGTGTGTGTGTGTGTGTGTGTGTGTGTGTGTGTGTGTGTGTGTGTGTGTGTGTGTGTGTGTGTGTGTGTGTGTGTGTGTGTGTTGTGTGTCACATTCCTCCCCTCCTGAGTCATTGTCACACAGGGCAGAGTTGTTTGGAAGAAGTTTCACACTGACAGCAGAATTACTGTTAAGACCAGTACTGGCCTGCTCTGTGTACTGGTTTTTGCCATACTCTCAACATTTCAGGAGCATTTCAAACTGTTTCACTGGTGATGAGAGCACAGATCTGGACCTCAGGTCTAGCTACAGGCTCTCTTATTATCATTGAGTACACACCACTGTCCCCCTGCCACTGAATTCCACTTTGGTATGAATGTGGTACTTTTTAAAAAGTAAATACAGTCATCACAACCCATCAGCCTGACCCACATATTAAGTAACATAGCAGATCTGAACTAGTAGCTACTGCTGTGAAACATTAATATTTACTGCACACCTAGAAACACACAGCAGGTACGGGATATACCTACAGGTGGCTATAATACAACACCTGTACTGTGACCATGCTTCACCCTTCCAATGGTCCTTTACTAATGCTTTATAGGCCATGTATATCAATAATAGCTGTATAAATAAATATGTATTTTACTGTATTCCATATATCCACGTATTTCCATATATCTATATAATGTTATGATACAACAAGAGTTGCAAACCAGTAATAGCTGTAAACTTTGTGTGCATAAATATTCAGCCCTAAAACACCCACAAGGGCACAGAGAAGATCATTAAGCAAGTCTCTGTGTAACACATCAGTTGTCTGCACTATGGTGGTGAAACTATGTTAAATGTCATTGTCAATTTTAGCTCAAGTAAACAAACAATAAAACACTGTGCACAACAATTGGGTTGCACTTTGAGGTATGTTTTATGGGGAGGCATTTTTACAACATCCTTAAACTCTCTTATATGATCATGTGAAGCAGTTATTCCCACAAGCTATACCTATAACTTTGGGTATGTACTTTTATGGTCTGTGTTGTTTTTTACAATGCAGTTTTCCAAATATATTGCACGACTACACAAGCTGGCACGATAGATACATTTGATCAGTCCAAGCTTAGTGGTTTTTGTCACGTTTTTTTGTCCGTTGGCAAATTAACTTTTAGAAATGGAAACTTTGTCATGCCTCTTAAAAGTCTTTTTTATTGGCCACCGAACAGGCAACGACCCCAGCTCTGGTCTTTGAGAAATAACGGCTTCTTTGTTTGTCCTTGACAGAGAACAGTTTTACCCAGAATCCTCCAATTAGAAGTGTTAGTGGAACCATCTGTTTGGGGGACACCCTACCAAATTCTTTACCCACAAGTGGGTGTGAGATTTAAGGCGCTTCATACTGCTTTGCCCTGATGTTGTTCTTATCAAGAGAGGAACACCAAACTTAACTTATTGTCAATGAGAATGCCCTGATAATGCACTTTTGTAAAGAAAGGCATTCTGATTCTGCATGAGAGCACAGGAGAAGGTATTTTCAGTACCGGGGCAAGGCATCGGGTGCCACTCTGATGGTTTAGTGTTCCCATCATGAGCTCCAAATACAGGTCTCAACTGGAAAGATCCAGGAATCCACCGGCAGATACTGTAAACTGTACCTATGCCCAGGTGAAGAAGTGGAAATTTACTTGAGCTAATGAACTATACACTCACACACACACACACACACACACACACACACACACACACACACACACACACACACACACACACACACACACACACACACACACACACACACACACACACACACAGAGACTCACATAGGGCAGGGGCAGATGAATAGGCTGATATAAGCTGACATTATTGGCCCTCACTTTGGAAACGCGGCTTCTTTTTATCAGCCCTGCTGTTCTCCTTTCCAATCCTTTGAACCCCCCCCCACACACACACACACACACACACCACCACCACTCTTCCCTTCCTCTATCTTCTTGTCTGTGGCACACATAACCACAGGCACAGACACTCTTACACACGTATGTGCACGCATACATTAAGCCTTGTGGAAGTAAAACAATGCTGTTTTGAAGGAATGTAAAGGGCAGCTTTGCAAACAAGATTCTGAGTCTACAAAATCATATTAGTCACACACACACACACACACACACACACACACACACACACACACACACACAATCCACACAAATGCCAATCTCATCCACAGATCCCCCCAAGGTCTCTATACTCACAGAACATGCCACATTGGGTTTTCTCCACCTTTTCAAATCATTCTCAGAATAGACTACATGCACTAAAAGCTTTTCCTGTACGCTCATGTAATTCCAATTTGGAGTGTTAATTGTGTTGTAACGACATCTTCTGTTTTGTTCTGCTTCTTCTTCACTCCGATGCTGAATACCTTGTTTGCCCAGTACATAATAACAATTTTAACATCCTTCTTTATTGTAACCTGCTAATTCCCTAGTGCAACACCCAATCGGGTCTACATTAACAATAGCAGCAGGTTAACACATCTGGCTCCACTGGGAATAAACCAGTATCTCGAGCTCTAAGGGAAGAGTTTGGTTCCAAAACGCTACATCTCCATTATTCAAAACATTAATAAGTCATGTTATTTAATTGTGTATGCAATTACACAATTCCAGTTTTACCAATTTGACTGAGCAAAGAACAATAACCCAATTACAGTTGCACTGGAATAAACTAGAATACAAAATGTAAAAAAAAATATTCATGAAAATTTGTTGAAATGGAGGATATAGCGTTTTGGGACCAAACTCTTCAAGTCAATTGTTAGACTGGTGTCCCTAGCTTTACCCATGAGGACCACTAGAGGGCACTGTTTTCCCTCACACGTCCCTGATGGATTCCAAAACTTGATTAATAAACACTTACATACTACATTTGACACAGGCTGGATATGTGACAACCAAAAGACTCACAAATAGCAACGAGCTCTGGACCTGTCGTCTTGTCAGAAAGGACAAGCGGGATTTGAAAAGACTATTAGCTGCAGTAGGCTAGTTTACATTTTGAATGTTAGACAAATTACAGATTTACTTTCTTTAGCTATTGACTTTAAAACGAATAAACTACCTCAACAAAGACAAAAATGTGGGTCAAAAGAACAGAGGAATAATGACAAACCATGCAATCCTTGTCATCTAACAAGAAACGAACGAATCAGTCTGCTTACAGAAGCACATGGTCTATTGAGTTTGAAGATGTTACATCGATAAGACATAACAGTTATGTTAACAGCTAAAACATTTTCAGAGAAAGAGAGAGTGAAAGAGAGAGAGAGAGAGAGAGAGAGAGAGAGAGAGAGAGATCAAAGATGCTCACATGAGTGGACAGAGACAGCAGAGGTACTGTGCTGCCCTGCAGTAACCTGCAAATAGATCAATATTTATCTACGTCTGGGAGGTAGGCCTGCTTACGTCGCTGTGTGTATGTTTCTGTGTAAGCGTCTGCTCAGGTATTTCTGGCATGAGCCATTTTAGTGTGTTAAAGCTTCACAGCAATTATTTTGGAAGAAAATAATGGCAAAGTGCAGCTGTTGTGCTCGTGCACCACCAACATGCATACGCAAATAACGTAAATCACCAAGTGATTGACTGATTGATTGATTGATTGATTGATTGATTGATTGATCGATTGGGTGATGACTGATTGATCTGACTTGCCTAAACAGTTTTCTTTTTTTTGCCAACCAGGGTGGCTTGCATTTGTTCTTTTTGCGTTAGTTAAATAAAATAACATTATAACATATTCAAAGTAATAGTCTCTCATTCGTTTTTTTTTTTTACTGTAGCAGTTGTTCAATTACACTTGTGAAATGCAGTCTGGGCCTAGAAAGCGTGGCATCCGATTGGCTGATTGCACTAACTGATGGTATCTGATTGGGTGATTGTGCCGTCTGAGAGCATCTGACTGGCTGATGGTGATAACCAAATGCGTGCTGAGTCACTGTGAGTGGAAGACATCTGGTTTGGGGCAGAACAGACTCTGGGTAGAAATGTGCCTGGGGGGGGGTTAAAAACTTACTGACCAAGACTGATGAACACAACATTCTCTGTCCCTGGAGTACAGCCATGTGGATCACCATGTACAAGCATGCACACACAAACACACGCACACACACACACACACACACACACACACACACACACACACACACACACACACACACACACACACACACACACACACACACACACACACACACACCAATTTGGGGGAGTGTACATGTACATGTGACCACAAAAGATTTAAAGGGAGACAGACGCATAGACAAAATTAAAGAGAGAACAAGAGAGGCGTGTGAGAGAGAGAGAGAGAGAGAGAGCGTTTCATCTTTCCAGTTTTCAACATGCGTGTTATCAACCTGGTAAAGTACCTGTGTGTATGTGTGTGTGTGTGTGTGTGTGTGTGTGTGTGTGTGTGAGATTGAGAGAGAGAGAGAGAGAGAGAGAATGCACATAGCCTACATGCACACATGAGTGCTAAATATCTGTATAATATGTGTGTTTGAATACCTTTTTCATGCATGATGAGTTATCTTTATCATACAGCTTCAAACTGTGCAGTTAATGCATTAAACATTTAAGAACTGTGGAGCAGTTTAGCATAACTATTGTGAATTGTGGCAGATTGCAAACAATGTTGTGTCATGACTGTTGTAAATGAGTTTTCAAAATGTCTCTCACTAAATGTTGTTGTACTGCATGCACAGCACAATTTCCCTGGTCTTGAAAACGTGTTTTGAAAACACCAAAATGTATACATATTGCCCCCAGCTATGACTGTCAAACATCATTCTTGTAAACAGGTTTACGTGGACATGGGTTCCCTTGTGGGTGGGTGTATCTTGCTCTTAGCGTGTGTGTGTATCCTGTTCGTTCTCTGTAGATAACAAATAGCTGTAGACCTATATGCCGTATAGGCTGGCATGCAGGCTAAGACCCATGACAACCTAGATGTAAGACTTTAGCAATTAGTCAGGTTACATGGTTTTAAACCAACATGGTTTGTTAAATATTTGTGACCTAGCCTTATTTGGGACTGTGCTTCAGTCAGCAGTTTCCACAACAAGTGGTCACAGAATGGCTGCCCTCCACATTACTGGTGGCCCATCCGCAATCCTCCAGATTTCTCACGTTCCCAGATGGAGCCTGGCTAAAGGAGTGACTATAATTTATCTCTTTTCCAGGGCCCAGACCCCTCGCTGACCTACCGGCCAGACATAAAGCCTCTCGCGGACAAGGACCAGTCAGAGTATCGGAACTTTGAAGTATATGAACCTCTCCCACATTTTTATCACATCATCTAAGTTTCTAATTCTTTAATTCTATACCTCTTATTAGAAATACTGCTGATGAATCTGGAAAACAAGCTCTAAAGTATATTACACAATAAAATGTGCTTGTTTTTCAGGGTACTGAGCTATTTGACCGGGTGTTCCACACATACAAATTGATGCACACACACCAGACTTTGGATTTCGTCAAACGGAAGGTCAGTAACTTATAGCCATACAAACACACACACGCACGCACGCACGCACGCACGCACGCACGCACGCACGCACGCACGCACGCACGCACGCACGCACGCACACACGCACACACACACACACACACACACACACACACACACACACACACACACAAATACACAAATCCAAACACACACTTACAGGCCCCTGGTTTAAGAGGACAGAAGTTAATATTTTGCTGAGCCTCCAAGTTATGTTAAGATCTTTGTAAACAGGTCTTATTAAAAAGTAATTACATCACAGAGGATCAGTTATTGTACAACTGCTGCTATCTGAAAGGTCAAGCATGTTTACACTTTTGTAACTGAGTTGACCAACACTGATGTGTCTCACGTTAATACTTGAGGCTCCACACTTGGTCAGCAAAGTCCAACAAACATTCCCAACATTCTGAGGCCGGCTGATAGGCTTTTGAATTTTGGATGCACAGCATTGGAGGCTGGACTTAGTGGACTTTGTTATACTCACGTCCTCTCTCCTTCCTCCCTCCTCTTTCTCCGTCCACTCCAGCATGCTGAGTGGAGTGGCTGTACTCACACAAAGATGACCATAATGCAGGCCATTGACTCCCTGGACCAGCTGGTGGACGAGTCTGACCCGGACGTGGACTTCCCCAACTCCTTCCACGCCTTCCAGACCGCCGAGGGCATCCGAGCCCAGCACCCCGACAATGGTTAGCCAGGGTCAAAGATTAATGGGGGGTAACCTCACAGATTGTGACCTCTGAAAGCGCGGTTGTGTGTTCTGGTCTGGATGGTTTACTTCAGCCTACAGTACATCCACACCTATGATGTGAGCATCTACAGACACTTAGATTATAAACAAACTGTCTGTTGACACTCTGTTAAGTAAGTAAGGGATAATGTATTGTCCGCCAGTAATTAACAGAAAATAATTTCTGACAGGGCGAACAGAACCCCGACGTGCTACCGTTTTCGTGGCTTCTGCTGGCAAAATAAATAGTTCACCAATCACCACACAGACACTGTAGAACTTGACAGTTTCAGGTGTTGCGTGGCAACGTTTTACTTGCTGACTTTCACTTTCAATGAAATTCCATCGCAATAAATGAGTGGAATGATATGAAAGATGTGAATCAAAAACACAAAACCTGTTGCCTTTGATAACGATCAATATGTACTTTGCAGTGGTAATAATATAGATTTAACAGAACAGGGAAGGCCCTTCATGTGAATGGAACTTTCTGCAGCACTCTGGAGAGCCGTGTAATAACAACAATTTATGGTTTAGGGTTCTGGGTTAGAGGTTAGGAGTTGGGTTTGGTGATGTTGAGTGTTCAAAAAGACTGAACTTAAACTTTTACAAGCCATCTGTGAAATCTTTG
>NC_085003.1:16691136-16776136 GCF_963854185.1 Sardina pilchardus | reverse complement strand
GTTTTTCTGATGCTCCGGTAGCCTATGCTGATTGCTGTGTGCAAGCGATTGACATATGTTCAGGGTACAAATTCAACTGAATTTGCATTAAATCAGGTTGTTTCAAGTTGCAAGATGTTTTCTTTTTCCCTGTTAGTTCCCTGTTAGACTAACTTGCATTTTTAAAAATACCCAGTTTATTCCCATTAATTTCTGCTTATTCTTAGCCTGGGTGTTCCCATACTGCCTTGCGCGGTGATTTCAATCCCGCTGCTAAGCCAGTCTGGAAACTAACGCCCAAATGCTCGCCTGATGTTGGCGAACCAATCACAGAACATCCGAGAAGTTTCCGTTGCCTTCTTGCGTCTACATTTGACGCCAAAGGATTTACATTGATGTCAATGGCAGCCCTTAGCGTTGCATACGAATGAGTTGGGTGAGCTATACACATTTGATAGACATCCATGGCGCCCAATGAACGGATCTGGGCATTTTTTCAAATACGAGAAAATGAACGTCTGGTTGCCAGACCACGTCTCATTTGAGAAGTGGTAGGCGTTAGCCAGGCTAGCTTATTCTATGTATGTCAAACAAAACCATGAAGGATGGTTTCCAAATTAACTAGCACCCACCAATCTTTGAAGAGACCTCCTTTTTGTCCCAGTCTATCTGCAGGTTGAAATGGAGAATGGTCCAATATATGAACATGATATACACAGTCACCTCCACACAAACACACATCCAAGACCATGCTTTTTGGAGCACGCCTGCTGACACAAGATACAGAGAGAGAGAGAGAGAGAGAGAGAGAGAGAGAGAGAGAGAGAGAGAGAGAGAGAGATGTTAACAAAGTACAAAAATATGTACACTGTTGCCGCATCTCTAGATGTTAAATATTCCCTCTCCGTGGAACTTCCCTTCTGTTGACCATTACTTCTTTTCCCTCTTTGCAATTACCATCCTAGTGTGTGTGTGTGTGTGTGTGTGTGTGTGTGTGTGTGTGTGTGTGAGTGTGTGTGTGTGTGTGTGTGTGTGTATTTGAATGTGAGTGTTTTCACAATAATTTGGTAAAGCATTACAAACGTACTTGTTATTCCTTTACTAATGCACATGTTCACATGCCTGGGTATACCCATGCTGCCTTACATGCTATTTCATTCACACTGCTAGGCAGCCTGGATTCCATGGCTCTGATTTTCACCTCAGCGAAGGAACCAATCACAGAACAGGGGGACGGCAAGACGATGACGACGTCTATGCGTCACACCGAAGCTTGTATTTTGGTTAAGAACCAAACCAAACCAAGCTTTTGTTCAAATCTCCACAACTATCACTACTGAAAAATGTCATCTGGTATAATTGATATGATTGGCTATGAGCTACGTACAGACCCATTTGATAGACATTCGTAGCACCCAATAAGTGGCTCTAGGCATTCGTAAACCCCATCTCAAATACCAGAAAATGAAGGTCTGGGAACTAGACATTATCTCATTGAGATAAGGTCTAGCGTTAGCAAGGCTACATGTTCATATATGCGCTATAAAATTAGATGTGTGTATGCGTGTGTGCATGTCATACTCTTTTGCAGTTTGTGTGCGTCTACAGATGCAGATGGTCTGCGGAGCAGGAAGTTGATGTGCTCGTCATCCAGCAGGGAAAGACACAGTGCTACCGTCAGCAGGTTAAAGAAGTTATAATTCCCTGAGAGGACTATCAGCACCTGTAATAACACCTACAGTACACACACACACACACAGAAAGAGAGAGAGAGAGAGAGAGTGAAAGAGACAGAAAAGAAAAAAAAACACTTGTTATGGCTTTGTTCTCCAACAGGATAGATTAAAGCAACACAACCGTAGATTACCACTGAAATGACAGTAATAGAAAAGTCCAGCAGCGGGCGGACGTCTTCCTACCCAATGAATTCATAAGTTTAACAATCTCAGATAATCCTGCAGGGGTTTAAATTAAGGCACTAAATAGAATTTAACGATCTTACAACTGACTTCACCAGTGAGAACTACCCTGTGCTTTCCAGTGAAAGGGGACACACACACACACACACACCTGCAGGTAGAAGGCGGTGAGGCGGTGTCGCCGTATGGGGCTGAAGAAGAGGAAGGGCACGGGGATCTCGATGAGGAAGGTGGCCGCCACGCTCAGCTTCTGCCACCACACGGGCAGCTGGTGGGCAAACCAGGCCAGAGGGGTTGGGATACACTGAGTCTCGTAGTGGTAGGTCAGCGCTGGACAGACAGACAGACAGACACACACACACACACACACACGCACGCACACATACATACATACATGCACGCACACACAAACACGCACACACACAGACACACACAAAGCAGATTCATAACAGATACGTAGATACACAAACAATACGCATATGGACACATGCTCACATATGCAGGCTGATGGACACATGGAAACATGAGCACATCAGTATATCCTGTGGACATGTGTAGTTTGCATGTGAGAAAAATAAGACACAAACAGTATCTGAATGTGTGAACTTATATCCTGTCAGGTTCACTTTGTGGTAAACACTCTTCCCTTTTGTTACTTCTAACTTCAGTGTTCAAAATTACATATGTGCACACAGAACTCTCCCACATACGCATACCTGAATTTGGGAGAACGTACCAATATGCATTATTTTTTACACATGCACATAGAAGGTAATATAACCTACAACTGCAGGCTGTGAAATTCTTTGTGAAAAATATTTTACAAACTCAAAATATTACTTAACTAGAAAAGCACTCAGAGAGCGCAGACCCGTATTGTTCTTCCTAGGTTGTCATACATAAACTAAACTATTCCCGATCACCACCACGTGGCCATACCATGCCAGTACACCACTAAGCGAAACACATAAACAGCTCTGGAATCCCGGTGGTGTTACGGATCACTCCCAAAATGTTATCGTTTCGTCCTTGGGTCATGTCTGACCTCCCCTGCATACAGAATCAGAGGCTGAATCTCACTATGTAGTACACACACACTACACACATAAACACACACCTGTGAGTCCCCACCATGTGGGACAGCGACTAGTGAGCTTGACCACTCCAGAGGCAAACATGAGCCGGAAGAGCAGCCAGCGCACTACCCACAAGGTCACGTTGTCATGGAAACAGCCCCGGCAACGCCCCCAAGGCAGGTACAGGGGTGCCACCAGGACACACAGAAACCCTATTTCCAACAGAAGATTATCCCTGCAGAGGGATGCAAAGAGGGAAAAGAGAGAGAGATAGAGAGAGAGAGAGAGAGAGAGAGAGAGAAAATGTACAGTTGCTTTTATTTATCTATTTGTTTACTCTTATGCAGAGCAATTAGAGAACAGTACAGGTACAGTACAGTAACACTACAGGAACAGTACCCCTGCAGCAACTCAGGGTGCCTTGCCTTGATCAGCAAGGACAGAAAGGTGGAAGCCCCTGGACATGTTACAAGTTGAAGGTCAAGTGAACATCAGACAGTCCAGAAATATTTGTCCGTTTATGAGATGCCTGACATCTCAGATCAACAATGTTCCGCATTCATCCCCACTCTCCAGATGTTTCATTTACTAATATGTACGTACGGATATCTGACTAGACATGCAGTCTATGGAATTGTCAAAATACACACAACCAGCAGAACACTCACCACTGGAAGTAGAGAAACACCTGTCCAACCTGTTTTGTGTAGAAGGGGAAAAAGATGTTCAGAGAAAGGTGGACATGCATGTGTGTGTGTGTGTGTGTGTGTGTGTGTGTGTGTGTGTGTGTGTATCAGACAGTGTCTCTTCAGAGATTACGTCTGTGTTCCTGCTTGCGTTTGTGTACGTATGAGGGCCAAGTATCATTCAAATGTGTGTGTGTGTGTGTGTGTGTGTGTGTGTGTGTGTGTGTGTGTGTGTGTGTGTCTGTCTGTCTTGAAGAGGGGCTGCTGCTGCGTTACCTGATAAAGGGACAGGTACAGTATCCAGAGGCACAGGTAGAGCCGACAATCCCGTAGCCTGTGCGTCAGTGTTGACAGAAGGCTTAGAAAGGTCCCTAACAGGGCAATAAGCTCCATGCCTTGCTGTGTGTCCAGCCCAAGTTTGGGACCCAACCACAGAAGGGTGGGAGAATCTCTCAGTTGCTCCCAGAATCCTTTGCCTGTGTAACGCAGCATCCAGCGTGAGGGCAGCACCCCCTCGTTGCCATAGAGACCTATGGCGGAAAAAGGAGGGGTGTGTTCATACCAAAATTTCTAGAGCGCTACGGTGCAAGTTCAGGCTAGCTAAAGACCGTTATCAGTTTTTAAACTGCATAATGTTTAAGACTATTTCAAACAGTAATGAAACTAAACGGAAGACAGTGACTAAGTATGTACTAGCAAGTGTCTCTGGTACTAGTCTCTATCTAGTGGCTTACGGTTAAAGGTAGCTATAACATATACACTTAAATTAGCATGATAGCCAAGGTTTTGCTAGCTGGCTAACGTTAACGATAGTGTTACTGTAAACAAACTCCACCAATGTACCTCCAGTGTACTTTTAATTGAGCGCTCCTAAGAAGTAATCTAGCGTTGACACAATTGTGTATCATCGGAAGATGAATTGTCATCACGTCAGCATCGGTGTGCTGTCAGTTATTTGAACACAAGGAGTACATTGTCCATGAGCAAAAGACAACATTAATTTGCGTTACGGATTTAAGACCAACAACGCCTATCTGCTAATGCTCGTTTAGCTGAATTAGCCATAACGTTACTTCAGAGCATGCTGACGATGATATCAAAAGTTCATAAACTACTTTGTGACAATGGGTACACATGCACGTGATATAGGCCTACATGTGCACTTTTGGCAATGTAAGCCTACACTGTCAACTTCACGATTTAGCAAACACTAGGCTACACTGCACAGTTTCACTGTACTGAAACATGTCGCCTGTCTTTTAGCTATTGAATGCTAACAAGAATTTGTCATGAGTTTGGTCAGAACAGTTTATCAAGGGAAACGGGTGAGTCACCTGGTATCTGTATGTATAGGGAAGCAAACGCAAACATGTAGATGGTAGACATGCACCAAAGGAACGCTTCCATTGCCTTCCGTATTTCCCCCATCTTGCCACGCCAGATTCCCGAGACTGTCCTGCAGGAATGGTGGTGGTAGTAAGGACGGATGAAGGCACGCACGCACGCACGCGAGGGCGGACACTTACGACGAGCTAGGAAGGAAAACTCATGGCCTGCAGCGAAGGCGCAATATGTTACACCAATCCAGTAAAACGGGCACCATCTACAGGCGATGAGATCAAGGACAAGTTTAAGTTTGGCTTGAGTGAGTCGTTTCAACATTCATCATAGTAGCCTAGCAATAACCACAACAGCAGCGGTCGACCGTGTCGTTTCGGTCACAGCTGGCACACAGAGTGCCAAACAGAATGAATGTTTGTTTTTATATATTATATGCCTATATATAGTCATGTTGGAACAGGAGGGGACCATCTCCAAATGGTTTCCACAAAGTTGGGAGTATGGAATGTCTTGGCTAATGCATTTAGAGTTCCTTTCACTGGAACTAAAGGGCCAAGCCCAGCTCGAGGATGGCCCCAGCTGTTCCAACATGACTGCACTAGTGCATAAAGCAAGGTCCATAGAAACATGGATGACAGTTAGGTGTGGATAAACATGACTGGCCTGCATAATGTCCTTACCTCAGCCCAATAACACCTTCAGGGTGAATTACTGCAGAGACTACTATATAGTGTATCTGTAAATGTATGCATGTGTGGGCATATATACAGTACCTAAATGTAGGCCTATACATACAGTATATACATTTATTGTATGGTCCCCCCCATGAACCAAATTACACAAAACGTGGACACATACACTCTATAAAATAATGGTGCTCAAATGGGATGGCTTGACATAGCACCTGGACACCAACATACAAAAAAATGTGGTCTTTCGTAGGCCCCACGGTTCTCGAAATATTCACAGAAAACTGTGTTCACCCTACCCTCCGGGTCCAGTCCGGAAAAACAATGGTTTCGTGTCATCATTGTGGGCCTACATTGTCCCGGGAATCCTTGACGGAACATTACTAATGCGGAAAAAAGACAGAAAAAAAACCGGACTAAACCTATATGGCTGACACTTTGCTTTCAGCTACATCACCCCCAAGCTGAATTCACTGCCAGACTGCATCTCTACACTGTGACTCGATTACTGACTTTAAAAGCAGAATCTTCAAAATAGCTTATGGACTGACTTTTATTTATATTTTCATTTTTATTTTTATGAGATGACTATAATTTTAACAACCTTTTCTGTTTGTGAATTGACCTTGGGTGTCATGAAACACGTTAAATAATGTATTATTATTATTATTATTATTATTATTAGTAGTAGTAGTAGTAGTAGTAGCAGCAGCAGTAGGCCTAGTAGTAGTAGTAGTAGTATATGCAAACATAATTGGCCATGTCATTCTGCCACCCAGTTCATGCAGAACAAGATAATATTCTACAGTATATAAAAGTCTCAATGCTTGTTTTTTCAAAATATTTGCCAGTAGGAAAATACTGTAGCGCGGCTCGGACATGCTGATACCTGTGTTATGTTCATGCAAGGTGTTATGGGGGAAATGTAGCCTACAGCTAAGATTCTGGTTAAGCTGCCTTATGTTATGAGATAGTTGGTGTACTAGACTAGTCAGCTGATGTGTTGTGGGATAAGGGGTTTATGTTACGGGATGCCACCCATGTTGTGGGATATACAGTAGCCACTGGGATCTTAAACCTGTAGGCCATTTTCATGAATTGTCATTCTCCATGATAATAAACTACTCAGAAGAAAGTAATTCTTGCTTCATCACAATACTAATGCAAATAATCAACCAGTTCCAGAAATCAGCAAAGAAATTAGATGACATATTTAATACATGAAGTAGACATGGAGTAAGGAAACCAGCATTAACATTTAAGTTTAATTTAAAACGTGAAAGTTGATTTTGAATACATTTAGCATTCTGAGAAGTAAGTGCTTGGTTCCAGCGATGCACATTCAGTTGGGAACATACTTGATTGCCTTTAAGTGAAAGAAATGGCAAAGATATAACGTTAATTTTAGGGTAGCTGAATTGATGGTAACAACAGGCAGAACAGATTTGCATTGTGCTTTTGTATGAAAACAGATTTGCTTGACTAATTGATCAGTGTATTAATAGATATAATTCTAATAAAATAGCTGTCACAGACCATATAGCTTTTACTCACATAATCTTCAGAATCTTCACCGCTTCAGAATCACCTTTGGGAATTTTCCTTCACGATGACAAAAAAAAAAAGAATTCAATCAGCAGCACACATGTCATTCATGTGTTTGATGGGAAATGTACATTTGCAAAGTGGGTCTATAGTAAGCAAAATGTTTCTTAATTTTGGTGATGATATTACCCTGGAAATCCAGAGTTCTCACCAGAGCACAATTTGAAGTGTCCAATTGTGTGCAGTGATATTTTCAAATGCTTGCTTGGTGCCTCGCCTCAAATTGGGCCATTACATTATTCGTTGCCAGACCCTAAATCTGAAAGATTACCAGGGTCTGTATTTTCCTGGCTAATGATAGATAGGCCATCTGCTAAAAACAAAATTAGGCTTTTCTTCCTCTCAAAGTTTTCTCTTCAGAGTTCTTGACAGAAAGTATGTTAGAACAGATTAAGACTTTTTGGAAATGGCAGAATTTACTAAATTTGGATTAACATATTTAGTTGTCTAAACAATGTAAGTAGAAACTCACACTTGTCTAACACTGTTGATTGAAACGATTGTTCTACAATTGAGACTCCTTACACAGTCCTTAGGTGTGACTCGATGACCTGAGCCCAGTGGAAGGGAGGAGTGTAAGGGACAAAGGGTTGATGGTAAGGAATCATTGAAGATCAACATTATAAAACAGACAAATAACTGCAGGAAACACCGGATGTGTTTATCATGACTGATGCAAGCTATACTGTAGGTACTCGGGAACATAGACCCCTTCAAGGTTGTTGGTCAGGTGGTCTGTTTAAATACACAATTTAAGAAATAGAATCTATTTTTATACTTACTTATTCGGTATGGTTCGAAGCAGCTCATTGCAAATGGCATCGTCTGTGACATTCACCCTAAGCAGATCTTAAAACACAAACAAACTTGAGAGCTCTGTACTGTCATTGTCAATATTGGCAACTATTAAAATTGTTTCCCATCTGATTGTAGTGCTTCTTAGTGTATGTTGTTGAGCTATAGTGTTTCTCAAATTGAAGTACTACGTCTATAATACAACACTGATAATTCAGTCATTTAAAGTAGTATTAGCATATGCACACTAGTCATTGGGACCTTACATGCCTAAATTAAAGCAACACTAAAGAGTTTTTCGTACTGTAACATAATGTTTCCAAAATTATTTCAGCGGTTCATCAACTCGTAACAGGGTGAACGGCACTTCTTCATTCACTTTGCGGCCCTCTATTGGCTATAACCGCACTATGTAACTTTACCAGATCGGGTAGTGTACCTGTAGTTCGATTAAATGAGACCTAAGAAAATTTGACTTGCTTTGATGTCGCAATACATCACACGTTGATAAAATCAGGTAACATGCTCTACCTTGTCTGTGGACATCGTTATTTGGTGGATAAACAAATAGCGTGCGTGTAACAGAGGAAAAGTGCTTGTTGCTTTAATGCCTCAACAGCAAAAAAGAGAGAGAGAGCAGAAGTTGAAGTTCACATCCCCAGTACATAAACACACAGAGCTACACAAGACTCATTGAATCTTTAAAACCAGACTGCTGGAGTTTCATGGACTGACCGGTACAGGGCATCTGGCACAGGTTAAGACTGGCAGTGGAGACATCAGTGCAGGCCACCCGATTGCTTAGCTGGAAAGCACCGTACAGCATGCCCATGTCGATGCCCTTCCCGCTGCAGTCTGGCAGGTTTTGGTGTGTCTTCTGGTCAAACTTGATCGGGCCGGGTTGGGTGACCAGACTGGTGCTGAAGCCTGAGGTCAACTCAACTTTACACACCACTGTTAAAGCACAGCAAAGAGTAGAGTCAGTGCAAGAGCGAAAAGCAAACTCACCTGCATCACTGAATAACTTCCAGCTTCCTTCAGTAAATATTGAGGAACTAACACTTGGGGACTAGGTCCTCGCTTTTGCTGTTGCCTGCGTAGAGAGAATCAAGGATGCTTTTCAGTGTGCACTTCGTTAAGAGCCCTTTAGCATCATGGCACACCACTAGGACCACCACCACCACCAGTGTTGTCCACACGTAGGTCTTCATAGTGTCTGCAGGTACCAGTGCATTGTCCACAGGCTTATAAATGTCTACTGCTTCATGCTCAGTTTACAAAGGATCAAGTGACAGGTGGGTGAATTACAGGATAATACAAAAGTTCACAAAGACCAATTCAGAGACTATAATGAGGAGGTGGGCTGCTGCCAGGGGAAACGGATGGATTTTTTGTTTATACGCCGGTTTGTCTCATAGTTACCAGAAAACATGATGCTCAACCTTCATCATCACTGGCTCTCCTCACAGTCTTATTGAGACAGTTAAGGCCAAGGGCAGTGTTCCGTACACATGACATGAGGTCCAGTTACCAGTATCCAGGTGAGAAGATTCTACGTTACCATGCAATACGACTTTGGCTATAGTATAAGTATGGACCAAGTGATTTTTGAAGCCTTCAAGCAAGGCCGTAGCCAGGATTTTTCAAATACCGAGGTCAGGTATTACCCCCAACCTCCAAAAGAAGAAGAAGGGGGAAAAATCACTTAAATTATGCCCTCTGGTGAATTTTGTGGAAATGAATAGATAAATGAACGTATATATTTCATACATTATAGCACAAATCACCCTTAAATATAGCCAATTAGACCGAAAGGTTCATTTAGCAAAGACTACAGGCCTACAAGACTAAACCAGAGAGGGCTGAAATATAAAGGATATCATGATGAATTTGCCAATAATGTACTTAATTAGATATACCGCAAAGTGGTACAAAATATGACCGCCGCTCAGTCCTGCACATTCTCTCCGCAAAAATATATCACACTTGTCAATTTGTTTCCATCTCCTGCTACTTTTATTCATGTAAATGAGTGTGTGCATGTGTGTGCTTGCTTTTGTGGGCTTCTCTGTCTGTGAGTTCTCTCTGGTGTGTGTGTGTGTGTGTTTCTGCTTGCTTGCATTTGTGTGTGCTTATGTGTGTCTGTGCATGTTCACTTGTGAGTGATGGGTTGTGTGTGTGTGTGTGTGTGCAGGTGTCTTTGTGCATGCATGCGTACATGTGTGTGTGTGTCTGTGTGTGTCTCTGTGCATGTCTGTGTGTTGTGTACATGTATGTGAGTGTGTGTGCCTGCATGTGACTTGTGTGTGCATGTATCTTTACATGTGTGTGTGTGCATGCGTGTATGTAGTGTACAGTCACTAAATGTACACATATATTAATTTATTGCATGGTCCCCCATGAACCAAATGACACATTCAAATGATACACAACCAAATGTACATAAATTCAAAGGGTCAAATGTGTGCACATCCTTCCTTTTGGTAGGTGCACAAATGGAACTTGCTTCAATAAAAGAATGTAATGTCAGCAACACTGCTTTCATCTTCCATTTAATGTTAAAAAAAATAAGCAAGATCTTCAGGCAAATGATGAACACATTTGTTGAAGGGGGATAGGTCTTCATCTGACCCACAATGTAACCAATGTTTAGGCTTGATAGCCCCAATAACTGCTTCATTAAGACCATGGGGAGGCATCCGAAAAGTTTCCCATTAGAGAAGCCCTTTATCATGATCACCCCCTCTAGGTGGTTTGTTGACCTGCTCCAACACAGCTCAAAAAAAGTGCATGCTGTTAATATTTCCCTTCCACACATCACACATGTTCACACAATACAGATTCAGGTAGAATAGAATTTTAAGGCTACGTTAGAGTTTATTGTTTAGAAGGGATATTTGTTTGCGTGTGTGTTTGTGTGTGTACCAGCTTGTTTCATTCATCGTCATCATTCAGTATATCCTTAGAGCCTTAGAACTCCTGAAGTACAAAGAGAACAAGCTCAGAACCAGCAGCAGAAGCAGCCCCCATGGTGCAGCTGAGGGAAGATGTTTCTCAATTCGCTAAACCACAACTCATTCACACAGGATATGAAGTCCTTAGTTACCAATACCGTTTTAACAATACAAAGACTTTATTCAACCGTGAGAAAGAAAACTAGACTGAGGTCTCTTGAGGTTAACATGACATCGAAATTGAAAATGAGATTAAAACTGATGTTATATGTTTTATGGTCAGACTCAGGGAAAAGGAGAGCACAAAAACTTAATTATTATCAATCAAACCCCAGATGAATATCTAAGAAAATACCTGTAATTTTCTGTAAATTGCAGTTTGGCATATCATGATTTAACACTTTAATTCAAAATCAGTTAATCTGTGACATAATATTTGGGACAGATCTAATGGAAGGTTCCAGTGATTGGGGAGCAGTGTCCTGACAGATGGTTCTCCTGAATCTGCAAGACATGTAAGTGGCCACAAGGGGGCATAGGGCTGAAGGCACAGATATTGATACTTTCCTCATTGGGGGATTTTGAATATTTGAAATAAAATGTAATGTATGATAGTCAGCATACATTGGAGTACAGTGCAAATTGGGAAATTGAGTGGGGCAATTACATTTTTACATTACCAGGTTTTGTGAAATAAAGTTCAATCAATAATGTAGGCTAATAATAATGTTTTGCAAAAACAATGATTGCTGAAAATCAGCACAAATAACGGCATGAATGTACTGTTGTGTTTTTCGTTGACACCAAACAAATGCAATGGGAAGCATTTGAAACGTGGATTGCTAAGCCCTTCCTTCCTGAAGACCACTGTTAGACCGACTGTTATACGGAAGATACAGTCTACAAAGAAAAGATCTTGAGTGATGCATACGTCCAAAAAAAAAAAAAGATGTTACAACAAGTGCAGCTGGCCAAGCAGCAGACTCCTCTGCACAGCTGTCCTTACAATTGCAGGCCCTCCCTCAAGCTAGTTCCAAACCCCTGGACATTAAAACCACTCCAGAATATGACTCATAACCCATTTGTGTTTGGCTAGCTCCTCCACACCCCTCCACCGAAACGATATAAGAACAAGATCTGTAGCGCATGTAAAGGATCATAACCAGACATTATGGTCATTATACATCAGGTCCATGTACTCTATATAGCTATTAGTTGTTAGCTCTAAATCAGCTCTTGATGAACACTCTCACCCACTCCATAGATGGCAGTACCATTCTTGAACACATGGGAGCAGGCACTCTCTCCTTTAAATCCATCTTTGGATGCAGAACAGTTCCATGATGCTGGCGATGGCCTTGGGCTGAAACACGTTTGTTTGTCAAGACAAGGTCCAAAAAAGTCTTAATAAGACAAATGTTTGAGAGTGTGCATGTCCTTTATTTTGCACCATTCCCTGCTCCATGCGGTTGGGGTTAGATTAGATCAGGGCTATATTCAATTAAAAATTAAGTAAGATTTTCAAACCAAGACATTGAGCTGGGTCAGACATTTTCAGCAGCTGGTATGATGAGCAGCAGATATAATGGCATAATATAAACTTTATAATTGAAACACAAATGAATGTAGGCCTATTGAAAACATAGCCTAATCATATTTATTGTTTTCTTCTAGAATTTTGTCACATTGGACAGAGACACATCAAAAACTGCATCAAACTTTTTTATGTGCATGTGTGAGATGTGTGTTTGTAAACTGACATTCTGAGCGCTATGAGCACACTCTGGTATTGAAACCATTCATAAATTCATGTTGATGGAATTACTGTTGATTTATTCTGAGGGCACACATTGAAGACACAGACAAAATGAAAACAATGGCAGAAACAATGGTGTATTAGAATTGACTGAACTGGCCCCAGCTGTGGCGCAACTGGCTGGGGCACCTTCACCGCACGCCGGCGACCCGGGTTCGATTCCCGCCCCGTGGTCCTTTCCGGATCCCACCCCGACTCTCTCTCCCATTCACTTCCTGTCATTCTCCACTGTCCTATAACATTAAAAGGCATAAAAGCCCCAAAAAAAACATTTAAAAAAAAAAAAAAAAGAATTGACTGAACTATTATGGTAAACCGTCTGCTCATCTTTTTCGAAGTGCAGTGTTGCGAGCATTTTCAATGGCCGCTCCCACTCACCTCATTGATTCTCCTATACTAAACACCTGTCTGCTCACTGCAATCCTCCTGAGCAGCTCAATATCAGATATGAGCCTAATCTCTGTGGGTGGAAGAGCATCTCATCACCATGCCCTAAAATTTTGCAATTCACATTCCTACATCCAGCATTGTGAATCCATTGCAGACTTCAAAAGTAATCTCTTCAGACTATAGTAAAATAATATTCATAATAATAGTAATAATAATAATTATTATTATTATTATGGTTGCAAGATCTCTGTGGATGCACTGGTTTGCATCATCAGTAATGTCTCTGGGGTCAACTGAGGTTACTGAATGTGATTTCTCCCCTTTTTTGTGAATGTCCCTTAGTGAATTGTATTATTTGGCTACCTGTGTTCTAGCATTGATTCTGTTATGCTCCTAGTTCTATACAAGTCAAACAGTGATTTTCTGACTTTGTTTGTCTTTTAATTGATAATTGTCAATCAAGCGACCTTTGACCTGTAAGGGTTACTCCACCCACTTGACACCCAAGGGTGCCATTTTATACTCTGTTCTTTGTCCTATCTTCAAGCTTTATGCCCTGAAGAAGGCCATGTGGCCGCAACGCGTCGGTGTATGTTTTTAGTCTCTGCCATGTACCATTAAAGGCTTAATTTTTTCCTCAACTGAGTGCCTTTGACCAACTTTTCTTACTTGAGGTTACGGGTCTTTCAACACCAGACCTCCTTGCCCAGGTGACCCAGCCGGGTTTGATCAGGTCCCGGCTTGCATCCCAGTAGCAACAAGCCACATGTTCGCCCTTTTTATGCAAAGCCACCTAGTGGCTTTTCTGCAACATTCGTCATTGATCTGTAATTATTATGTAATACTACTAATACAAGTTGCATTATTATTATTATTTAGGGAAACTGGAGATTGAATAATTTCACCCATGTGACCATCTTTGTTTGATCATCATCTTGGTTTGATCATTTAACTAGAAAAGCACTCTGAGAGCGCAGACCTCGCTAAGAGAAAACATAACCTCCTGGATCCAGACAGCAATACAGATCACTCCCAAAATCACTTCTTCCTTGGGTCATTTCAGACCTTTCCTGAAAATGTCATCGAAATGCATCCATAACGTTTTCAGTTATCTTGTGAGCAAACAAACAAACAGACAAACATCCAAACAAACCCTGATGAAAACATAACACTACTAATACATCACTAATACATTAGCTGAGCTAATAACATCACTAATACATTAGCTGAGCTGTTTCCTGTTTCCTTAGAGATCCACACAGACAGGTTGTAGTCAGTGCATTTATTCATGAGTCTTACGAGTTTGCTTGTGTTTTTTCCCCTTTGTCTGGGACAGTATGTCTCTTCAATTTTAGTGGACAAAGCAAAACAAACAAACACTTCACCATTCTTCTCATTCCGACTTCCCAACAGATTTGTGCTGATGAGGTCCAGGTTCCTGCAGATCAGTCCAGCCACAGCATGAACTTTCCATTTACACTTTCTCCCTAACTCACTGTTCACTTCTAAGTCTCTCTCGAGTCTCTAACTCGCTCTTTTTACTGGACATAAAAAGTAATTCAATTTCCTGACTGTGTAAATGCTGTAATGGTTACTACGTCAGACATCAGAGGTTCCCACAAAGGCACTTCATCAGACCGGTCCGTTGTGCATCTCCTGATCCTGTGGCTGTATAGATTGACCAGACCTGTTCAATCTGTATAAGACACACACTTGTGCAAATGATATTAGCTACCCTGAAGACATCATGCACACCGAGACAGTACAGAGAGCCAGGGGTGAGAGGCAGGAAGGAAGGAAGCAATAATCATGCGAGCCATGCCTTATGTCTGTCATGTGTGCCTTGCGGTGTTGAGCAATATTGCATGTTTCTGCAGGGAATCAGACATGAGTCAGTGGCAGCCGAGCAGCTCTTGAGCAATCGCAAGTCAAAGCCATCTGTGAATCACCACAATAGGCTACTACAACGACATTCTGTGATGAAGAATTCATGAAGTTTGAATCAATTCAGATGGTGCAAAAGGTGGAGCAAATTCAGACAACTTCAAAGGAACTGTAAGACATGTATTTCAATTAATCATAAAATGGCCCTGATGTCACTAGACATTAAGAAATCATGCTAATTTCAAATACTTATATCACTAACAGTAGTCCGGCCAGGATATTGTCATTTAAAAGTTGCAGCCCTCAACTGATGTTTACATATTATGTGTTTTGGCCTGATGGCCAGTGGTGTTTCGGCATCCGGGTTGCGAACTTTGACTCAGGAGGGAGGGGGAGGGGATGCATCGCTCTACAATATTTTGAAAGTGATTGCAGTACCAGATTTGGCAAAAATCCTACATACGGTTCCTTTAATCATAATCATGCAAGTCATGGCTTACGCCTGTCATGTGTGCTGGGTGTTGAGCAACGTTGACCGTTTCTGCAGGGAATCAGACACGAGTCAGAGGCAGCTGTAGGCTGGGTGAACCCTGCCTGAACTTCCGGTGAATTTGGATTTC
Organism: Sardina pilchardus; assembly: GCF_963854185.1. Taxonomy (NCBI): domain Eukaryota; kingdom Metazoa; phylum Chordata; class Actinopteri; order Clupeiformes; family Clupeidae; genus Sardina; species Sardina pilchardus. The sequence continues at coordinate 16,760,382 of NC_085003.1, read as the reverse complement.
GCCCGGCAGCTCACGCTGGAAACCTGCACATCTATCTCCTCTGTTCCCTGCCAGAACCTTTGGCTCCAATCAGGAACTAGCTTATCCAAAAGACGCACCGGATCGTTGGTCTGAGTCATTTGAACAATGCCCATTGATCACGCCTCTTGTGCAGTAGAAAAAAAAGCACAGCCTCCCCATTCTAACATTCAATCTTAAAAGATTGAGCTTAGCATGGTGATAGCATGGCAGCTGAGCAGCTCTTGAGCAATTTCAAGTCAAGGCCAACCAAGTGTCATCACTGGCGTTTGCCCCGTTCACGACACTCACAGTGGAGGGTGCTGGTCAGAGCATGGAACAGTCACTTAAAGGGGGATTTGACCATTATAAACCACCAATACACTTGCTCTTCACATGTAACGAATACATCCTCACAGATTGTCACACTAGCTGTCTCTATACTGTGTGTCTTCAACGTCCCTAAAAAAGATCTGATATTTGCATACAGACAATGTTATCTGCATGCCCTGGCTTTGTAAACAGGAAGCTGACACGGGTTAGCCTGACGACGTCATACTCAATTCTTATCAGAATATGAGTCTGAAACTGCTCCATTCAGCTGCGATTATGGGGCGTGATTCAACCGATACAGTGCGGGGGGGATAGCTCTGCACTCATTGGATAGACCAAACCAAACAGAACAAGTTATTGGCTGTCAGTATCTGCGAAATCTAGACAGAAATATGTAGCAGGGTAGGCTATGGAAAACATCCTCCTTCGTTTTTAAAAATAATTCCTTCAAACTGTATATGCAATGAACAGCTGGGGAAGTGTGTCGTTAACCCAACGAGCAAACAGACATTTTTAAACAAACGGGAACAACATCACTCAAACATACTGTTTTAACTGGGTGAAAGTGAAACTGAAGTTTTCCCACATATCCTCATTGGTCTAAGTGTTCAGAAATAGTTGTGCGAATCTGTGATAAAACCTCCGTTTCAATAGCTAAGATAAACGAAAGGCCAAACTGCATGAACAAATTATGCATTCATAGCCATAGCGTTTCTGTTGCAATCAAAATCAACCTAAGCGAACATGGTCTCACACCCAACTCGTTGAACGAGGACGCATGCAGCCGTGAACGTCACTGCTGTTCATCTGTCAATCATCACGTAAAGCCCGCCCTGTGAAATGTGATTGGTCCGAACAGATCTGTATCTCGAATAGTAGCAGCTGAACGGAGCAGTGCCAGACCGAAGTTCCCTGCAGAAAAAGAATGGAGGCGGGGCTAAACTTCGGTCTGGCATCCAGGCTAGACACGGGTGCACCTGCTCACAAAAACACATTCTAGCCAAACAACCACAGGTAGCGTTAACCACATGTTCTAGCCAAACAACCACAGGTAGCGTTAGCGCTGGTGCACCAGACAGTGGGAGGAAGCAGGGGAAGGGCAGAGCACTGAGGAAGGGGTTTATTTGTCTGGATGTTGAATTCAAACATCAACTATCTATACTGGATTGCTTAGACTGAGTGCAGAGATTAGCAAGTTTGGCTTGGTAGCTGGCCATGGTCCTGGGATGTCAATAGCGGAGATCACTTGTGAGTGATGTCCGCTAACACCCCCTATGGATGAGGGGTAATTTAGAGCTTAGAGCTAATCGTGAAATGGAGGAGCAGGGGAGGAGGTGGAAACTAAGCTTGGCAACTCCAGGATTTATTTCCTACGAAAGGAAGTAAAGTGAGTTAAGTCTGTCAATGAATCCTATAGGCTACTCCTGAACTTTGTTCAGAAAACGTCAGATCAACGAATAACTAAATTCCAGGGTCAAGATTGTTCCAGTGAATCACATTATCAGGTCGCACCATAGCGCAGCGATAGCGTCCAGGGCTATGCACAACTTCCCAGCTGCAGGCGAATAACTCCATCCTTGTGCAACTGCCACAGCTGCAGAAACTCCTGCGGCATCGCATGGTAACTGTTGGGGGGTTCGTTGTCGTAGTAATGATGGGAGAGTGGCCTGCCGTCCAGCCCGTTTGGAAAAGGCCAGAAGCCGTAGACGTCCACATGGTCGCAGAGGGAGGCGGCGAGAGTCAGCACGAAGATTCCGGTGGAGAGTCGCCCAGCACCGACGCCCCGGGCGGTCCAGAAGGCACTGACACGCCGCAGGAACTCTGGGTGGGCGAACAGGAGCGTCTGATTGGCTGAGACATCAGCAAGGGTGTGGGCAGCCCTGAAGGACGGCTCTGTGCCGATACTCGAGGAGAAGGCTGGCATGTAGACGAAGCTCCGGTCGTACACACGCATGCTGTCTACGAACGGCCGCCTGGACCACTCCAGACCTCCAAATCTTAGAGCACACACACACACACGCACACAGAGACAGACAGAGTTCTATTAAACTTTACAGGAGTGTTAAAAAACTCTTCTAAGAAAACTCATATGGCATAATGAGGGTCTGTACAAACCCTTACAGAAATTTCAGGTTTGCCTGATGCCGCAAATTTGTGGCAAGGTCATATTTTCACAAGAAAATTAGGTTTCTGGCAAACAGTTGTGATTAACTTTTGGCACCAGAAGTTCACTGGAAGTTTACCATGGCTAAGTTTGAGCGCAAATCACTGGCGGACACATTTGCCACTCCCATGATTGCTAGAACTTCCTTGGAAATTTGCCTCCAGCAGCCAACATGGGCAAACCTCTGGCAATATTTTCTAGTGAAGTAATTTGTTTCCCACAAATCACCCACAAGTTTGCTGCGAATCTGCCACAAACATTTTTTTGTAAGGGAATATGTCTCTGTGTGTGTGGTTTGCAATTTGTGAGAAATAGTCTTGATTGACACAGAAGTGAGTCAGATATTCATTTTCAAGGGTTATGTCACACAATCAGCCAAATTCTGCAAAAGGTGTCTAAGCAATTGCAAAAAACTATAATAAAAACTTGCAGGACTAAACGTGGATGCCATTGCAGCATCTGAAAAGTGCAATATACTTTCCTATAACCCACTGACTAGTAGATTTGTTCCACTGTTTTGTGATTGCATATGTGTGTGTGTGTGTGTGTGTGTGTGTCTGTGTTTGTACCTCTGGTCTATGATGCTTGGGTTTGCGGTCACTAAGTGAGTCCTCTTTCCGATATGCTCTGCATATTCTCTGGTCAGGGGAGGGAGATTACATCTATACATATAGACACAGAGGAAGGAGGAAATGCATTATATTCAACCACACCAAACAAGTACAAATAAGGCACTCTTTACAAATTGAGTTTTCAGAAAATTCAGTACTGTGATTAGCTTTCTTGTGTTTTTATTTTTTGCACATGTTTTCCAAATGCTTTTTGCTGTCATACAATGCCAATCACTTGTTTTACTGGCTATATTAGCCTCTACATGTAAAATTGTTTTTTTTTGTTGTTTTTTTTTAGCATTTGAGGGCAAATTTGTAGTATTCAATTATAAATATGAATTTCATAAACCTCTGAAGTTTGCCTACAAAAAAGAACCAAAACTGCCATCTCTGCCCATACAGTATAAGGAGATCCGGGTGTTACAGTTTTTCTTGATTGCTTTGATGCGGCAGTCAAATTTCACATTTTCAAAACAGCTAACACACAGGCCGAAACAGTGGCACTCATGATCAAAATGACATATTTTGTTAGCAAAAGGCTCTAACTGTGGCAAAACATTTAAAATATGCACCAAAAGAAAGTGTTGCCTTCAAAACAACACAACTTGCAAACAAGTATATGAGCTCTTCCAATCAACTATTACACAGTGGACAACAAAATACAACATATAGTATGTTATATATATATATACAGCACTCAGTTCAAATCAGTACACCAGTGCACCATTCCAAATAATATACAAAATAAAATAAAATAAAATCTATTACAGTTAAGTATAACAACACTGCAATGCTGATGCTGCACCTTTTAAGGCCTGCAGACTGACTGCAAATTGAAGATTTGTGTGAAGTATCAAACAGCTGCTTCAGTGATTTTATACTGATAGTTTCTAATAGTTAGGAACAGATGATTTCTATTTGGTCGCCATAGCTAAAACAATGGAGTTTGGACTGCTTGAAAGACAATCCGTGTTAACTGATTTGCAAAAGAGTGGGAAAAATGTGTCAATCCAAAGAGAAAGGGTTAACACATTTGCAAGAGGTGTCTTCTGCTCTACTGAGACAGTGATGACAGAAGCAGGTCAAAGCAATCAAGAAAAACTGTAATTGAAGCTAACTACCTATGGAAAGTTACATTGCAAGTTAGCTCTGGGGTAGCAAAAATCTAAGTTTACTATCTCAATGTACCAAAGATCACAGTACCCACGCGAAGGCAGAGGTCAAAAGTGAATTGAGCAAAACGTTTGCATTTCAGACTTCTTCGTCCCCACAAGAGTTTAACAGGTGCGATTAATCAAAACCCCCATGTTATTTTCATATAGGAAAAATTGCAAGATAGCTGATCTCAAAGACGGCATCTCAAAGATGTTTTGTAGGCGAACTTCAGTGGTCTATAGCAACCATCAATTTAGAACTAGTACTGGCAGTTTGTCCTGCAAGTTGAGAAATGGGTTGATACAGTATGTGATGGAAAGAAGTAGTTCTACAAACAAGACAGTTTTAGCGATTAAAACTTAAAAAAATTATAACATCAAATAAACACAATGCAAGGACTCCACAATGTTCGACTCCCAGAGAGAAATGCACAGACAAGGACCTTACATAACCCACTAGTACAAGTGGCAAACCTGATCTATTTTTTTGTGAGTGTGTGTGTGTGTGTGTGTGTGTGTGTGTGTGTGTGTGTGTGTGTGTGTGTGCGTGTGTATGTGAGAGTGAGAGTGAGAGAGAGTTTTGAAGTGTATTTGTCTGTGGATGAAAGATGGTGATTGCTCCCATTTGTGTGCATAAATGAGTGATTGTATGTTGTGTTGTGTATACCGGATGATGAACTGGGCTCGGTCAATCTGTTGGCCACAGCCACTGTTCTTCAGGATGCCCCCATTCCCAACCACTGCACAGGAGCTCAGACGATTTGGAATTGGAGACTCCTACACACACACACACACACACACACACACATAAGACATAGCTACAGACACAAACACTTTTAAGTCTAGTGCTATTTATAAGCAAGACGTGTGGGAAACATGTGTTTCTGTTCATGTTCCTGTTTCACTCTATAATCTTGTAAGTGTGTAAATGGAAAGTTGTTAGGATGTGTGTTTAATATTTGGTTTGGGTGCAGCTATAATAAGCTATCATAACTCAATAATGTGAGTATCTGTGCAATGCAGTATTTGTAGATGACGTATGAGGTGCATTACATAGCATTACATTTGGCCAATTCTTCTTAACCCAAAGCGACTTCCAATAAGGGAAACAATCAAGATAGAGCGCAATAAGGACAAGCTAGGGCAGCTGTGAGTGCTACTTCCATACAGTCAAGTAAGTGTCAGTTCTAGTCAGGTGATCAATGCTAAAATTAGCACGTCTTGTTAGTGCACGTCTTGTTAGTCTACACACAAATAAGAAAACCTTTCACCAAATCAGCAAAACATTGTATTTCTCTTGCAAAAGCAAACACACCTTGCTTAAAGGGATTATCCGGAGTAAAATGCACTTGATGCAAAATGATCAATTTACGGATGATTGGGAGTACACACTGTACGTTGAGTTGACATCAAATCATGTCATTCGGATGTGTTTTGAGAGAGTTCGATTTTACCGTTTTTAGCCAAAACTCGTTAGCCTGGAAGTGAACGGGGCACGTCCTTTCGCCGCTACAAAACGCTATTTTTATACCTCTTCTACTGTTCCAAACAGTGGCGGCAAAAGGACGTGCCCCGTTCACTTCCAGGCTAACGAGTTTTGGCTAAAAACGGTAAAATCGAACTTTCTCAAAACACATCCATGATTTGATGTCAACTCAACGTATGTATGTACTCCCAATCATCCGTAAATTGCTCTAAAGTGCATTTTACTCTGGATACTCCCTTTAACTCTTCACACCTTCGTAACACCATCACCTTTGTGGTTTGGTATCAAACAGTAAACACAAGCCATCCTATTATAAGAACACAATGTGCCAACTGCACACTGGTGGTATGAATACAAAACACATCTGGCTTTTGCTTTCTATGTGCTTTCTATGTGCCTTTCTAAGGTTATGTCAGTTTGAGGTCATACTTTTGTCTAAGTTCTGTTAACATACGATCCAAACTTCCAAAAAAGTATTGGTCAAAACATAAAGTAGTTATTTCACAGGAAAAAAAAAATTCAGCCTACATCATGTTGTCTCTCTGGGTATGTGTGTGTGAGAGACAGAGAGAGGGGAGAGGGAAGGAGCGAGTTTTACCTTCATGAGCAGAGAATAGGTGTGTTGGTCAACAGTATGTGAGTGGAAGAATGCAGCGTCGTACCACAGCACTGTGCCAAGAGGGGTGTTCTGCTGGGTGACTGCGAAGAGGTGCTGCACTTCACAGCACTTCTCCACCTCGCTCCTGTTATACACACACACACACACACACACACACACACACACACACACACACACACACACACACACACCAAATTACAGTCTGTTTATTACACTAGTAAACTACATTGCCATTAATTCATCATTCATGTGTGTGTATGTGTGTGAGACACATAGACATAACAAGACTCAAATACTTTTTCTCAAGTGTTTCACAACCAAATGGTTGTGTCTGGCCACTCATCTGTTTAGCATGTGAGCAGTTGACTGTTTCTCCTGCTGTGATGAATGAGGTATTCTGTCATATAGTACAGAGAGTAAGGGTCATGCCTCAATGAGTACCAGGTTACCAAATTATGCTTGGTTGGGAGAGATTGTTGGGAGTAGAAATACACACACACACACACACGGGCAGTTTTTAAATTCATATTTACTTAATTTGTATTTTGCAGGATTGGAAAAAAACTAATGTAGTTTGTAACAAAGTACTTCGAAGGAATGTATTTAGAGTATTTTAGAAAAATCTGTCCCTTGTTTCTCAAATAGGCTAAGCCGAAAATGTCATCAATCACAGACTATAACCTATGCTTATCATAGTCCGGGAGCCAAAGTAGACACCCCCGTAGACAACTTACATTAGATTAGCAAGCATCAGATTTGTCTTTTCTGTTTTATCATCCCCTAAGAGAACATGTCTGAAAGTTGAAAAAAATTAAAAAGTAAAAAGGAGCTTGAATTGTCAGGTGTGTCAAGAGCTGTACAAGACTAAAATGTGAAAATGATACAGATAAGATACTGAGGCAGAACATCAGGACATGGACCCCAAGACCTTTGGACAAAGGCGTCTGCTAAATAACCATAACCATAACCATAACCATAACCATAACCATAACCTTGAGAACCTAATACAGTAGCTGATGTTCATTCTCACTACAGGACAGTAAAACCGCTTAGTGGATTTGACATGAGGATGCAAAGACCTCCCTGATGCGAAACAAAGTGCAATTGAAACCTTACCAAATGCACATCTCGTCAGTTATTGGCTGGAACAATGTCTGTTATGTTTCATGGTGCATGTTGCACCAGTTTGTTTGTGTTGCTGTTTGTGGAGCCTGGGCTGTCTAAAGAGACCACAATTTTGCACAGTGTGTTCAGGGGACAGGCAGCTGGCGGATAGTGAGGAGATGTTTGCTGTATGGTACAAATAAATGTTTTGGGTTTTTTGCACCTTACATTAATTCTGTATATCGGGACACCTTACAGGATGTTATTCTGATTGTCCCCCATGTTGCCAGTCATGTACAGTGTGTGTACTGTAGTGTAGGCAATAGGCACGTATTTCCAACACAAAAAGGGAAATGCAGTTCAGTTTAACAAGGGGCCTACCTGTTCAATTTGTCGTACTACTTTCATTTCTGGCAGAAAATGATAGTGTGTAGTGTGGTAAATAGCCTCTGTACTGAGCAGGAAAAAGCCATGCACGCATGCACACACACACACGTGTACACACACACGCACACACACTAATTTCCTCTTTAAAGAAGATTGAAGATTGACACATCTGTTCCCACCTAGATTCTTGACTATGCATCATCAGACATGAGAAGTCACTTCATGAGATGAGACACCCCCCCCACACACACACACACACTGTTTGCCAGACATATGCTGGGAATCTGAACTGGCCCGCCAAGAGCGACCTGTAGACTTGGGCTGAGCCCTCTCTGGTAAGGGCCATCCTCTCTAAGGGCTACTAAGTTTAAGTTTATCACCCTTTCAGGACAAGTGCAGACAGACATACATTAATACACCTCAGCTGAACCCAGGCCCACAGATCAGTCCCTGGAGGCCATATACAAATATACACAAATCAGGTCCACACCCATCATACTGTATTCAAATTGACGCAAATGGAAGCATCTGACAGCAATGTGTTGTCAGGACAATTGTCTGCGCTCTGCCATTTGCCTTGAGCAGCCACAGGAGATTAGCTAGACAGGGGCAAGGTAGGCTACTTGTGAGGACAGCTTGGTACATGATTGAAGAATATATCGTTTGTATTTCTAGCTCTGCACATTTAGCGCAACATATTAGGAGAACGGCACATAGAAAATTATGATGAGTGGACAGGCAGATACCAGAGATGGATATTGGTGGTGGATGAAGTGAGGTTTCCTGCCTTCATTGTAAAGTGCTTTGGATGCCTACAGTAGTTACTGTATGCAATGTGTTGCTGTTGTTGTTGTTCACAGCAATGGGCAAAAATACCTCAAAATGTACAACCCCAAATCAGAAAAAAATGGGACGTAGTGTAAAATGTGAATAAAAACAGAATGTGATAATATGCAAGTCTCGTAAACCCATATTAAAAGGAAACAGACAACATTTCAAAAGTTGTGAATGAAAATGTTTAAGCTACTATTTCATGGAAAATATTAGCTTGGTCTCGCCCGACTTATTCACAAGTGAATAAAGTCTGGGAACTTTGATTGGGAAACGTTCGCAATGCTTGCATTTGCGATGGGCATTACTGTAACTTTGAAATAATTAGTCCAGCCTTACCAGTCACATTGATCAGAGATTCCTACTTCACCTAAACTTTACAAACTGACAATAAACAGCATCAACAGTCAGTAAACAATGTCTGTGAGTCTACTTTTCCTGTAAATAAGCTTCTGCATTTTTCTAATCACATTTTTTGACGTGTGCAGATGTTGCTTCTTATGTTTATCACAGTAACATTTGGTTTCATCTTTCCCTCAGATTAGCCTGACAAGTTTTTTTGGCAGGGAAATGGTTATGAACTATGGTTTGCCAGAATAAAGAAGATCTAGGTGGGCAGGGCCAGGCTAGGAAAATATGTTCATTTTGAATTTGATGCCAGCAACATGTTGTGTATTGTAATGTTGGAGTGTATTGTGTGTGTGAGAGCAGCCTATTCCATTGGATCATCATCCTGAATCTCAATATTCTGATCATAAGTCTGGGTAAACGACTGAACAATATGCTTGGCCTATAGTTTTGTGGAAAAATATCTCAAAGAATGCATCCACCTTGAAAACACAAACTGATCAAATAGGCTTATAAGCTCATTCCATTGAGGAATCCTCATATTTTATTTACATATCACTCGCCACACAGACACGTTTTCTTCCGTTTGGTTATTAACATTTAATTTGGAAGACAGGTGCGCCGTGGCGTGGAGTGAAGTTAAGTTCACAGTTTATAGCACATGAAATGCTATAAGCTGTTAACTTAACTTCAATCCACGCCACGGTACACCTGTCTTCCCAGTTCCAGACATCCAGGACGTCCGAGAAGCGACGCTGGCTGAACACGGAGATTATTACACATGGATGCATGGCTGGCTTGACGTGCCAAAGGGGCGCTACGCGACCTCTCGCTGTAAATGGGGGTTGTTCTCTGTGAAGCCCTGAGGACAATGGCTGGCCTCAATAGCCTCAGCCTGTCCTAGTGAATGAAGAGTCCACTTCGAACACTTTCACACTATCACAGCCCGGCCGGTGTGTTTCTTCTGGTTTTAGTATTATACAACACAAGGTTTTAGGATAATATTTCATACTGGTGCATGGTTGTGCGTTTGAAGTGCGCGCGGCTGCGGCGGTTACGCGGGGGTTGTTTTATCCATGTGTCTGGTATCTTATTCCTCATCATCGCAATAAATTGTGTTGGAGCAGTGGTTAGACTACTTACCTGAATGCCTCGCTGTTCGTGGCATTTTTCCTCCACGAAGACTGCTGCTGGATCTCGCCCATGAGCCTCCTGAAGTCAATGCCCCGGCCCGGAATCCAAAACCAGAACAGTGCGAGTACAGCCAGCACTATCGCCAGCCAGAGGCACTTTCGCGAGCATCTGAGAGGGCTCATTCTCATATCACAACGACTCACGATCCGGACAGATATCCGTCATTGGATTTGGTGACAGGCAGACAGACAGCTCGACCTGCTAGGCTAGTTCTGAAACATTCTTTCAGACGCCATAGACATCCGATCGTGAGGACGATACACTTGCAGCAATAACCGCCCTGCTCTGCAGAGATTCTGTATCCATCCAGGCTACCGACTTAAATACCCTCGGCCATAACACACACACACATTACTTCCCCAGAATGTGTCCTACCCACAGAGATAATCAAGTGGTCTATGCGCAGAAACACAACGGAACAAAACGAAATTGAGTGGACACATCTGTTCCGTTATTCCCGTGCTGTCCTCCCCCGACAGCAGACGAGCACTGACGTCACACCATCAGGGTCTCTGAATTCTGAGTTGTGCTCCAGCTCTTTGTATGGAGGAACGACGCGGTGCTGGTGGCGCGCCCGCACTGCGTTGGTGTGCGCGATTAAAAGAGGGATTAGATTAGCCGCCAATTCCAGGCCAGAAAACACACACACACACACACACACACACACACACACACACACACACACACAAACACACACACACCTTGGATGTATCATTGTTATACTCCATAATTCCCTTTTTGTTTCACAAATAACTGTAATAATAGAATTGGTCCACTTTCTGAGTACACAGAAAATTATTTCAAGACAAATAATAACACGGCGAAAGTATAGTTATTATTTCAGTAAATGACAACTAGTGGTTATACTGTTACTGTATGGTAAACCGCAGTGTGATGGTATGGGCCATCTCTAAGATGGTGAATAGGACCGTAGGGACACTCATCACTGTAAGAGGAGAGGAGAGAAGGTGGAGGATGTAGGGCACACAATGGTAGGGCTGTTCAGAGTGATATATGGGAGGTCTTTGGCGGTACAGATATGGTATAGGGACTGAGGGCCACTTTCCTAAATTAGGAAAGGTCCCACGGCACAGCACCAAGGCCAGACATCCCTAGGCTACAGGCTAAAGGCACTTGCTTGCTTAATTTTATTTTGTCCGTACTTATTGCTGGTCACTAGACTTTAACCCCACACTGTTGCACTTATTTGCACTACCACCTTGACACACACCTCATACTGAATCACAGGGTCAGTCCCTGTCCCATTAGTGCAAGCACCTCATGCTTATACATCCTCAGTACATTCATGTGGATTCAAGTCCTCCCACATATCTGTGCCAACCATTCATTTAAACCAGCTGACTCTAATTAGCACAACTCTTCAGTTAGAGCAGCTAATTAGTGAGATCACCTGTGCTAAGTGCACAGATAGAACCAATACATGATCAGACCCAGAGCGGTAGATAAAAAAAATGGCAGCGCTTTTCCCAGGCTATTTCCTCGTTATGGGGCTTTTGGAACTGTTTACAGCCAATCTCTTGATTACACCAATCTCTTGATTACACCTTCCAGCATCAGAAGTACATCCCACCCTCCTGCGATTCAGCCATTCAGCACAAGTTTTTTTGGAACTTTTGATCGTGGCGGCAACATCAAAGAGTGTCGCAACTCTCTCTTTCTATGGCTCTGATCAGACCTTTACTCACTGAAGCTGGAGTTTTCCACCTCTGACGTTGTGCGCAGTCTCCTCCACTTTCTCTGATCTCTAAAAATCTCACCTCACCATCTCTAGTGGTTCACCTGCCAATTAGAAAGAAGGATATAGACACACTCTTGGTTCTGGCTATCAGTACCACACTCTTCATTGAGTTACATTTTATACTAAACATCCCTCCATTTTGAGAACATATTCTAAGAAGGTGCTGCAGACCAGCACTGGAGAGGGGCAGAACCACCAAATCATCAGCATAAAGCATAATGATTAATGAGACTATCCCCCAAGCAGCCAGTAGTACAGCCCTGTAGTTCCTTAGATAAATTATCCACGTAATGATTGAATAGCAGAGGAGATAGAATTCCGCCCTGCCGCACTCCATTGGAGACATAGAAGGGTGTTGACAAACTCCTCCCCAACCTGACTTGCAAATACTGTAGTTTGGTGAGAGTACCAGAACTGCAATATCCTGATAAGAGGGGACACACACTCATGCAGTTTACCAAACAGTTTTCCATGATTGATACGGTCAAAGGCCTTTGACACATCCAGGAAACACATGAAGACTGTTCTGTTGCGTGATCTGTACCTGGCAATTTCTTTAAGTGCATAAATACACAGATCAGTTCCATGCTTGTTTTTAAAACCAAACGGATTATCTGTTGACGCTATGTATTCTGCAAGCCTATCCAGGATCCCTTCTAGTACCAACTTTTCAATCTACGGCGTGCATATTCTATCTAATTGAGTCCTTTTACTTTTACTGTACCTTATCTTCATTGCTATTCATTTTGCAATTGTTTCGCGTGTGTGGTGTCTTAAGCTGCTGGGAGCTTGAATTTCCCCTTGGGAATCAAAGTATTTATCTATCTACCTATCTCTCTATCTATTTATCTATCTATCAAGCTATCTCTCTCTCTCTATCCTAGATTGCTCTGAGAACAAAGAAACAGAGTGTTCTCAACATTGTGTAAACAGGAAGTTGAGTCAAGAGTAAAAAATCTATCAGGTTTTTATATGTATGACAGTGAAACCATCATAAGATCCTTGCTAAATCTGTGTAACCTGAAACATATAAAACATTGTAACCTGTAAAGACTATATATGACGTTGTATGAGGAAAACGAGATAGGGGCCACTTTCAAGAGTAAATCATACAAGTTTTCTATAAAACACATTGCTGGCATATACGTTTTTTCTATATCTTTTCCATATGGGATGCTATGAAACACTGGGGAAGGGTGTTGCAAACCCAACGAGCAAACAAAAATTTCAAACAAACAAGGGAACAACGAAAGTGAAACCGGAGTTTCCCACAAAACCTCAATTTTCATGTAAATGAAAGGAAATGCATGGAAATAATATGCATTTGTACAGCATTTCTGATGCAATCAGAAAGCGTTATTAAATTGAAATATTGCTTGATATTAACGTAGACTGGCAATCTACAAGAAACTCAGGAATCTGGTTTTATTCTGTTACAAGCATGCAGAGAGGGTAAAAATATATGGTCTATATACAACCCCTGGCAAAAAATATGGAATCACCAGTCTTGGAGGATGTTGATCCAGTTGTTTAATTTTTTAGAAAAAAGCCAGATCACAGACATGACACAAAACTAAGTTCATTTGAAATGGCAACTTTCTGGCTTTAGGAAACATTAAAGGAAATCAAGAAAAAAATTAATTAATCAGTAACAGTTGCTTGTTTTAGACCAGCCAGAGGGGAAAAAAATATGGAATCACTCAATTCCAAGGAAAAAAATATGGAATCATGAAAAACAAATTGACAAAAGAACACTTCAACGCACCACTAGTACTTTGTTGCACCACCTCTGGCTTTTATAACAGCTTACAGTCTCTGAGGCATGGACTTAATGAGTGACAATCAGTACTCTTAATCAATCTGGCTCCAACTTTCTCTGATTCCAGTTGCCAGATCAGTTTTGCAGGTTTGAGCCTTGGGATGCACCATTTTCTTCAAATTCTACTACAGATTTTCAATTGGATTGAGCATTATCGAAGATGTAACGATCGCCGTCTCCCCAATGCCTTTACCTGACATGCAGCCCCATATCATCAACGACTGAGGAAATGTGCATGTTTTCTTCAGGCAGTTGTCTTCATAAATCTCATTGGAATGTGGATATAACTAGATGAAAGTCATATTCAGTGATGAATCGCGTTTCTGCAATGGGCAAGGTGATGATGCTGGAACTTTTGTTTGGTGCCATTTCATTGAGATTAATGAAGACAACTGCCTGAAAAAAACAAGGTCATTGATGATATGGGGCTGCATGTCAGGTAAAGGCATTGGGGAGATGGCGATTGTTACATCTTCAATAATGCTTATATTATTATTTATTATATAAAGTTTATATTGACATTTTGGAAACTTTTCTTATCCAATCAATTGAAAGGATGTTTGGGGATGATTACATCATTTTTCAAGATGATAATGCATCTTGTCATAGAGCAAAAACTGTTGAATTCCTTGAAGAAAGACACATAAGGTCAATGTCATGGCCTGCAAATAGTCTGGATCTCAATCCAATTGAAAATCTGTAGTAGAATTAAAGAAAATGGTGCATCCCAAGGCTTCAACCTGCAAAACTGATCTGGCAACTGGAATCAGAGAAAGTTGGAGCCAGATTGATGAAGAGTACTGATTGTCACTCATTAAGTCCATGCCTCAGAGACTGTAAGCTGTTATAAAAGCCAGAGGTGGTGCAACAAAGTACTAGTGGTGCGTTGAAGTGTTCTTTTGTCAATTTGTTTTTCATGATTCCATATTTTTTTCCTTGGAATTGAGTGATTCCATATTTTTTTCCCCTCTGGCTGGTCTAAAACAAGCAACTGTTACTGATTAACTAATTTTTTTCTTGATTTCCTTTAATGTTTCCTAAAGCCAGAAAGTTGCCATTTCAAATGAACTTAGTTTTGTGTCATGTCTGTGATCTGGCTTTTTTCTAAAAAATTAAACAACTGGATTAACATCCTCCAAGACTGGTGATTCCATATTTTTTGCCAGGGGTTGTACTATAGAGACCATACCTTGGCTTGGGACCAAGGCTACGGCCTCACTTGCATCTACTCCTGCTACAAAACCAATCTCTCTTCTTCTTCTGACAAACAATGCAGTATTCTCACTTAGGAATGAGATAAACAAAGAACGGGAGAGAGGCGGGAGAAAAGAAGCAATGTGATTGGTTCTCCACACGGCATCCTTATAATGACACCTATCTGATTAGCTTTAGGAGAGATTATCTTGTGGCTCAGAGACACTAACACATCTATATTCAAAAATATCACTTCTGTATTGTTCTAAATATCACTTCTGTGTTGTTCTAAACATTCTTATACTTCAATCCTTGTAATGACAAAGATCCTTCATTACTCCACTTTAACCCTCTCTGGTAATGATACCAAACAATACATTCACATTTCATAACATATAATTACAATACAATTACAATACAATTACAAGGTAACTCCTTTGTCTTTGTGTGAGTTGGGCACAGAGCATTGGACTAGTTCATATGCATTTCACTGAGGGAAGGGAGGGTGTCTGTTTTTTAGCACTTTGAGATCAATGATGAAAAGTGTGTTATAAATAAAATGTATGATTATTATTTATTGGCTATGGGGTCTGCATGGTTGCTGAAACTCCAAAATTAAGTCTAAAATTATCACCAAAATATTATGAAATCAAAATCAACCTAAGTGTGCTCAGATAACGTGATAGACAAGACATTGTTGCTCATCTGTCCATCATTGATATATTGGTATGCACAGGTCTGGTTCAAGCAGTTCTGCCCCAACCGAGCAAACCAAACTTCCCTGCCTCAAATGTTGTGGACGGGGCTAAAATTTGGCTGGCACCTATAGGCTACTCTCGCATGCAATAACTTACCCATTAATTTGGACAACTTCATACAGCCCTATAGTGATGGGTGGACCAAAATTAATATCCCGATATTTTAAGTGTACGGGCAACAATGTGTTACTTTTACCAGCATATGTTAAGGTCTGTCGTATCTACGGAGCCCGGGAAGGGTCACGTTGGTGAATATTTTTGGGGCACACTTTTGCGTTCCCTCGCAATGTTTTATTGCCATGATGGCCTTGATGTCTTGTGTTAGTGGATTAGCTTTGTGTGCTGATAACAACCATAGACAGTAAAAGGAAGCAACAAGTCTGTAGCCTACTTGTGCACTGTTATTCTCTCATCTGCTCAATCAAAAGGTGTGCGTGGGTATTAATAGTTCTACATTGAATTGATTTTGGTAACGTGTTTACTTTACACAACTGTCATACAGATGTTTGCAGGGAATTTATTGTAGGCCAGTTTAAATTCTCTCTTGTTGTTGAGTAGCCTGCTTGCACAGTGCGTATGGCCGTACACCTGCAGCCAGGTGGACCTAGTCCAAAAATCAGGTAAGTCCCTTTAGTCTAAAGTGTGTTATTTGATTAAAGATTAAACAGTTAACCCTTGCTTGCTGTTAATGTTAATGAGATGCATAAACAGGAGGATGATATGACAGAGGTCATAGAAACGTAAAAAAAATTGTCAGAAATTAATTGTGTAAAATGCCGTGTAGGGCTAGTTGACTAGTTTTCCTTCTAGTTTTTGTTTGGTCAAAATACTTTGACCAGTTCAAATGTTGGTTCACGAAAAGAAACGGAACCAGTTCTCTGACGGTGGAAAAGGGCTAAGAGCTTTGGTAGTACTGAATCAGACCCATTCCAGTTTGCATAGCGCCCCAACCGCTCCACTGATGATACCATAGCAACAGCACTTCATTTACTGTTAAGTCTGACTCATCTGGAAAACAAAAGCAGTCACGTGCGTATGCTTTCATTGACTTCAGCCCCACCTTCAACATTGTCGGCCCCCAGCAGGTGAGTAAACTTTCCTCAATAGGCATCAGCACTGGACTCCTCACTGACAGACCCAAGACAGTGAAGGTTGGCAAAAACACTGGGGTCCCCCAGGGCTGTGTGCTGAGCCCATTGCTGTTGACGCTGTTGACCTATAACTGTTGTGCCAGACACAACTCGTTCATCAAGTTCATCAAGATGACACAACAGTGTTGGGCCTCATCAGCAGCAATGATAAATCAAGTCATCTAACTGGTGCAACAACAATAACCGCCAGGATTTTGTTACATTATGTAACCTATGCAATCTTGTGTAAATATAATTCCATACAGTTTATTTCTGAGATCTTTTGTTCTTTTTTCACCATTTTGTATTTTATATCATTAATAATTAAATTAAATTAATTAAATTATTTGGTTCACTCGTTTCACTTGGATGGTGGTGGCTGTTGGGTAGTTTTCCTTAGTTCTGTAAGCGCCCAGAACCTTTTTCTGTTAACCATTTCAGTTGCTTATTCTTCATCGGTAAATAAACCCAATTTCTTTCTGACACTTGTCAGAGTCTGAGTCCCTATATCGACCACTGGGTCCCTCACATAAAAGCAGCAAGTTTCTGGGGGTGCACATTGCAGACGACCTGACATGGTCCACTGGCACCACCTCCCTTGTCAAGAGGGTTCACTGGAATGGTTGCGGAGAGCTGACCTTTCCCCTTCTGAACCTCACCACTTTTCATAGGCGTTCCATTGAAAGCATCCTTACCAGCAGCCTCTCATCAGTCTGGTTTCCTCTGCCGACCAGAAGAGGGGTGAGGACAGCAGAGAAGATCACTAGAACAGCCCAATCAATCATCCATCCAGGACCTGTACGCGCGGGTAACCTGCAGCCATCAGTATAATTAAAGAGCACATAGAACGGATGAATTGAGTATTATACTGTGTTCTCTGATGTTAAAATAGTATATATTCAACTTTGATTTATAAAAAATAAACTCAATTGCAATTTTACAAGCCCAATTAAAACCTTATATTTAGGCTGGGTGTTGAAGTCCGTTTGACTAAATGGCGCCCTCATTGGCAACCACAATTGAACTTCAATGGCTTTGCGATATCTGACATCACAAGCAGGCTTTGTTCTAATTTGCCCATTTTTAGTGGCTATTTCTAAGTTCAAGATTTTCATATGAAGGAGGGCACAACCATGCCTCATGTTCATGACAGCTCTTTGGTTATGCACAACCTCTCCTAACTCATGAAAACCAAGACAAAGATGTTATCCATTCTATGTCTCCGTTAAAGACCCTTCACCTGTTCACCCTTCTGCCACCTGGCAAGCGCCACCACGGCATGGTTTGTCCTCTTAAGTTATTCAGTGGGCCAAACATATAGCCTTAACTCAGAGCTTTAGGCTTATTTCACTCCAGGTGCTTGAATGCTGACTGAATTTTAACAATTCTGCACGGATGATTGGGCAAATATTCCCCAATCTAGGCGTGCAAAGCTATAATAGAGACATCCTAACAGCAAAAGGAAGCTCTACCAAGTAGGGTATGATGACTTTTCCAACCCTGTTATTCTAGTTTTTTTTTTTTATTATTAATTTTCAGAACTGTTGACTTTTTTTTCGTTATTTTGATGTTGTACTGCTACATTTGTAGATTAAACTGGAAAAGATTATTATTATTTTTTTTTTTTAAATGGGTTTTGATTTTAGCCTGTAAGACAAGAAAGTAACTATTTCAAAAGGGTATGATGACTTTCTATAGGCACTGTATGCGCACACACACTGGTGATGGGGTGGACATTATTCTGAGATGGACCAATAGGCTCTCAAAACAATTCCAAGCAGACATATACTGTAAGGTGCTGATGGAGAGATTATTTATCAAATGAATAACATTCATACCCTTCTGTCACAGCTCATATTTTTAAAATACGCCGGTGAACAGTATCCTGACAAGTAGAATGTTAATGCCTCAATAAAGTGATGGGCTAACACTGTAACATCCAACTTGTGACATATTTCATGTATTATTTCATATAACCACAGTAAAACATACTGACAATAAACAGCATTGTAATGCCTCAATCAGGTGATCCAACTATCACACACATGCTTTGTTAAGGAACCCTGGTAAAAGGTCTCTTGCGTCAGGAGACGGGTCAGTGTCCAGGCTGAGGGATGATATGATAGCTCTCTGTACTTTACTCCTTTGAAATTGTTGTGTCACTAACAGTAACACTAACAGTTGGATTATTACTTGATGTCATTAGCAATGTAAACACTTATCAGTCAGTCCGACTGGAACTGCCGGTTTCCATCATCAAGTTTGTGTTTCAGAGACAAAGACATGGCTAACATTAGGCTTTGACATTGGGATTACTGCACATAATACAGTAGTTACCCCACCTAGAAAACCACCACTCAAAAGTTTCCTGCAGACTGAACGTTGGATTTTATTGTGTGTGTGTGTCACGCCCGGTTATGCCGTGCTGGGCGTGTATGGCCTGCATGGCCTGCATGGTCTGCTGCTATTTCTGTCTGTGTCGTCTAAGTGGAGCCGTTCAGGTTGGCCGTGCCGGACTATTTGGTGCGCTGATGGGAGGGTGCTTAAAACCATGGCCTTCTCGTCCGCTTGCTCTCTCTCTCATTCTGCACTGGCCTGACGACGCGAGGCTGGCTGCGGTCGTCGCTGCTATGCCTTTTGCCTTTCACTTTACACTTACATAATACTGATATGCACGACACTTTTGGTTAGCTTCCCACTTACTGACTTCATTATGCTCATTCGTTAAATGCACATATTTTTCTTTAAACCTTAGTTTCAGTGTGGTCCTCCCTATGTCAGCTCTGCTTTGAGCCAAGTGGTCCTGACATACTCCTGGACGAGCCCCCATAATGTTGTTTTTTATATTTGATACAATTTGAATATCATTTGGGCCTAAAGCCCTTAACTTATCTACTTACAGCCATATTATAAATACATTTATTTACTAAGCATTTATATTTGCAAATATGCAAATTATCTCAATAACTATGCGCGATGAAAAAAAAAAAAAAAGTCCCAAGCAGAAATGGATTCTACGCGAAAAAGTACTAAACAATCAATTGAGAAAACTTTGGTGGTGACCTTAATCAGAATGTTTTGGCTTTTGCCCTGTCTATTGTGTGGCAGGCTCAACAAAATCTGGGCAACCTTTGCTAATTTTGGAAATGTTAAGGCGGTCCATCCTGTGGTACTCCCCACCCTTGTTTGTCCGGATGACCACTTCTTCCCAAATGGATGCAAGGATATCCTCCTCCTCCATTATTTTAAACTCCAGAAACTCATCATCATCTGTTTTTTCCCCCTAAGCACTGATAGAAAAATGCATAGGGTCTCTTTAAGACATGGTCTATTCTTGATTTAAGAACAATATTGTCTTAAAGGTATACTATGCAACGTTTTTCAGTTAATCAATTCGTTCCATACTGTTATATATGATTAAATGAGTCATTACCGGTCGAACAGTGTTTTTTTCGCCCGCCCTAGTGGGCTGTAGCGGTAGAACCACGCTGAAGACGACACACTTTGATCTTTGCTACCTCAGAGCTAACTTACAATGCAACTTGCCATAGGCAGTTAGCTTCAATTACCAACCGGATCTCTTTATGTGGTGTGGGTTAAGATGGCAGCTTTGGATCCTTTTTATAGGCAAACTTCAGAGGTCTATTGGCTACGAGAACTTACTGATTAGTTGTCATCTTGTGACATCATGACACCTCAATTAAGCCCTCAATTGTGTCTTTCTCTTTTTCATTCTCGCCTGGCGGAGAACTGTTTTTTGACTTGAACTTGGGCTGAGCACAAGCTCCCCCATTAACTGTTGTCTATCAACACAATTGGATTAGCAGCTCCAGGATTCTCTCGCTTGGATTCAGAATCTTTGCGCAGTGGCGATTCTAGAGATTTGTAACAAGGGTGGCCCTAGTGGGGCACTGGTAAATTCAAGGGTGGCATCTAGATAAACAGAAACAGGCTCAAGTTGTTAAATAAGCACACATGCATGAGTAAATCCATGCACCCAAGCACCATACTCATAAATTGAAGGACAAAGAATGTCAAAGGCCATACTCTCACATCAAATGTCTTTGCAATTGGATAAAATGTCAAATACAGTTTTCAGCTCATTTTCAGCTCTGAACAAAATCCGTTCAGAAATTAGGCCATTTGAGCAAAAGTGGAAGTGTGAAATGTTTTTTTGCCAGTGGTTCTTAACTGGTCTGATTTTGGAACCCATAATTTCACAGGTTCATAAAGTTGTGACCAACTATATATATATATTTAGCATTCAGGCCAACGAATATGGTGAGATAGCCTACATAAGACAAGCAAAGTGCCTGGCCTATTTGTGTGGAAAATGCAGATGTTTGGCATTACATTTGTGAGGTCTTTAACTGCTGATATTACCTCAAAGTACTACTCGACAGGTTTGTCTTTGGCAGGGGTGCGTTGTTTCCAAGTGACACTTTAGTTTGGATGGTTTTATGCTCTCATGTGCACCCTACACTGTCTTATTTTGCCCAAGGGTTGCAGCCAACTTGCGTTTCACATGATATCTTACAATTATGCATACTTTTATAAAATTAGCTCCCTAACATTATATCTAACATGACCTGTCACATAAACATTGTCTATGTCCATGCCATGGCAATGGCTGACATAGGCTACGAATAAATGTTATCAAAATAACTGGCCAATGATAGATCTGATCAGGTAGCATTTTAAATTGGCGATTTTTAATTTCTTTTTAGCCACAAGCTCCGCGACCCATCACTCAGATCAGTACCACAACCCACTTTTGGGTTCCAACCCACCAGTTAAGAAACACTGGTCTAAGCTATAAACTTTCCACAATGTCAATATTACATTAGGGTAGTAGACTATTTACAATACAACATAACAATACAACAGTGTCGGCTGAGTAGGTAGAATAGGCAGATATAAAAATTTGCCAATTACGTGATTCTACAATTACAATACTGGGTTTTGTGTGTGTAATAAGATAAATGGGCACTGGCAGATGCGATAGGTAACTATATGTTTTAGTGTTAGCGCAAGCAGTAGCCTGTAGGCCTATTGTAAACTCAATGCTAAAAACAATAAGCCATGTAGCCTATAACTGCAAGCATCAAGAAATGTCTCGCCTTTGACTGTTCATGGTGAATAGTAGACTAGGATTTTGGGGTGGCACCTGGGGTGGCCAATTGAATCTCAAGGGTGGCCTGTGCCACCCGGAGCCACCCCTCTGGCTACGCCCCTGTCTTTGCGGCTTCCCAACGATTACCCTCGGCATCCAGTGTCCTTTCATTGGAGATGTTGACAGCTTGCAGATACAGCAGTGACTGAACTGCTCCTCTCCGGTAAGTACCTTTACTAGCAAGTACCTATTGGTTTTCAGGGTTCCCTCGCTTGATATTTTCTCTTCTATTCCCAATGAACACCCTCGGTTTCCAGGGTTCCTTTGCTTGGCACTATCTAATCCTTGCCCTCAACGGCAAATCCGGTTGTCAGTTGCTTACCCATACGCAAAAGGGGCCCAGCAAACATACCCGTGTGGGCCCAAAATGGGCAATTGTGGGTTTACTGTGGGTAAGTGTGGGCAGGGCTAACCCACACTAACCCCAAACGGGCCCCTAATGGGGTAGCCCATGCGGGGCCCATAGGTGTTTTCCCCTTTGGGGCCCCACTTAGGGATTTCTGCGGGCAAGCCCACTGTGGGTTTGCCCACACTTTGCCCGCATTGGCCCCATAAGGGCAGCCCATGCGGGCCCCACAGCTGTTTTGCCCTTTGGGGCCCCACTTAGGGATTTCTGCGGGCAAGCCCACTGTGGGTTTGCCCACACTTTGCCCGCATTGGCCCCATAAGGGCAGCCCATGCGGGCCTCACAGGTGTTTTGCCCTTTGGGGCCCCACTTAGGGATTTCTGCGGGCAAGCCCACTGTGGGTTTGCCCACACTTTGCCCGCATTGGCCCCATAAGGGCAGCCCATGCGGGCCCAGCAGCTATTTTGCCCTTTGGGGCCCCACTTACGGGTTTCTGTGAGTAAGTCCACTGTGGTCTTGCCCACACTTAGCCCGCATTGGACCAGGGTCCCTTAGTGTGGGGCCCGCATATGCCCCGCATTTCACGACGGTAATGGGGCCCACAGTGGGCAGCCCACTAAGGGACCCTGGTGGGGCCCCTGTGGGCAAACCCACAGTTTGGGCAGAGTGTGGGGCTTGCCCACATTTGGCTCATTGGGCCCCCAGTGGAACCCATTATGGGCCCTTATATTCCCATACCCTCCCTACCCCTGCACTTGTGTTGGTTTACTGCGGGGTAGTGTGGGCTTACTGTGGGGTAGTGTGGGTTTACTGTAGGCTTAGTGTGGGCTTGCTATGAGTTTACTGTGGGCCTACTGTGGGGTAGTGTGGGCTTACTGTGGGGCAGTGTGGGTTTACTGTGGGCTTACTGTAGGGTAGTGTGGGCTTACTGTGGGGTAGTGTGGGTTTACTGTGGGCTTACTGTGGGGTAGTGTGGGGTAGTGTGGGCTTACTGTGGGCTTACTGTGGGGTAGTGTGGGCATACCATTGGCTTACTGTGGGGTAGTGTGGGCTTACTGTGGGCTTACTGTGAGGTAGTGTGGGTTTACTGTGGGGTAGTGTGGGCTTGCTGTGGGTTTACTGTGGGCTTACTGTGGGGTAGTGTGGGGTCCCACATAGGCTCCCCTTACAGGGCTAATGCGGGCTAAGTGTGGGCAAGACCACAGTGGACCACAGAAACTTCTAAGTGGGGCCCCAAAGGGCAAAACAGCTGCGGGGCCCGCATGGGCTGCCCTTATGGTGCCAATGTGGGCAAAGTGTGGCCAAACCCACAGTGGGCTTGCCCGCAGAAATCCCTAAGTGGGGCACCAAAGGGGAAAACACCTATGGGCCCGCATGGGCTACCCCATTAGGGGCCGTTTGGAATTAGTGTGGATTTGCCCTGCCCACACTTACCCACAGTAAACCCACAATTGCCCATTGTGGGCCCACACGGGCATGTTTGCTGGGCACACTGATCAGGCAGGTGGTGTAGCACAGCAACGTGCCCACACTCTCCCATTGCTTCGTGATTCCCTTCGCCGGCAGACATAAGAGGTGGATGTTATGTCGGTGGCAGCCTTAGAATCTCTCTTTATTGATCCCAACGGTCAGCCTCTCACCGACCGTAGACTCGCAGACTCGAGTATGTCCAAAAAGGAAAAAAAAGTCCCATTCACCTGTAGTGTGATAATCGCGTCTCCTATTGTGGTCATTTTCAGGACTTTCATCCCGGATTTTGGCACACATCCCACATTGTTCGATATCCATTGTTCAAATGGATATTAGTCTAGAGTCTAGAACAGTTGAGATATTCTCCGCTAAATGAAGCGCATACAAATATTACCCAGGACCTCTACCATTAAGTCATCTTTTCCCAACCTAGGGATCGGGACCCCATGCAGGGTCACCTGAAATTCAAATGGGGTTGGCTGAGATACTGGGAATCTTACAATTGACCAGTACATAACATTAAAATAAACATAAATAAAAAAACATATTAAAACCCTTATGATATTCAATTTAAGAAACTGAAAAATAAAGTTAGACAGTCCACATGACATGTTTGATTGACAGTATTATGCTTGATCAATGTTCGAAACAAAGTAGCACAACAACCAGGGGCGCAAGGACATTTGGAGAAAATCTGAGTATCGCTTTCATTCTGGATATTCATTTAGCGCTGATTACAAGAGGGGTTAAAGCAGAGTAATCAAGGATCTTTGTGAATATATATTAATGTTTGAATATCTTTACTGATGTTCCTAATTACAGGTGGATGAAATGCCCTCTGCAATGGCTACGGTAGGTCATTAACGGCTCCATGTAATTTCCCCCATCTAGTCACCCTGTGACAAAATGCCACAAGTTCACTAGGGAGTTTCTGTAGGCCAAGCTGTAAGCCTGTGGTGCCCGGCTTCTTTGACTTTGCACTTTTGTACTCCCTCTTTCAATGTGCCTATACGTGGAGCGGACCGCAGACACAGGTGGATGCCCTACACGGACAAGATCCCCGTTCACCCCTCATTAAATTAAGTAACTCTTTGTTGCTTTTGGGCCTTGGCTCTGACACACTTGTGTTCTCTCCGTTCAACTCCTCCCTTTGTTCGTGGCTCTTTTATCAAATGACTGTGCTGTACTTGTTATAAATTATCCCATTGTCACTCCAGCCCCATAACTAGTGCCGTGTTGTCTAGACTTGCTGTGAGCCTTATCGCTTTAATAATGTGCTGTGTGCCCTCTAGCTTAATAGTGTGCTGTGCAAATTTGCTGTGGGAAGACAAAGAAAATATCCTTCTCTACAGCATTATCTATTTTGTGGTGGCTGCTGTAGGCTATATAGCATGTATTTTGGGCTACCTGCCCCTTAATAGACATGCTGTGACTTATAAAGGCTATTTTGGTCATGGTATGGAATAATACACACGCTCTAAGTATAAGATACAGTATGGCTACAACCCCTTTTTGAATTTAAAGACACTAGGTTCCATAACTTCACACCACAAACAGATATTGTTTCCAATTTAGTTCCCCTCTTAGAATGTAACCCCCTTCTCTTTCACTGAACATCCTTTGTATGTTGTAAGTTGATACGAGCTTTATACAGAACTAGCGCTATTTTCAGATTCACCAGGTCCATGAATTTCTGTATCTGCTTTGTACAATAAAGAGTTGGTGTGGTTGGTGTGGGTGGTGAAGCTAACATTATATTCACAATGTGATGGCTCTTTTCTGGACCATGCACACCGGCTGTAAAGTGGTTTTACAGGTGTTACCCCAGATCTCAACACAGTTAAATAGGGTCGAATCAGGGTGTTGTGTAGAGATTGCTCATAGACCTATGGTTAAGAACATGCCTCACTTTACTTAACACTCCTATGCTTTTGGACATTTTGGATCTGACATGTTTTACTTGAGGCTTCCAATTGAATTTGTGGTGTATTATCACCCCTAAGAAGGTGTTAGGCTACCGCCGTTCATTCCGACATACCAGGGGCCTCATGTACAAAGCTTGCGTACGCACAAAAATGATGCGTACGCTAACTCTCACGCTCACGTCCGGATGTACAAAGACTGACTTGAACGTGAGAATGTGCGGTCCTCCACGCAAGCTTCATGCCTGGCGTACGCACATTTCCAGTGTGTATCGTCAGTTGGCGACACGTAGAGGCAATGCAGCGCAACAACATTAGTTGATCACGAATCAAGGCCTTTATTTGCACAGCATATTGTGAAATGTGGGCTATTGAAAATAGCACTTCGAAGTCGGCATATGTTTCTAGATAAATGGGCATGCAATGTGCGTTAATACTACCAAACTATGCAACAGCCTATATCTGCAATTAAAACTGTAGTCTTATCAGAGGATATCAAGAATTAGGTAGCCTAATGTGAAACGTATAAATATAGTGCCTATATTTAGTTCCATGATTGTTCACTGGCTTATCAAACATTTCAGATTTTAAAGAGCTTTCCTTCCTCGAAATCTGCGATAAATGGGATCGGCTTCACGAATATGTCCATGCCTTAAACATTTTCCGGGTGTTTTCACATATTTCCGATATTTTTCAGTAAAACAAAATACAAATGGGACAAGATGATACGCGTGAATTGAAGCAATTTCCCTGACTGACTGCATAGGCTACTTTGACATTCCTCGAGTAAGCATTCACATTATTGTTGTCACATTTGTGCAAAATATAGGAATATGATCCAGAAATCGTCATGGCAAAGCCTGGATAAACTTCTACTATGGGTGCGCGATGCGTGGTCTCTTACTCGGACACGGAGTGATTAATGCAGTTATTTTGTAATGCTTGAAATGCCCACCAAACTGCGTTATGTGAACCTTGTCACTTGCAGACTGACCACTGAATCTACCACGGTCTCTGACCCTTGCACTGCCACGCTCTGCCACTACCGTTTTTTTGTTTCGATATTAATTACAGATGATAAAGACGTACTGTAGGCTACTGTATCTTTACCATTTTGTCTGATAAGAGCACTTCTTCATTTGATTTGATTATTTAAATTGTATTACATTTTGTAGCAGGTTCGAGAACGGATGGATCTACAAATGCGTTTTAACTCTTATTAATATTGTGGGATAAGCCATTTTGCCTTCGCGGAGGTCTGAGTTTTCGAGTGGCCTTCTAGTTTGCATATTAAAATGAGTGTGATTGAGGGAGGAGAGAGGGTGGAGTATAATGCTCGTGCATGTGCGTTTAATTTCACGTAAATTGGGATGTACAAAGGAAAGCTGCGTGGATTGCTGCGTACGCATGGTTTCATACATCTGAATTTTTTAGTGCGTACGCTTCTTTCCAGATTTTCGCGTACGCAATGTTTTAGTAGGAATTCCACGCAAGTCTTTGTACATGAGGCCCCAGCACTCCGACATTGACGTCCAATTGTCGTAGTGGAGGCATGTCTCTTTATGGGAGAAAGTCCCACCACTCCGACATTTTTTTTTTTTCATGGTCGCAGTGGCGGTATTTAACTTTTTTTTCAAACAACGTGCCATTCCGACATGAGGTCATTAATAGGCTATTAATGTCATAACTATATCCAATTGTGTAAAATAATAAAGATTCACATTTAAAATGTCATTGTGAAGACTTCTTGATATGGTTATGTGTCTGTTGCGTGCACGACTCGGGGAAGTGAAAGCAGTTCATGGCAAATTTTCTTCTCTGTCTCATCATTCGCGGACTAAGTGGAGCTAAATTAAGTTATTATCACTTCGTCTATTTTATGGCTAAGAAGGTTGTATTTGGTATCTGTGGATAGCTCTAGCTCTCCTCTTTTATCTGACATGCAAGTCGTATCTTCCACGGTTTCACGAGTAAATCAAACGAAAGCGGTAGCCGAAGCTATATGATTCTTATTTGTTTGTCACTTCGTCTGTTTCTGTAACACAAAAGGATCGATGTGTTTGGTATCAATGGAAAGCTCTGTTTCTCCTCTTTCATTTGATATGCGTGTTATGTCTGTGCGATGCCTGGTCCCAGAGTAATTCAAGCGAGAGCAGTGGCTGCGTGGGTGAACGCAGAGCAAGACTGTAAATATGATACTTTCATTTAAATTCATGATTTTATTTTTATTTTCATACTTGATCGTACAGACACGTGTCTAGTCTCGTTGGAAGCCCCGGTTCTGAGCTCTTTCATGCAATATAGGTCTCATCTCGCTGTGACTAATAATCGTGGAGCAATGTAACAGAGAAGAATGGGTGTGTTTTTTGACGCACTTTGCGTCCGTCTGGCTCATATGTCCGTTAAATTGACGTGGGAAAAAAATAGGATTTGTAAACTGTCGGAATGGGGGTACTAAAGTGTGTCGGATTGGCAGCATGTCGGAATAACACCATGTCTGAATAGCGGCATGTCGGACGAAAGGGATGTCGGACTGGCAGGATGTCGGACTGCCGACATGTAACCGTTTTGATAAACTCTTTCTAAGTCAACCGTATCTATCTTTAAACTTAGGCTACCTGAGTGGTTAAATGTGTTCTGCAGTTACCAAAGATCATGTAGGCCTACTTTGATTTTTTTTAGTTTAGGGATAACTTATTGACGTCAAACCACAATTTTAATTTATTTAACTGAACTGAGACTTTATCCACATAACAGGCATGAGCAGTGTGTAATGGAGGCTTTTTATGCTGGAAAATTGTGAAAATTACATGATGTGTGATATTAAAGATGATTTCAGAATGATTTCAATGCAGTATAGCTGCGGCCAGTTCTCACTATCGATCATTATCATCAGGCAGGTGTACTGTATGCCCGTACGCACTGTGCGTACCATCAGGCTACTCAACAACAAGTGAACATTTCCTGTGTGTGTTCACACCATATTGGCCTACCATAGCATACTGTACCTTTCCCAACTATGCACAGCATCCCATAGCTGCCTGCCATCAGGCTATTTACAATTTTATAAGTCAGTCAACTCGTTATCAAAATGAACTTAATGCAGAGCTAGTGCACTGTGTATAAAAGTTGGTCAAGCAGCCTTCAAACGTCAGGACCCATGATCTATAGCAGGGATGGGCAACTTTCATGACTAAGAGGGCCACATTTTTTTATCATCACCATCAGAGGGCCAAATGTGGCCGCGCACTTCCGCACATCTGATGCTGCAAAATAATTCTGAATAAGAACGAAATATGTCAATTTTCATGCTCAAATGCATTTTTTACATAGACTCCCTAACAACAAATACAAATATTTTACAGCCAGTGATAAGTATTATTTTCAGTGCAAAGGGCTCACATAAATCACCATTCAATGATGGCACAGAATTGAAAAACAATGGCCCATCATGAAGTGCAACAAGCCTCATATTCAATGCATTTATGCTCCCACTCCATTTTTAAGAATTTATAGACATTCCCTAACGTCCATAATGAGAGTAGGCCTAGATGTAACATGTAACATCCATCACATCTGTACTCTCATCCAACGCCAACAAGTAAGCTACAGTAGGCCTACTTGCAGTCATGCATGATTTGTCTCAGCTCCCCGCCTCGACATTATCAGAATGTCAACAATTATGCGCGTCACCGTGCGTCGGGACAAATATACCGTTTCGAAGTTTTTACCTCCACTACACACCCAAACAATTTCGCCATCTGATATAGCTTCTTTGCTTTGGCAAGCTCAAGCGAAACAGCAAAATACGGATTCCTGTGTAGTTCTGGCAATTAGTCGCTATTGTTAGTGTAGGCTAGCCTACTTTTGATTTGAGGTCGGCTACGACAGCGGCCGAGAAGCTCCGTGTGTGTAGGGCAGGCTACTTCTGATAACTTTTCGCAAGGTGTTGTAGTGGCGACTGAAGATCTTTCATGGCTGATATAGTTTCTAGCAAAACTTGACATGGGTTTGCCTTACCATTCTATGAACAGACACTGCTTCCGATTTTGACTGAAAGGTAGCCTACGGTTTTCTAAATGAGTTTTCTACTTTTCTTCTATGTGTGCACTGTTTTTCCTCAGCGATGGTAAAGGTCCGAGGGCCCGAGATGGTTTGCATAGGAGGCGCTATCTATCGGCGAACAGTAAAATTACAATGACGGTGCGGTTAACTCATTGGCTGCCAGCGATTTTCAGTGCAGAGCGCTCCATACTGCCAGACGTTTTACAGCATTTTGACTGTTTTTCCAAGATCCACCGAACGGTGAGCTTTATGACTATGTAAACACCGAAGGTACCAAATGAAAGAGTAGACTCTCTTCTTTCACCAGGAAAAAACGGCTTGTTTCTATCGTTTTCCGTTCTTTAGTAATCGTCAGTAGAACATGGGTTAGTTTTGCTAAAAACACCTGTTTTTGACCAAAACATGGAGAAAACGATCTTTTTGTGAAAATCAACTTTTTAACGTTAGCGTTTCAGTAGTATGTCAACCACGATTGCACTGTTATCTCGTCTAGTGATGGGTCGGTCGCGAACGAATCAATACGTACGAACGGGTCTTTGAGTAGCACGAACTGAACTGATTTGACGTTCAACTTTTCAATCGTTCATTCGTTCCTCCTTCCTTCAATCGCGTTTGTTGCTCAATGCTCAGTAAGAGAGCAGTGGAGTCGATTTCTAGGTTCTCCGAGAGGAGTTTTCAGCAGGTTTTCAGTCAGCCAATCGAATGCTGTTGTCTTTATAGAGTCTAACACGTTCTCATACATTTTAGCCAATAAGCGCCAGCGACCCATAGCAACCGTTTCCATGAGTAAACAATATCTCTAGCGATCTAGATCTAGCGACGGCTTTTTGAAGATCCTGCACCCAGGATGTGCGTGGAGTTTCTACTTTTATCGAATTACTAGCTGCTACCATGATCACCATTGTGGACGTGACCGTGAACGATGTTTTACAGTTTGTGACTCGCCAAAACGACATACATCCTAACGGCAGGGCGCGTGTACGACACGTGATTGAACGAACTGGTGAACGAATCAAAAGAACGAATTATCTGGGAGAACTGAACGACGCGAACTGTGTCATGTCAACGAACGAAAAAATCCACTACTAATCTCGACAGTCTCGTCAAGGTTGCTAGGGACTCTGATTGTCGCTAAAGACTCTGAACAGGATGCTAGACTTAGCAAGCTAGCACTAGCAAGGTTGTTGTTAGTCTATATCACAATATCCAATGTAAATGGATCATACCGTTCACGTGTTTTCCATCCTTGATGTAAGAAGTAAGCATATTTATTTCCTGCATCGCGTGCAAAATAGATCCACTGTGGTCGATCTTCAGTGTGTTTGCTAGTTGTCTCTGCATGACTTGTGCACTCTAGGCAGATACTAATGATCCAAATGGCACTGTTGCCATCTAGAGGTTTGGATCGCTAGTGCAGTCTGTTTACAAGTCTGAAACTCTGCCAGATCGTTCCCAAGCCCACCCAGGAGCCCTGCTCCCCATTGAAAACGGCAATTGACGTCTATAGACGTCAATGGCAGTGAATGAGTTAAAAAGAAAAAAAAAACACGCATTTTTAATCACAGTAAAAATGATCATCCGCGGGCCGCACTGAGTGAGGAGGCGGGCCGCCAGTTGCCCATCCCTGATCTATAGCCTAGGCCTACCATAAAACCTCATTTGGAACGTGCAAGAAAGAAAAAGAGAAGAACAGTTGTCTGTCTCCTCTTTATCTGAGAGAGTGTGAGTCAGTCAGTCCCAGGGTTGGGCATGTTATTTATAAGGAAATCATAGAGGCAAGAAAGAACAAGAAAGTGGTGGAATTATGCTGTTGCCATCATTTTAGCTACAACCCAGATTGCAAAATCAGATTGGCAGATATACAGACAGCTGGTGGGATGCCACTTGTGGTCCGCTCTTGGACTACCATCTCTTTAAACTTAACTTATCATGAATATTAAGAAAATACATTTTGTTGCATGAAATATAACTGAGCAAAACGCCCAGTGGTCTGCAAGTTTATCTGAGAAGTTCAGGTTTGTTATCAGCCTTTCTTTTAGGTCTATGTTATCAGCCTGCCCTACAGTTTGAAGCTGGTCAAACAGTGCTGGCCAATACATTGCCTTTGTAGAATTGAATTAGTGAGTCAATGATTTGTTCTCTTTAAGCTAAGCAAATATGATCCATATGATGCATCTTGCTATTTAAAACAACACTAAACTATACTGTAGTTCATTTTAATAGCTAACAGAAATGTCAAGATAGCAACAGGTCATTAGGCTACAGATCCTTTAATTGTCAAAATATTGTTGTCAATAATATTCAATCAATGTGGTGCAAATGAGGTAGGCCTACCCAGGAAATCCAGAGTTCTCACTAGAGCACAATTTGAATTGTGTCACTCTGGCAATGAGCAATGATGCTCTTAAACCAGGCATCAGGGGAGACCAATTACATTGGTGTGTATTTTGATATAGTAGCTTACTGTAGGTGGGCCAGGCAAACTGATGACGACAACGCTGCAACGTTCAAAGTCAGTAGCCTAGCCTAAACATTGATCGTGGTGTTATCCACTTGCATGCAGTGAGATTTGAAAATGCATGCTATAGCCTACATGTAGGTGCCACCCCTCGAGTTGGGCTATCACATTATTCGTGGCCAGACCCTTAATCTGAAAGATTAGGGTCTGGGTTTTCCAGGCTATACAAATTAGGCTATCTAGTCTATGGATTAATTTCTAAAAAAATAGCTGGGCAGTTCTTTATAGGCTAGATCAGTGGTCCAAGCTGTCAAGATGAACATTTCCCTCCCACTAGGCTATCAACTTTTGGTTTCCAACAAGTTTGTAAGGATTTACATAGCGACAATGAATTAGTGGATAGACCTTAGGCTACATGACGATTCTTTAATTTCCTCATAGGGAGGGAAAGTAATCTCATCGCCATCTAGTGGTTGCGTTCCTAGAGGCTAGCAGGAAGGGATGGGATTTTCTTTTAGAAAAAATATATCTCGGCCCATGATGGGAACTTAGTTAAATGCCCTCAATATGCTATGCATTTAGGTCAGCTCTATTGCTTCTAGTGGTCATACTTTATTTTTTAGGATCAGTTTAATTGTTTTGAGTTTGTTTGTAACATGGTGATAACGAACTACAGTACTAGCTACAGTAGCATTTGACGTCACCAGTTTGGGCGCTTCATCTCCAACTGATCAAAACGGCAATTTGCTGAACTGGCTGTACATATTTTTGTAATAACAGAGAGCGATGTAAACCGTGTAGTAATTACCTTTATGTTGGTATAACTTGTGTTGTGCTCCTACTCACACAAGAGCTGGCAGTAAGTGTGATTGTCTGCTAACTAACCAACTAGCTAACAGGCTAATAAACAAACCATATATAGGCGAGTAACGTCGTGGAAGGGTGTCACGTCACTTGAAGTTGTAGTCCATTTATGAAATGAAACAAGCAATTACGTTTTTTTTAATTAAGGCGAAATAGGGTCTGACATTTTCACAGTTAGTAGATTATTACAGTATGAAGACTGAAAAATATTTTTGGTGGATAAGATCGCTGGTATAGCTGCGTAGTATTTTTTTGAAAAGTCGGTCTATGGGACTTAACATTGGAGCTGCTCTTCGATAGGAACGCAACCACTTGGGGCGCTGGTTTTCACTTTCCCTCCCTCTTGCGATTGTGGGTTGCGCTACACCCTACTACACAGCAATACGACCAAGAAGGCAAAAACTAAGTAGGGTAGCCTAACAGGAACACACTAACAGGCGGGAGTAAATCCATAGCCTAGGCTAAAGGCCTAAACTAAGGAGTGACGCTGCCAATATGGCTGCCTGCGAAGTCACGATCAATAGGCTATCGATATTCACGTCACGATCTATATGGGCTATAGGGAGGGAAAGTAATCTCATCGCCATCTGGTGGTTGCGTTCCTAGAGGCTAGCGGGAGGGGATGGGATTTTCTTTTAGAAAAAATATATCTCGGCCCATTATGGGAACTTAGTTAAATGCCCTCAATATGCTATGCATTTAGGTCAGCTCTATTGCTTCTAGTGGTCATACTTTATTTTTTAGGATCAGTTTAATTGTTTTGAGTTTGTTTGTAACATGGTGATAACGAACTACAGTACTAGCTACAGTAGCATTTGACGTCACCAGTTTGGGCGCTTCATCTCCAACTGATCAAAACGGCAATTTGCTGAACTGGCTTTACATATTTTTGTAATAACAGAGAGCGATGTAAACCGCGTGGTACTTACCTTTATGTTGGGATAACTTGTGTTGTACTCCTACTCACACAAGAGCTGGCAGTAAGTGTGATTGTCTACTAACTAACCAACTAGCTAACAGGCTAATAAACAAACCATGCTAGGCGAGTAACGTCGTGGAAGGGTGTCACGTCACTTGAAGTTGTAGTCCATTTATGAAATGAAACGAGCAATTACGTTTTTTTTAATTAAGGCGAAATAGGGTCTGATATGTTCACAGTTAGTAGATTATTACAGTATGAAGACTGAAAAATATTTTTGGTGGATAAGATCGCTGGTATAGCTGCGTAGTATTTTTTTGAAAAGCCCCTATGGGACTTAACATTGGAGCTGATCTTCGATAGGAACGCAACCACTTGGGGCGCTGGTTTTCACTTTCCCTCCCTATTCATTCACGCCTCGCATTACCTCAGTATCAATACGGGTTTTTTTCTCTACACACATAGGCCTATACACTAATCCAGCGAAACACGGAAGTAACACAAAACCGCCATTGTGACTGGCTGCTAAGAAATTAGCCCGTTGGTTCCATAGGCGGCTGTTGCAGAGGTTAGCTGTCATTAATACACGTCTTAATACCTTATGTTGTTAATAAATTACCTTCATTGGTAAGTTTTGGCACAGTCTGACATCATTGATCCAATGTTCCCTTTCACCTGACATTTTCTTTCATGAGCGGGATCTCTTGTTAGACATTCTCTGACAGGATGCTTTCATTGAAAAGCACAGGCAAGTGTCACTCGTCACACTCGCAGGCACGCAGTAATGGCGATATTCAAGATGGCAGCGCCCATAAAGTTCGCGTTGGATTACTGTGTGTTCACACCGCGGGCGACTTGAGCTTCCAAAGATTCCGGAAGTCATTCATTTTCAATGGAAGCCAGCTTCTCTCAGCTGCCATCAGCGACCAATCCGTCGGCGTCGCGTTTTGGGCGTCTTGAGCGACCAGAGAAAGTTGAAAGTGGTTTAACTTTATGGTAATGAGCTATGACGCGGTTCAGCGACCAAACGACTTTCAACGAACATAGAATGCTACTACGTCAGAGCGGCCAGGAGCGGCCAAAGCTTCCCAGCTTCCCACGGCGTCCTTTACAGGGCGTCCTGAGCGATTTTGGAAGCTCAAGTCGCTCTTGGTCTGAACACACAGTATAGAGCTCCACAGTCCCGCCCCTCCTCCGAGAGAGGTGCTTGTCCGGAAGTAAATTTCTCATTCATTTCTCCCATTGACTTCTGGAAAAATCCGTATATAAAGAGTTTTAGACCATGCCTTAGGCTAACCAGCTACGATGTGACTCATAGGCATATAACTTATAATTTTGAGTGAAAAAATGAACAGAAAATGTAAAAAAGCGAAAGGTACAAGACTGTGTACATATCTTAAATTCCGAATTAGAAAACTCAAATCCCGTGATGCTTTGCAAACGTACACACATTTCCAACATTTGCAGCCTAACGATAGTTTAACATGGTTCCATATTAATCTAAGAAAAGAGGATGATTACTTCCTACCGTTTCCATTGAGTAAATTCAACCTTCAAGGTGAGAAACCCGTTCTTTTTCGGAAGACCACACATCGGTCCTGACAGCCCTGCAGCCATTTTATGTTTTGAAGTTCCAGCGAGACGAAGCTGGACGATAGGCGCGGGAAAAGTTGAGTACAGTTTGTTTTGGATTGCCATGGCAACGGCGATCTCTACCAATCAAAGGCTCTGCTTTCACCAGTTTTACACAGTAGGGTGTTGGGTACTCTCTCGTTAAATCGTGAATAAAACATTGTTTTCTCAAAACAAGGTTGATGCCCCGTTAACTTTTGACATCTATATGAGCAGGTATAATCGCTTAGTCACATCGTAGCTGGTTTTAAGTCTACCATGGACGGTTACGATTTTATGGCTTATTCTCCAGTTGTCAATGGAGAAATTGTATTGGATTTTTACTTCCGGACAAGGCTGTGGGTGGGACTGTGGAGCTCTAGCCTGGCACGCCCTCCCAGTGACGCAACGCCTTCAGGCTTTTGCTGCTGGTCTGGTCAACTGCTCATTGAGAAGGATTTCTGAGTTCCCGAAATCTGCGGAACTGCCCCCTTTGGTCGAGATCCAATCAACTTTGAGCAGCTCCAACGGCTCTGGGTAGAGGCGTGTTCAAGGCAGCGGAAAGAGTGTTGTTATTGGTTTAAACTCGGCAATCCGCTTTCTGACATCTACCAGTAGCAAACCGAGGCACTTAAAGGAGGCGGGTCAACCAGCGCTGGCAAGAAACCGTGTTAGCACAGGCTGTTGGTCAGACTAAAGTCTCGCAGAGCCTTTGAAAGTCGATGGTAATCAGGCTAGTGGAGCTCTATTTGTTCTTGTACATGAACCCATGCTAAAGTTGACTAAAAATAGGATTTAAAAAAAATATTTTGGAAATTTAAAAAAAAATTAGGGGGCCTGGTAGTCTATCATCATACTTAGCTCAATCTTGTAAGATTGAACATTAGTCTGGGCAGTCTACACAGGAGGCGTGATCAGTTGGCATTAGGGAGTCAGGATTCGGATTCGACAGATTAGCTTCGCCGATTTTCCAGAAAATACGTCCGGTGCCATTTCTCCAGCACCCTAACTCCACCTGATTAGTATGCATAAGATCGCTCCCTGATTCGTTCGACGGGAGGCCGGGTCGTATTTCCGTTTCCGGTAGCTGGACACTCGCGGGATATTTAAAAATGTCAGGTAGAAGAGGTAATATAGCCTACTCATTCATTTTAAGGTATATATAGTGATTCGTGATGTTTATAACGATACACGATCGTTGTAGGATACAACAAGGATGATGTCAACTTAACTTTAAGTTCGTTTTTCAAGAGAAAACATTAAATGTTAATGACATAAACGTGACGGTAACCTTCAAGTTCATGTTCAAGTTCAAGTAGTCATGCACTTAGTAATGATAAATGATATTTCGAATAATTCGTGTCCTCTGGAGCCAAGCTCAACTTTAAAGAATACATTGAAAGTAATGTTAAGAAGCTATATTGTGTGTGTGTGTGGGGGGGGGGGGATAATGTAGAATAATGTAGAATAATGTAGGCTATAATATAACCATAGATATATATATCTATGGGCTCAACAGGCACAAGGCAGTTCAGTGCAATGATAATGTAATAGTTCTGTAACTAAGATTGAAGAGTACATGAGGTACAGTAGATGAGCAACACAGGTTGATTGAATATGCTCAGTGGAAGGGGGGGGGGGGGGGGGGGGTATTTCTGACTGCTTGAGGTTGAGCAGTTTGTGACCAGGATGTGAGGGGGAGAGGTGATGGATAACCAAAGAATTAACTTAAGACAATTAAGACAAAATAATAATGTATTGTATTCCAATTTTATTTCCAAAATCATTTTCATTCCATTCATCCAAGTCAAGCAGAAAATATATGCAGATGTTTGTTTCAGGTATACTCTACGACTTTTAGACGAAGAGTGGTTGTAGCTGTTTATGCATTTTGATCTCTTTCAGATTACCCAACCTTGGCGAAGGTGGCTTCCTCATTCAGCACAAAGAGGGACCTTCTTGGACTGGATTTGGATAAGATTCCCCCTTTGAAGAGGCACAGGCGTCCAGTGAGTAAAATATTTTTCAACAACCCATATCCAGCCCTGTTGGAGTAAGTTACTGTATAAAATGGCCAGTATTTCAATAAGGAGTTTTAACCTCACCTAGATAATCTTAAAGAAAAGATGAACTTAAAAAGGGTTCATCTCAAGTGTTTTGTCTTTCATTCGTAGTTGCAAAGCTTTTAAGAAAAATAACTGAAAAATAATTTCAGAAACAAGCTGCGGAAGCAGTCAGACTACCTCTCCCCTCTACCCCGGTGCCGTCAATCACCCCACCTTCATCCAATCTGCAGTGGTGCCTGGTAAGCACATCTTGCTCATCTTTCATTCCAGCGGTGCACCATTATTTATTACACATTTGAAAATAACATCCCAATGTTCCCTATAATTACAGCAGACAGTTGCACAGACAGTTACAAGAATTCACTTGAATTCACGGTCATCTGTGAATTCTATTCTTTGGCTTGTTGGATTGACAGATTGTTCTCATAGTCATACAGACTGACATACTGAAATTGTTATTATTGGGAAAACAAATATTTAGTTGTTGGAGAATATAACAAAGATGCCGTTACAACAAAGCTATCGCTACACCAGAAACAAATGAGCTACCTGAAGAGCCATTTCATGCATTCATGCTATTGTTTTTGAGGTTTGTTTTATTTGTTTTATTGTTTCAGAAGAACATCCAGTGGAGGATCTGTTGGAAGATCTGGTGGAAGATTCGTCAATCTCCAATTCTAATGTAACATAAATTGCACATTTATCATACCCTTTCCTTTATTGGTTGGTCTGTGACTAGTCCAAGTATACATTTATTACATACACTTGCAACTCCATTTCTCCTCATGCTGATTGGTGGCTGTTCCACTCTCAGCTCATGCACGAGCTTAGTGTGGGCACGAGCTCTCCTTCTGTACCTCAATCAGTAACCTGGCACTTAATTGGCTAAGTAAAACGTCACCGGATACAAGCCCCTTGAAACGCCATGTTGAAGCATGAAAAAATCGTTCAATTTTGGCCATTTTCATTAGCCTAGCATTCCCATTGAAATGAATGGGGGCGGGACTTGTTCACTTTCTCCAGTTCTTAAAATACCTCCATGGTTGGCATGTCGTTCAACCAATCAGACCAACGATCCGGGTGTGCCTGGTGGATCAGCTAGTTTGTGATTGGACCCGGCAAACGTGGACAAGAAGCAAGCAGGAGAGAT
Source organism: Sardina pilchardus (assembly GCF_963854185.1). NCBI lineage: Eukaryota > Metazoa > Chordata > Actinopteri > Clupeiformes > Clupeidae > Sardina > Sardina pilchardus. The sequence continues at coordinate 16,721,450 of NC_085003.1, read as the reverse complement.
AGATGTGCAGGTTTCCAGCCTGAGCTGCAGAGTGAAATCCAAATAGCCGACAGATCAGATTGGGTAAACTTTCCATAAGATCATCTCTCAATGCAAATACAACTAGGCCTAGCTATTAGGCTAACTGAAATAAAACCAAGCACATCTCTATGGTCAAGTGTACGTGATGATGCAGGGCTATTTTAATTCCAAAGGCCAAGGGGACTTTTATCATGATGCATAGTAGGCTACCTTGGATCCATGAAATAACTTGCCTCTTTATGAATTAAACATAGGGGGGTGTATACTTATGCCTCCTTGTATTTTTCGGAGGAACATTTATTTATTTACTATACATCATTCATTCACAAAGAAAACGGATGTCCCTTAAAGGTTGGTGTTTCTGTCACTGTAGCCTAACTTTTATGAGTTTGTGTCCACCTCACCTCTCTTCATTTGAATTCCCCATCCACACACCTTGGCCTGGTCTGCAGCTCAATCATACCATTTCTGAGAACTGACCGTACACCATTTTTAAAATAGTGTGTACACTGGAATTCGTGCACATTTGGATCAGTGACTAATGCAAATCCCATGACCTCATTATCGCTATTATAATTGAATGGTCTTGCCATTGTAAACACGTACTGTAAAAGCTTATCAGTTCTGTGTAAATTAGTTTTGTGTGTTTGCTATAATGACTCTTACAAATAGCGCCACAGGAACGGAAATAATATCTTTGACCTTGAAGTCTTGTGGGTTGCAAAAGCTGTGTCGGGACTGGAAAATGACCACATGTTGTAGGCTATTGACCCGTGGAAGCTTGGACCTCAATGTGGTACGAACGCCACCACTTACACTTTGTCTTGCACATACTCACTTTTTGTGAATATTTAGTTTATAAAATCTATTTTGCTTTTGAAATATACTTTGGCAAGGTCTCCCTTTCATGTTGTTCTTACCCTGAGCTAACAACACATATCTCTTGACCTATGCTGTATACCATACCAGTTGGGCCAGGGCTGGACTGGGACCAAAAAACGGCCCGGGCATTTTTGGCCATAGTGGCCCACCATGATAATTTACACGATAAAACATATGTGCACACTGTTTTGTTTGTAAAAAATATTTAAGTAAACCGCAGTAGCCTGCATGGAAGCGAGTAGGCTAACCTACCCTTGCTAAAAAAATATCCATTATTATTATACTCTCTCTCACACACACACACACACACACACACACACACACACACACACACACACACACACACTAGAGTGACCTTTAAACCAGCAAGGATGAGGTTGTGCACAAAACTCATATGCTATTAAATGCTTCACTAAATAAAACCTGCTATAATTTATGTTGAGCATTTGCACAGTTTTAGCCAACAATTCACCTTAATACTATTTAGTGAAGATGTATAGTAGTCGGCAGGCCAACACCAGGAAATGTGCTTAGAAAACACTTTTGATGGCATTTTTTGTTAAAAGTTGGCAACCATGCTAGAAGTTATTAGAGGGCTTTGAGGTTCCAGAATCCAGTGGTTGCCAAAATCATATTCATAATTTAAGGTCAAATTTGAAGGTCAAAAGGTCAAAAATAATGCATTTTATGGTTCGTCTTTTTGGGGGGCTCTATTTTCATAGCATTCTTTTTAAAAGTTGGCAACCATGCTAGAAGTTATCAGTAGGGTCTGAGGTTCCAGAATCCAGTGGTTGCCAAAGTCATATTTAGAATTTAAGGTCAAATTTGAAGGTCAAAAGCTCAAAAACAATAAATAAATGTTATGGATTGGCTTTTTAGGGACCTCTTTTTTTCATGGCATTCTTTTTTAAATGTTGGCAACCATGTTAGAAGTTAACAGTGGGGTCTGAGGTTCCAGAATCCAGTGGTTGCCAAAATCATATTTAGAATTTAAGGTCAAATTTGAAGGTCAAAAGCTCAAAAACAATGCATTTTATGGTCCGTCTTTTTGGGGGGCTTTATTTTCATAGCATTCTTTTTAAAAAGTTGGCAACCATGCTAGAAGTTATCAGTAGGGTCTGAGGTTCCAGAATCCAGTGGTTGCCAAAATCATATTTAGAATTTAAGGTCAAATTTGAAGGTCAAAAGCTCAAAAACAATAAACAAATGTTATGGTTCGTCTTTTTGGGGACCTGTTTTTAATGGCATTCTTTTTAAATTTATTCATTCATTCATTCATTCAACCTTTATTTATTCTCGGAGAGTCATTGAGGGTAGCCCTCATTTTCAATGAAGCCGAGATTACAGAAACAATGCATAGAACAAGAGATGTTCAAATAAGATAATAATAAGAAAATATACATTGCATTATAGAGGAGGAAGGGGGAAATAATAAAAAAAAAAAAAAAAAAAAAAAAAAAAAAAAAAAATAATAATAATAATAATAAAATAAAAATACATGAAATAATAATAATAAAATAATAACAACAAAAATAATAATAATAAAAATAATAATAAAAAATAATAATAAAGACATTTACTTAAAGCAGGTACAAATTGGCATAGGACGGTTTGTGACCACAGACTTGAATTGACTATATGGAATTATAGAGTTCATTTTTAAATTGCACTGAAGATTATTCCAGGAAGTAGGGGCACCATAACAAAAGGCTGACTTGCCCAACTCAGAATGGACACGAGGAACTTTAAGCATCAAAGAGTCATTTGATCTAGTCTGATAGGCACCAGAATTCCACATAAGCATATCTGAAATATAACCTGGTAGTTTTTCAACAATACCCTTGTAAATAAACAGATACCAATGACCTTGTCTCCTCTCTGTCAGAGATGACCATCCGACCCTATCATATAGAACACAATGATGAGTGCTATAGCCATCACCCGTAATGAATCTCAGGGCAGAATGGTAGACTGAGTCCAGGGCTTTTAGTGAAGAAGCAGTAGCATTTTTATATATAACATCACCATAGTCTAGAACTGACATGAAAACTGCTTCAACAACTTTTTTTCTACTTTCCATAGGGAGGCTGGCCTTGTTTCTGTAGAAGAAACCAATTTTTTTTCTCAGTGTTTTTACTAGGATGGCTACGTGGTAATTAAATGTGAGTTTGTCATCCAGCCAGATACCAAGATATTTGTATTCAGAGACTCTATCAATGCTTGAACCAGTTACAGTTGTTATTTGCATGCTATTAACCTCAATGTTCCTTGCTCTAGTAAATAACATAAATTTAGTTTTCTTCTCATTTAATACTAATTTAAGATTAATGAGAGCTTCTTGGAGAACATTAAAGGAAAGCTGGAGATTATCAATTGCATGTTGAACAGAGTCAGCTATGCAATACAAAATAGTGTCATCAGCATAAAGGTGGACTTGACAACCATTTAGTGAAGATACAATGTCATTGATGTAAATGGTGAAGAGAACTGGGCCCAAAATAGACCCTTGTGGAACACCCTTTGTGATTGGCAAAAACTCTGACTTAATATTTCCTGACTTAACACATTGAAACCTCTGGGACAAATAATTCCAAAACCATTTACATGCCTTATCATCTAGACCAATATCATGTAATCTTTGTAACAGTAAGGGATGATCAACTGTATCGAATGCTTTTGACAAATCAACAAAAAGGGCAGCACAGTGCTTTTTAATGTCTAAAGCAGATAATATATTATTTGTCACTAATGTGGTAGCTGAGACAGTGCTGTGATTTGTTCTAAACCCAGATTGTTGTGGATTTAATATGTCATGGCATGAAAGAAATGACTTGAGTTGGTTATTAACCAATGATTCAAAAATCTTTGACAAACAGGGTAGTTTGGAGATTGGACGGTAGTTATTTAAATCATCTCGATCACCCCCTTTGTGCAAAGGTGTCACATGGGCTAGTTTCCATGTGCTGGGAAATATGCTCATCACAATGGAAAGATTAAATATATGCGTTATATGCTTTGTGATGATAGGAGCAGACAATTTAAGGAAAAAAGGATCTAAATTATCTTCTCCAGTAGCACTCTTAGTGTCAATACTGTGTAATGCCTTAGACACTTCATTTTCAGACAAAGGTTGAAAAGTAAACTTAGAAACAGGGTTTATGTTCTGCACACAATTGTCAACTATCTGAGGAGACCCTTTGAACTGTTTATCAAATAAATGCCCAGCTTCAACAAAATGTTTATTGAAAGCCAGGGTCATTTCATTTTGTTCAGATATGAGATAGTCATCATATTTGATATGGGTGGGCAAAGAATTAGTCGTTGGATTTTTGTGTGAGTTTACTGCTTTCCAAAATTGTGCAGGGTTTGAGCTGGAGTTTGCAATCAAGTCTAAGTAATAGTTAGATTTAGCTTTCCGCACAGATGATGTGCATTTATTTCTAAGTTGTTTAAAAACTAGCCAGTGTGATGGGTTTCCAGACTTTCTAGCTAGTGACCAAGCTCTGTTTCTTTCTTTAAATAAAGCTGATAATTCAGGTGAAAACCAGGGAGTTATTCTATCTTTTACTCTAAATTTTTTGAAAGGAGCATGCTTATCAGTTACTGAAAGGAAAGTTTTTGTGAAGAAATCCAGTGCCTCTTCGACATCTGTGATTTCAGAGGTATAGTGTAAGTTGCTATGAAAAAGATCAGATAAAAAGTCTTGTTCACTAAAATGTTTTAGGTTTCTCTTTGTAACTGTGTGAGATTTGCTCTTGATTATCTTTGTATTTCTTATGCATGCAACCGGGCAATGATCACTAATACCTAGCTCAAAAACACCACATGCTACAATTTTGTCAGTCCTATTAGAAAAGATTAGATCAATTAGGGTAGACCGGGAATGATCTTTCAAATTTGGCCTTGTGGGTTCTGTTATTAGCTGAGATAAATTAAGACCACTACTAACTTCTTTGAGATAACAGGATGAATTATTTAGCCAGTTTACATTCAAATCACCCAAAACAATCAACTCAGAATTGGAATACTGAGAAAGTAGTTCTGCTAGAGAATCTATAGAACTTAAATCGGCAGAGGGGGGTCTGTAGATCCCAACCACAACAACAGAGATAGGTCCCAAGTAAATCTTAAGTGCAAGAAATTCAAAATTATTTTGGATGGTGATGGCATTTAAAATTGTTACAGAAAAATGAGACTTAACATAAATGACTATGCCTCCTCCTCTTCCAATTCTATCCACTCTATACACGTTATAACCATGCAGAGCTATATCATTGTCGTTGATACTACTTTTAAGCCAAGTTTCACTCAGAACAAGTATATCAGGGGCTGTCTGTAAGACTAAGACATTTATATAATCTAATTTCTGAATTAAACTTCTGACGTTCAAGTGAATTAACCCAACACCGTTTCTGTTCTTAAAGATACATGGGTTGAAATCAAAGTTAGAAGTGACATCAGGAGTGATGGGAAACTGTAAGGGGTTGGTTAATGTAGATGTAGATGCAGATGCAATAGGCATACGGTCAGATGGTAAGTCCGTGTCATGTGATCCGTTGTCCGAGATGTCAGCCGGAGACGGAGTAGAACTAGTCAGCGCAAGGACGCCGTTTTGATGCTCCTCTGTTCTGGTGGATGGCACCAGAGAATCCGACGCCATATGAGGGACGCTGCTGCGCTGTGGTGATGGCAATCGTTGAGTGCAGGCACCGTGCAGAGACGATCCAGGAGGACGTTGTAGGTTGTCCACTGTAGCGCTACCCTCGGGAGTCCTCTGGGTGCGGGAGCGACCAGAGCCCCGATGGATGTACCGTTTTCTACGGGAAATCCCCGCTGCCCGGCAGAGATGGAGAGTCTCGTCGTTGAGTGCGGCAGTTTTGGAAGCGATCTGCTTCAGCTCAAATGCTGTGTACCGCAAGGCCCCCATGGCCAGCCAGTCGCAAACTCCGCTACACAACTTGTCGTGAGCTAGTGAAGTCGCGCAGGTACCAGCCAAGACATGCCTCAAAAAGTTCAGCGGCAGTGTAGGCTATCATAAGGTCATCATTCAAACGCAAACAAGCCTGGCCTGGCTAGCACAAAGCCTCAATCTCCAAACAGTCAACCGACACCAGCTAGGACAGGGTGGGAAGGGAGAGAGACACTAGCAGGCAGTGCAGAGAATTGTTTTTTGCGTCAACAGTGGACCAGTCACCAGCTTTCTCGCTGATAGCAATCGGCAGAATAGAACAGCTGATTAAGCGCTGATCCGGCAGCGCAGGTAGAGCGCAGAGGCAGGCATCAATGGAAAAACGAAGAAAAAGTATGGAAAAACGAAAAAAAACAATTGAAGTAAATAATCTATCTATGACTGTGCAGCTAATCTAAACGAATGTACAATAATTAAGGAAAAATAATCAGGAATAAAATAGTAAATGTAAAACTAGAAAAGCATTTCCTGAAGGAAATACCAGTGCATGGAAAGTCATTGCAAGGATTATGCTAGGGTACTTAAAGTGATTACTAAGGTGTTGCTAGGCTAATTAAAGTGGTTACTATTCTATAAAAAGTGGTTACTAGGTTGGTTGCTAGGGAAATCACGTTGGTTGCTAGGGAAATCACATTGGTTGCTAAGGTGGTTGCCAGGGTGTCATTATGGAAGTGGGTGCTAGGTTGTTACTAAGTAATTTTAGTGGTTGCTTTGCTATAAAAAGTGTTATTTTAAATATAGTTTTGAAAAGTTATCAAAATTGGGAGAAATAGAGAGAGTGATAGAGAAAGTGAGAGGAAGTGAAGAAAAAGAAGTGAAAGAAAGTGGGGATGACTAGTGAGCTATCCAGTTCAATGGAGAGACACACAGAGAAGAAGTTCCATTGAAGTTGCTGAAGTCAGTGAGAGAACACTGGCAAAGTTGATTCCATTCTATTTCTTTAAAAGCTAATTATGATGTCACAAAGCCAATGTTAAGTCTATGGCAAAATTAAGTTTAGTTTTTATTTAATATTTCAAAAAGTGAAAGTCGTAGAAATATGAAAAGTAATAGGCCGAAACTTTGATGCAAGAGCTACGTGACAAAGTTTGAACCAAGTTCCTACGATAAGCGGTTCGAGTCAAATTAGGGCCTGGAAGAATAATAATAAAAATAAAAATAATAAAAAGAAAAAGCCTAGGAATAACAATACAGTGCATTTCCATGCACTGTAATAATCTGAATAAATACAGTCAGACGGAGCGGCTTAAGCGGCCAGCGTTCCCGTTGCTAGGAAACAGAATCGTTAAATGTTGCCAACCATGCTAGAACAGTGTGGTTTGAGGTTCCAGATGGTACTAGCCACAATGATAGGTAAATGTGAAAAGAATTTAGATTTTAACACTCACATCAGAAGCGACCAGGTCGCCGGGCTCACTGAAGAAGCGTCAACATGAGTCTGCTTCAACATGAATTTGTTTTATCCACTCATGACTTTATATTGGGATGTTTGATTTAGCTTATCATAGAGCGGCTCTGGCCTGTCAAAAATGTGTACATTCCAATTGGTTTTTGCCGAGCTACATCATAGTTCATTAGCATATTCAGACTTTTAACTTTTTCGATCTGGTCACCCAATTCGTTTCGCTTTATTATTTTGTTTTATGTGAGGCACATTGAGCCCCCCTGTATGAAATGCACTATATCAATAAAACTTGCCTTGCCACCGAATTTGCAGAGAAATAATGACTTTCGTCACTCTGGTCGCTTCTGATGTGAACACACGGTTAGGTGATTAGTTACAAAAAAAAAAATCTTCAGTTTTGCGGATGACATGAAATAATGACATCATTAGGAAATAAAAACCGAGAGTAGAGACTGTATTGCACACTTTCCATGAAGTTGCCATTCTCAGTGGATTTTCGACGACACGTGGAATTATGCATGGTCTACAGGCAAACTATGAGGAGGCTGACACACGCATCATCCTACATATGCTGGAAGTAATTACAGTAATGCTGGGTACGAGAACATCATTGTGAAGTGCCGTGATACAGATCTCCTCCTTCTGCCTCTTCACTTCACTAGAAACCAAGTCTGCAAGGTGTGGATGATGAGTGGGACTTCCAAGGAATATGAGTGCTACCCAGTCCACCTTATCAATGAGTTTCTACCTCGGGTAGTTGTGGATAATGTACTCGGCTTCCATGCCCTAACTGGTTGCGATACTGTCTCCTCATTTGCTGGACATGGGAAGAAGTCATGTTGGACTGTGTATTTGCAACACCCAGAACTGTTACATGTTGTTGGTTGGGATGGGCCTCAAGGTGACGTTGAGGAGTTTTTGTGCCATCTGTACAAAGCACCATGCTCATCTTTGGGTATTGACAGGGCTAGACATGACTTGTTTCAGAAAGGCAAAAAGGCAATGGAAATGTTACCTCCAACAAGTGATGCATTGTCATTGCATCTTGCAGGTGCAAATTACCAGGCAAAGGTATGGCTGCAATCTCACAAGGTAGATGTTATGGCCTGGTCAGATTACACGATATCAGCCCGATTTTGGCCATTTGTCATGACCGACAAGTTTACAGCGTCGTATCCGATTTCCAATGATCGGGCACGACATCAAACGCGGAGTGAATCTTATAATGTGACATGCTTCATGACTTGCGATTTGTCGTTCACAACGTTCTAAAACAGCCCGACCAAAAGACTGGATTGTCAGAAATTTGACGGCTGTCGTATGACGCGACCGATGCTTTCGGTGTATGTGGCCACTCTCCCGAGCAAGACGCGAAGAGGTTTTCATGGTTCTAAAATCGTATAGTGTGACATGGTAGATCGTAAACGACAATCGTGAGTGACAAAAAAATTGTATAGTCTGACCCTGCCATTAGTGAAATCCCTGAGGAGACAGGTGGTTGGAAGGTTGTAGACCAACACTTGGTGGTTGTGTGGCTCAGGAACCTCCTGTTCCAAGTAGTTGCTTGGAGCTGATAACTTGTGGTTGTAGAACCAAGTGCCGTACACATGCCTGCACTTGCCTTAAGAATGGACAGCCTTGCACACCTGCATGCAGTTGTGATGCTGATGGATGTCTCAACAATGTAGGAATGGAACATGATCAGGACGAGACAGCCTTTTTGTAATACAGCAACAAAAAGTGCACATTGCAAAACATTGCATATTGCAAAAACATTCAGACAGTCTGAATTGACATTTGAATTGACATTGACATTTTGCCTTGAAATAAAGAAGAATTCTTGTTATTCATTAGCAATATATTCTCTAGAGAACGTTTTGTGTTATTCATAGCATAAAGGAGTAATGACCATATCAATTCTAAATATCCAAGTTATTTATCAATAACAATAAATATTTATCAAAAAAATCTTTCAAACTTTTCAAAAAAGAATGCCATGAAAATAAAGCCCTCCAAAAGACTAACCATAAAATCTATTGTTTTTGACCTTTTGACCTTCAAATTTGACCTTAAATTATAAATATAATGTTGGCAACCACTGGATTCTGGAACCTCAGACCCTACTAATAACTTCTAGCATGGTTGCCAACTTTTAAAAAGGATGTCATGAAAATAGAGCTCCCCAAAAAGACGAACCATGAAATGTATTGTTTTCGACCTTTTGACCTTCAAATTTGACCTTAAATTATAAAAATGATGTTGGCAACCACTGGATTCTGGAACCTCAGACCCTACTAATAACTTCTAGCATGGTTGCCAACTTTTAAAAAGGATGTCATGAAAATAGAACCACCCCCAAAAGACAAATCATTAAAATCTATTGTTTTCAACCTTTTGACCTTCAAATTTGACCTTATTTTATAAATTTGATTTTGGCAACCACTGGATTCTGGAACCTCAGACCCTAATGATAACTTTTGGCATGGTTGCCAACTTTTAACAAAAAATGCCATCAAAAGTTTTTTTTAGGGTCTTGGCCTGCCGACTATAGGCTACACATCCCAAAACATTTTCATTGTTAATTCCATGGCCTATCACCATTCCTGTTTCATTCCATGCGTCTGACTGCATGTCTGTGTGTATGGGTGTCTGCTTGTCTGCGCAAAGAAATTTGATAGTTTGCTTGTTGTACTGCGTCAAGATTGACAACAATTTCGACCAATCGTGACTGTCTTAAGATTTCAGAAGGTTGATGGCGAGCCGACAACTCGTTAATTTGATGGGTATCGTAATTCAAATGCATGCGAGAGGGGTAGGCCTACACAGAAACCACACAAAAAGACGCGCTCACACTATAAAACTTTGTTTTGCTTAACTGGGTGCTGAATCCTACATAGTAAGCAGGTTAATACATCTAAAAGAAGCAAGGGGAAGCAGCAGTCGCAGATTTCAAAAATGTTTGTTCATTGTGCGCCCAAAAAGTTCAGCCAACATTTCGGCTACTTCTTACCTGGCTCACAGTAGCTATTCTGACCTCCTCCTCAATCTGTCCCTGCTGGGTCACGTCTCTCACCTCTTCCTCCTCCTCCGAATCAATTTGAATAGCTACTCCTTCCTCTGTGTAACTACTCTGTTGCACACTCGCATGTGCCTCTCTGAAGCCTGCACTCGGTGCTGCTTCTGCACTGCTGCTATATGTCGACGGCCCTGTTTGAACTTGTGGTGGCAAACATTTCTGTAATTTTAGCACATTTTTGCTGCATCCACGTGTAGGCTTTTGCCTTTTATCTCGCAACTTCTCTGCGCCCCCCTTGCGCTTTTGTGGTTTGTCTTCGTACATTTTCATATGCAGACGGTCTCAAACTCCGGTCGAACTCCAGTCAAGAGGGAGATGAGGCCGGGAGGGAGATAGGGAGGGCTCTGAGATTTCATTGGACTAGCCCAATGTCCATTAAGGCAGTCAAGCAATGGGCCGCGATTCGCTACCGTTGTGGCCGTACGCTATATAAATGAGCCTAATATTTTTTTTATTATTATTAAATTGACAGCTTCGGCCCAAATAATGCGTCGGCCCACCGGGCATTGCCCGGTATGCCCTATGGCCAGTCCATGCCTGAGTTGGGCTATCACACAGCAATAATGACCCCTTAAGTGTCACACGGCAAGGCCTTAAGACCAAAAGTTCATGCAAGTTGGCTTACAACACAACGACAAATAAAATCTTGCGTCATTACTACACAGCATGCATGTCACTTGAGGCAGATTACACAATTCAAACCAAGAGTCACAAATAAATGCATGCTCATGCACATGTCACTTACAGCACCTATACCGTAACCCCTAATGTTTGTGTGAATATTACGGTACATCTTACATCTCTAATGGCAAGGGTCTTCAAAACATGTTTGGGCCTTTCAGTTGGGTCCACGTTACTTGCGTAGACTAACCAGCCCTTGGAGTAAAAGCCACCATTTTAAAACAGCCTTCATTGTCATCATCTAACCTGCTGAGAGGCAAAACTTTTAACCCAGACAACAAAACCCGTCTGGGTCATAATGAGGAACAAAGTGGGTCATATACACATAGTTTTATTAAATCAACTGAAATGCAGTTCTGTATGTTAGCATGGATGTAGATGCTAGAAAATATGTTCATTCAGGAAAATAGAGAATATTCTCCTATTGCAGGACACAAGGTATTACATTCTCACAATTCAAGTTGTTTGCATGATCATGATGCTTAGTCACTAATTAACTAACTTGTGTGCTTTGACACTCAGCCTCGTCAAATTTTAGTTATCATCAGCAGTGATATGAAAGAAAAACACCTGATGTCATCAGTAAAGCCTGTTTCATACTGACAGTGTTTTATGTGCACAATGCAGAATCCCTGTTGATTTTCATTTTCATGTTGACTCGCATATCAGGATGGAAACGTTATCCACATACAACACAATGCATGCAGTGTGAAACAGGACTAATGTATACGGTAGATGTTTCTGCACAGGGAGAAAATCAGTCTCTGCTTTGACAGAGAGACTGTCTGTAAGTAAACCATGAGTTAAAAGAGTGCAATGTCTGCACTCGAGCCACAGACTAAGGTGACTTTTTAAGTGTGACATGGATAAGGGGTTCAAGCACAATCAAGTTTGAGCCTTGAACATATAAAATAATTGTAGCAGTAAATCTTATCTTGTTAGACTGCTTTAGACCATAAAATGGAACCAATGGTACATCAGATTGATAGATAGATAGATAGATAGATAGGTAGATACTTGATTGATCCCCAATAGTCGGCAGGCCAAGACCCTAAAAAAAACTTTTGATGGCATTTTTTGTTAAAAGTTGGCAACCATGCCAAAAGTTATCATTAGGGTCTGAGGTTCCAGAATCCAGTGGTTGCCAAAATCAAATTTATAAAATAAGGTCAAATTTGAAGGTCAAAAGGTTGAAAACAATAGATTTTAATGATTTGTCTTTTGGGGGTGGTTCTATTTTCATGACATCCTTTTTAAAAGTTGGCAACCATGCTAGAAGTTATTAGTAGGGTCTGAGGTTCCAGAATCCAGTGGTTGCCAACATCATTTTTATAATTTAAGGTCAAATTTGAAGGTCAAAAGGTCGAAAACAATACATTTCATGGTTCGTCTTTTTGGGGAGCTCTATTTTCATGACATCCTTTTTAAAAGTTGGCAACCATGCTAGAAGTTATTAGTAGGGTCTGAGGTTCCAGAATCCAGTGGTTGCCAACATTATTTTTATAATTTAAGGTCAAATTTGAAGGTCAAAAGGTCAAAAACAATAGATTTTATGGTTAGTCTTTTGGAGGGCTTTATTTTCATGGCATTCTTTTTTGAAAAGTTTGAAAGATTTTTTTGATAAATATTTATTGTTATTGATAAATAACTTGGATATTTAGAATTGATATGGTCATTACTCCTTTATGCTATGAATAACACAAAACGTTCTCTAGAGAATATATTGCTAATGAATAACAAGAATTCTTCTTTATTTCAAGGCAAAATGTCAATGTCAATTCAAATGTCAATTCAGACTGTCTGAATGTTTTTGCAATATGCAATGTTTTGCAATGTGCACTTTTTGTTGCTGTATTACAAAAAGGCTGTCTCGTCCTGATCATGTTCCATTCCTACATTGTTGAGACATCCATCAGCATCACAACTGCATGCAGGTGTGCAAGGCTGTCCATTCTTAAGGCAAGTGCAGGCATGTGTACGGCACTTGGTTCTACAACCACAAGTTATCAGCTCCAAGCAACTACTTGGAACAGGAGGTTCCTGAGCCACACAACCACCAAGTGTTGGTCTACAACCTTCCAACCACCTGTCTCCTCAGGGATTTCACTAATGGCAGGGTCAGACTATACAATTTTTTTGTCACTCACGATTGTCGTTTACGATCTACCATGTCACACTATACGATTTTAGAACCATGAAAACCTCTTCGCGTCTTGCTCGGGAGAGTGGCCACATACACCGAAAGCATCGGTCGCGTCATACGACAGCCGTCAAATTTCTGACAATCCAGTCTTTTGGTCGGGCTGTTTTAGAACGTTGTGAACGACAAATCGCAAGTCATGAAGCATGTCACATTATAAGATTCACTCCGCGTTTGATGTCGTGCCCGATCATTGGAAATCGGATACGACGCTGTAAACTTGTCGGTCATGACAAATGGCCAAAATCGGGCTGATATCGTGTAATCTGACCAGGCCATAACATCTACCTTGTGAGATTGCAGCCATACCTTTGCCTGGTAATTTGCACCTGCAAGATGCAATGACAATGCATCACTTGTTGGAGGTAACATTTCCATTGCCTTTTTGCCTTTCTGAAACAAGTCATGTCTAGCCCTGTCAATACCCAAAGATGAGCATGGTGCTTTGTACAGATGGCACAAAAACTCCTCAACGTCACCTTGAGGCCCATCCCAACCAACAACATGTAACAGTTCTGGGTGTTGCAAATACACAGTCCAACATGACTTCTTCCCATGTCCAGCAAATGAGGAGACAGTATCGCAACCAGTTAGGGCATGGAAGCCGAGTACATTATCCACAACTACCCGAGGTAGAAACTCATTGATAAGGTGGACTGGGTAGCACTCATATTCCTTGGAAGTCCCACTCATCATCCACACCTTGCAGACTTGGTTTCTAGTGAAGTGAAGAGGCAGAAGGAGGAGATCTGTATCACGGCACTTCACAATGATGTTCTCGTACCCAGCATTACTGTAATTACTTCCAGCATATGTAGGATGATGCGTGTGTCAGCCTCCTCATAGTTTGCCTGTAGACCATGCATAATTCCACGTGTCGTCGAAAATCCACTGAGAATGGCAACTTCATGGAAAGTGTGCAATACAGTCTCTACTCTCGGTTTTTATTTCCTAATGATGTCATTATTTCATGTCATCCGCAAAACTGAAGATTTTTTTTTTTTGTAACTAATCACCTAACCGTGTGTTCACATCAGAAGCGACCAGAGTGACGAAAGTCATTATTTCTCTGCAAATTCGGTGGCAAGGCAAGTTTTATTGATATAGTGCATTTCATACAGGGGGGCTCAATGTGCCTCACATAAAACAAAATAATAAAGCGAAACGAATTGGGTGACCAGATCGAAAAAGTTAAAAGTCTGAATATGCTAATGAACTATGATGTAGCTCGGCAAAAACCAATTGGAATGTACACATTTTTGACAGGCCAGAGCCGCTCTATGATAAGCTAAATCAAACATCCCAATATAAAGTCATGAGTGGATAAAACAAATTCATGTTGAAGCAGACTCATGTTGACGCTTCTTCAGTGAGCCCGGCGACCTGGTCGCTTCTGATGTGAGTGTTAAAATCTAAATTCTTTTCACATTTACCTATCATTGTGGCTAGTACCATCTGGAACCTCAAACCACACTGTTCTAGCATGGTTGGCAACATTTAAAAAGAATGCCATTAAAAACAGGTCCCCAAAAAGACGAACCATAACATTTGTTTATTGTTTTTGAGCTTTTGACCTTCAAATTTGACCTTAAATTCTAAATATGATTTTGGCAACCACTGGATTCTGGAACCTCAGACCCTACTGATAACTTCTAGCATGGTTGCCAACTTTTTAAAAAGAATGCTATGAAAATAAAGCCCCCCAAAAAGACGGACCATAAAATGCATTGTTTTTGAGCTTTTGACCTTCAAATTTGACCTTAAATTCTAAATATGATTTTGGCAACCACTGGATTCTGGAACCTCAGACCCCACTGTTAACTTCTAACATGGTTGCCAACATTTAAAAAAGAATGCCATGAAAAAAAGAGGTCCCTAAAAAGCCAATCCATAACATTTATTTATTGTTTTTGAGCTTTTGACCTTCAAATTTGACCTTAAATTCTAAATATGACTTTGGCAACCACTGGATTCTGGAACCTCAGACCCTACTGATAACTTCTAGCATGGTTGCCAACTTTTAAAAAGAATGCTATGAAAATAGAGCCCCCCAAAAAGACGAACCATAAAATGCATTATTTTTGACCTTTTGACCTTCAAATTTGACCTTAAATTATGAATATGATTTTGGCAACCACTGGATTCTGGAACCTCAGAGCCCTCTAATAACTTCTAGCATGGTTGCCAACTTTTAACAAAAAATGCCATCAAAAGTGTTTTCTAAGCACATTTCCTGGTGTTGGCCTGCCGACTAAGGTCCCAGCAGCTTAAGACACCACACACAACATACAATACAATGTAAACAGGAAAATACAAAGCAAATCAACAAATCAACATGACTAAAGGAGCAGTGATGGATAAGATGTGCATGAATGTACTGAGGAGGATTGGTACTGTGATCCAGTATGAGGTGTGTGTCAAGTTGGTAGTGCAAATAAGTCCAACAGTGCATTAAATTCTAGTGACCCACAATAAATATGTACAGTACAAAATGTAAGCATAGTAAATCCAACAGTGCAACAGTGCAAGATTACATTCTAGTGACCGGCAATAAATATGTACAGTACAAAATGTAAGCATAGTAATAATAATAACAGTATTAGTATAAATATATGGACAATTAAAATTAATAAAATTAATTTTAAAATTAAAATAAATTGAATTAAATTAAAATAGACCTAACATAGTAATAATATGAAAAAGAAAGTGTGCCAGGACAACAGTGACAGGCTAATCTTTAATGATTACCACAACAAAGATATCATCCGCCTACTGTGTATGTATGTTATCTTGATTATTATTAATTCACAATCTATTGACTTACAGCGCCCTCCACAATTATTGGCACCCCTGGTTAAGATGTGTTCTTTAGCTTCTAATAAATTAAAAAAAAATGTTTTAAATAAATGCACTTTTCCTTTTAAATAAATGCACTTGTATTAAAGGTTGGATTTTACGCTTTTTTTCTTTGTGGTCCTATATTATTTGGAAAAAAAATGAATTTATTAGAAGCTAAAGAACACATCTTAACCAGGGGTGCCAATAATTGTGGAGGGCGCTGTATATCCATCAATTGGCAGAGGTGAAAATATTGCTGAATGGCATTTCTTGCCTTATAGATTTGTACAAGATCAGAGTAATGTTCACTGGCTGTCACTGTCATGCTCAAAAGGTTAAGGAGGTCCTTTGTCCCCATGCAGGGCCATCCAACTTTTCAATGGCACACAAAAGGAGAGGGGAGAAATGGACTCTTCAGCATGAGCCTGTCTCTCTTAGCCCTAATCATATCACTTTGTCTAATGTCTTCTTTTTTACAGGCTATAGCCCTCCTACACAATCTAGACTGTGGTCATACAGTAACATCAACGTATTACCGGTTATGGTTCTTAAAGTATTTTATTTCTATTGTTTGTTATGTTTAGATTATTGTCTTTTCAGTCATTGTTAATATTTAATGATAAACAACGTTATTGTACTGTTCAATACCAGCACTGTTCATTTTTGCACTACCATCATTGCACACTCTACCATATCATGTTCAATGCATCACATGGTCAGTCCATACCAGACCTTTGTAATCACCTCACATGCACTTCAATTTTTAAAACATTTCTGTGAGTGATTTTCATGAATTCATGTACCCTTTCGGCCAAAACCCGAAAAAACCCCATAAAGACCCTCCTGGCACGGCGCATATTATGTGTGGCCCAATTAGACGACAATTGTTTTTGAATCAGAAGATGTTCCTCTGTCCAGCAACAGTAAAACCATCCACCAAAGCCACTGTGAATGTGAGATAATGCCTCCTAAAAATGACCAATTTTAGAGGGATGAAAATTCTGCTTTCAGTGGTGCAGATAACCCCCTAGTGCACCTTTTGGTCTTTAAAACTATTCTACCTAAGCTCTATGGAAACATAAAGCTCATGTTCATATCTTTATCAGGATAATCAGGGTAGAAATGGCAATTTCAGTCATTTTCAGCCATGAATTGTTGGATTTTTGAGGTTCTCTGAGAGGGGCCCCAGAACTCCACAACAAAAAAGAGCTTGAGGATTTTAAGTATATGGCTGTTCATAGTTCCACATACTTATCACATATACAAAGTATGAGCCGATTTGGCCGACCCCCATCTTCCTACCTCCTGCTGGTTTTGCCTGGTTTTCTCGTGCAATGACTCTTAACTTAAGATAGGACAATCACTTAGGATATTTTTCTGTAATGAGGCCCCAGCTCCCTCCACAGTCCTTTTCTTTACACTTTCATTTCATACATGTAAACATTTTGCACAGCTGTGGTGTTCCCTTTTATTTTAACCTTGGATTAAAATACTGTAGATGTGCACACTCACCCTGTCTTCAAAATGCTCTGTGCAGACACCACTGAAGGCATTACAGAATACATGACAAGCTTACTTATTGTTATTTATTGTGCAAGATTCGTCTTCAGGCAGAGAAATGGACGACTGAGAGAGAGAGAGAGAGAGCTGACCAGAGTCACTCTAAGCATTCAAGTCTTCAACAGGACGTCTCCACACAAACACACACATACATACCCCACATACAATCTATGTACAGCAATGCACATGCACAGAGAAAGACACTAGAAGCTGAAGCTTTTAAAAAAAAAAAAAAACCTTCCCCTTGGTGTGAATAAATTCAGTTTCAAACTGATTCTGTGGCACCTAGACTAAAAGAAATAATAATAATAAAAAAAAATCCAGCATTTACACACAATTTAAAGGATGTCAGTAGTACAGCAGGCCTGTGCCATGCATGTCTCGGGTTATATGGAGGCGAGATATCAGTCTAAGGGGATGGTCAAATAAAATGGTGTGAGAGGACAGTGAACAATATGGCTTCTGCAAATGTATGGGTAGTTAATTTTGAGATGACTGGCACACACACACACACACACACACACACGCACGCACGCACGCACACACACATATATAAGCCAGGGTTGTTACTGGTCAGTGGGTTACAGTATGTAGTATAGTGGGCTACATAGTGACCCCTCCCACCCCCAATGCCACATTAGGATTATTGGCACTGTGCTAAACTGTACCAATTCACTCACACACTTACTGACACAGACAGACAGTTCATCAAGTACCTTTCAACCCCCTCAGAAAAACACAGAGTACTTAAACCCTCACAGCTGAGATTGACAAACCCTTCCAGCTGAGATTGTGCAGGAGGGCTCTTCATCCATCCATCCATCCATCCATCCATCCATCCCCCCTCTGCACGAGATTCCACAAGATTCTAAAGCCTCACAGGGTGGATTTTCTTCCTGACAACAGGCATGTCCATTCTGCAGAGCCGGTCCTCTCCCTTCACAGTAGGGTTCTGGACTGCTCCAAGACAGTTCTCGTAGGGTTCTGGACTTTCTTAAAAGACGGTCCTCAACTTTGACGGCGTGGTCACCCCTGGCACACACAAACCCGCACGCACACACACACACACACACACAAAGACAGACACCGACACACACACAATCTCTCTCTACCCTGGCGCTGTGAGCAAAGAGGCTCGGCGTGGTAATGTGGCTGGACATGAGTGACCCGGAGTGTGTGGCTCTTTGGGAGGCGGTCACTGCAGGGAAACTCAGACTTCATGACTCCTTTATAAGCGCAGTTTGGCCACTGGAAGGAACCTTGATGAATATATTCAGATGCTAGAGCTTCGTCTTGATTGTCTGTGAGCAACACGCTAGCTACACAAATCATAATTGAATTCGAACAACAAAGGCTAGACACACTTACTTTGGCCAAAGCATATCCTGTTGCAGACATACACGTCTGTACATTCATCCCCCCCCCCACACACACACACACACACTCACTCACTCACTCACTCACACACCTTCCGACACCCTAGCTGCCTCTTCCAGTGGAATGTAGATTTTGAGAAAAAAAACACAAGCAGGTCCTCAGCATGCAGAAACAAAGGAATCCAGAGCGAGTGTGTGTGTGTGTGTGTGTGTGTGTGTGTGTGTGTGAGAGTTTATGCGGGTGTGTCTTCATTGGATTGTGTATTAGCAGTCTGTGGTTGTGTAGAAGATGCCTCCAGTTCTGTTTCTCGGGTGAAGATGACCGCATCACCACTGACGTTGATCAGACACTGTGCCTGAAGAAGACAAGAGCACACACACACACACATACATACAATTACACACAACGCAACACTGAATTTATCCCTGGCCTCTAAACAAAGCGAACATATTCCCTCCTAACACAAAGACACCTTGAGCAGAACCCAGATCATTAGAAGTATGCATGTGTCTGCATGATTGCGATGAGTTTTAAGTAAGGGATAACAGCCATATTCCTGTTATACGGAATTAATGGACGAGGAGGTAGAAAAGAATCCCCGATGCACAGCGGAGGACCGTTAGGCCGCTTATCACCCGGTTGCCACTACAGGCAATAGTCATGACTTTATATTTAAAAAGATGACGACTTGTTTAATTTGTAGGGCCACTTTCTTTGGCCCTAACAGTGATAGCAGCGGACAGTTAGCTTGTTAAGAGTTGATTCCATTGTTGCCAAGCCTGCTTCCAGGTTCCACGTTGTCCTGCTATGGTTGTTATAGATACCATTCATAAGCGTTGATATGGAGCGGTGATTAAACTTTTTTTTTTTACCAGATCTTCATAGGTGTTCCGTTATTAACCGAGTTAATAACCACCTCCAACCAATCAGAAAAGAGTATTTCTTCTCTTCAGGTAATAAATTGTTATCCAAATTATAACAATGACAAAGTAATAGGCCTGTAATGTTAATACATTCATTATTAAAAGTCCACATGGTTCTTATCATTGCATTTTGCCAGCTCTTGTTCAGATGTAGTTTAGGTTAATTCACAAACTCAAGCATAGTTTGCTTGTGCCACATTTATAGCACATTATTAATAATAATATGAATAATATGGTGTTGTTTTAAGCAGCCTCCATTGCTTTAGAATGTAAGGACATGAGGCTAGGTCAACATTTTCTGTTAGCAAGGATAAAAAGGAATTTTGAGCCTCAATAGCCACCTAGCTATCTGAGTGGCATTTTAACTGGCATTTTATGGCTTGGTCTCATGTAAATGCTTAGTTTAAGAAAGAATCCATTACACAGAGGCAAAGACCACTCTATTCTTGTCCATTTTCCACATTACAGTGAGAGCAGCCCTCTCACCAACATGAGCTTGTAAAAAGGCCAGTAGTGTGACCCGGATAACTCCCCAATCTCTTCTAGCCTAGTCTTTGTTGCCTTCACGATTTCCTTTTAAAAGCTTCTTATATCAAAAATGACTAGCCAGCTGGAACCTGCCACTCTGCCTCTCTCTCCCTCTCTCGTGCGCCATCAAGGGATAGTGCTTTCCCAATTAAATGGAGTACGTTCAAGTTTAGATCGGCTGCATGGTGGAGAACCACAGATTTATCAACATGCTGTTGGTGCATTTTGACATGTAAATGTTCTCGAGGAAAAGTGAAAAGTTGTTTACTTTGCAGTAAAGCTACTTATTTATTGGTTATATTTTGGTGCCCTACACAGTGAATCATGTGCATCGTGGTAGCGGTGGCACTCTGTTTGTGTGTGTGTGTGTGTGTGTGTGTGTGTGTGTGTGTGTGAGAGTGAGTGTACATACATTTCTAGAATGGATAGTTCCGGTCCTTTATTATGATTGGCTGAATCGTATTCGATGTTATTGTATAATCCAGCACAATCTGACTCATTGACCGAATATCTGGCACTATTTGTGTGCGTGAGTGTCTCTCTCTGTGTGTGTGTGTGTATAATGTAATGTGCATATGTGTGTACACAAATTGATGAATTCATAGGAGATATGTGAGTGTATGTTCATACTGTAAGTAAGAGAGTGTGTGTGTGTGTGTGTGTGTGTGTGTGTGTGTGCGTGTGCACTGACCTGGTTCTTGTTTGGGTTCTCCATGAACACACACTCCTTCATGCTGTAGGACACCACAGCGTTCCCCCCCAGTGCCGCCACATGAGCTCGGACCATGGCGAACACCTCCGCTATGAACGAGTGCAGGAACCCACTCACGCCGCCCTCCTACACACACACACACACACACACACACACATAAACAGGCCCAACAGACAAAACACACACATAAACATACAAGCACAGACCATCAGTGATGCCAACTCATATTAGCCTATGTAAAATAGTGACGTTCAAAACTGAATGTAATATTTGAAATACATGTAGAATTAATTTGCTCTGATCCATAAATGATCCTCTCCCCCACTCATTGCACTTCCACATTCAGTTCTCACAATTCAGCTGTGAATGATTTGGTAACAAATAGGATTTTCTGACTGTAAAGTGCCTATTTCTCACTATATTTTACTAATGCTATACCCGTTATGGAGTTGATCTGCTAACTTGAATTATTTTTTTTCCAGTCGAGATTTCTGTCAGTATATTTGCATAAAAAAGTTCTGATTGGCAGACGCTTGCCCTGGCACTAGTAAAGTTGTAATTTTCTCATCTGCTGCTGCAAGCTACACGAGTGAAGCAATGTAACACAACAGACCCACAGTTCAGCAATGCAAGATGTCAGCCATTCAATGGGAATTATTAGCGCCGATACCCTGTGTGAGAGGAAGTTGTGCTCCCTGATCATAAGCAGGATGGTGTGTGTGCGCTGACCTCTCTAAGGGAGGTGGTCTCCCTGATGAAAAACATGTTGATGATGCCCAGGTACTTGACAATCTTGGCTCCGGGGATGAAGGACAGTGGAGTCATTTTCACCACGGCAACGGTGCTTCCAGGAAAGGAGCGGGTGGAGCGCAGTGAGCGCGAGCGGCCATCGGCCATCGGACTTGCCCTCTCCGCCGACGAGGCTAGAGAAGAGAGAGAAGCAGGGACAGGGACAGAGGAGGGGAGGAGAGGATGCAGAGAAAAAGAGAGAGAGGGGAGGGGTGCAAGGACAGAGTTGGAGGGGGGGAAGAGAGGGATAACAAGAGGCCGAGAGAAGAGATTGAAGAATAGAGAGTGATAGGAAAGAAGGAAGAGAGAAAGAGAGAGAGAGAAAAGAAATGAGGGGGGATGGCAGAGAGGAAAACAAGGGGGGGGGGGGGGGGGAATAGCGGACACAGCCTTCAGAGGCGCTACACACAACCAGCTGTAAGGGACATACAGTGTGTGTGTTACACAGACAGAAAATCAGCTAGCAAACAAACCAAGGTGTGTGTCTAATGTCTATGCCTGTGTAGGTAGGATGTATACATGCCTCTGTGTGTGTGTTATGTGTCTGTAAGAGTGCTTCTGTGTGTATGTGGACGTGGTTTAGAGAGAGAGAGACAGAGACTGTGTATGTGTGTGTGGAAGAGGTTCATTTAAACCTAGGAGGTGTGTGTGTGTGTGTGTGTGTGAGCATGAATAAATGCATCCGTGATTAGGAAAGCTAATTAATGCCCGCTAGAAGCACAGGTGGCCATGCATGGCAGCTCAGTGCATGCAAACACAAACACACACAAACACCAGTCACTCTCTCACACAGAGCCAGGAGGAGAGAAAAAAGAAAACGAGATTAGTGAGAGAGCTAGAAAGAGACACCGTCAGAGACAGCTAGAGCAAAAAAAGTGCAAAGCAGAGTGACTGATTGGGTGACGAGATGGAGAGACAGTAAAAGAAAGAGAGAGATAGAGAGAGAGAGACAGACAGACAGACAGACAGGGCAGACAAGTGGACAGACCGATACACTGTGTCTGTGGGGGGAGGGGAGGCAGACAGGCCTTTGCAGTGCTTCAATACAAATTACACCCAGCCAGAAAAATTTCACAGCTTGCTGTATCCACACACACCCACGCACGCACGCAGGCGCACACACATATGCACGCGCACACACTTGAGTGTTTGCTGGACACCCTGATGTCTGATGCGGTGACTGTGTAGAGTAAATGTCCGTGCACTCTACAAAATGAAGAGACACTACGACAATGTTACGTTTTGGGCTGACAACTAACACAACAATTATTCTGTCCAATTGCATTGTAAAAAGAAGGAGTAAAATAATTCTCGAGGCTAATATAGCATATTAGTTTACACATATTGTAACTAATAAAATTGTTCACTGTATCGTTTTGAATTGTAAAAATACATAATATTCCAAATGAATGGATGACTGATTTATGCCGAGTAAAACTAGTAAAACAGTCTGGATGTGGCTGCAGTAACAATAAGGCAACTGAAGTAGGTATCCAAACAAGCCGGCCCTCGGGGCAAACTGTGCATAGCAGATATCTCCATTCACTGAGGCCATGGCACAAGGGGGCTCCAACACACAAGCTGCATTACGACCCCTGTTTTCACATGCTTATAATCACTCTTCGTATCAACATGCACAACTGGCCGCCTTCCGCTGAGCTGCTCCACAGTCATGGTTCAGAGGTGTCACCCACTAAATGCTACACCAGCGTCTGTACATGTATTGAACTGAAAAACTCATTGTTCTCATTGTGTCACGCGGCATATACAGTAGACTCCACATTTAGATTCGCTTCGTTTAGCTTATTGGAAACGAACCTACACAAATATTGTCTGACGCATATCGGGATAAGAATTCCCCAAAATATCAATTGTAATTTCACACGCTTTAAATTGATTAGATTAGATGCTCATTTCTACAGTTCTACTGTTCTTCTTCCTCCGACAAAAAACAACTGCTACAGAACACTCAGATGACACATGCTCAAACTATGTAGCCTAACTTGCTAAATGACATGGTAGCAATTCCCCTAAAAACATGTTCGGTGGCATAATAAATCACATGCTCTCCTGACTAAATGCAAACAGCATTGCTCTACTCTGTTACTCTGATGACCGTTTACTGATTCGTCTAATCTTTCAGCTGAAATGTGCATCAGGTGAACGCTTTAGAGATGGTAGACAGTGAGGGGCACTCAAATAATTGTAAGACTTATACTAATCCACCAACTTATGTCCTGACAAAGTCCATAGGCTATTACTACTCTGTTGTGATGCTGGAAGTTCACAGTGAAGAAACACTTGTCAGCAATCCGCCAGTGGCGAATTACCTTGTTTATTTTACTCGCCAATGCAGATTTTTTTACTTGCAGTTGGTGAGTGGCTGGTGTCAATTTGAAACCCTGATCCTGCCTAAAGGGAAAGCAGATTACGGCCAACGAGTCATGAGCTACCTCATCTCTGGAGTATACAGCACAGAGAACTCTGGTAAGAATCATAAGCCCCATTCAGACTGAGAGCAACTAAGGCCAAGAGAGCCCATGGAACGAATTGCTGAAATGTGAATGGGGCTTTATTCTTATTATTTCTCATGTACCAGATCCTCAACCAATCTGGTGATGAAGGAGGCCTACTGTACACAACTACACTACAAAGCTGGCCTTGTCATGATCTCATAATCGCTTATTATAATGTGCTATTTACGATAGCATTACCATTTCAATTGTACAGCCAAATGTCAAAGGCACAGACTAGAAATTCTGGAAATGTCCGTTCATTCATAGCTTTGGTGATGAATTAGAGACCTCATAAAACAGTCCGGACAGCTGGGGGTGGGAGCAATGGAGTGGGTCTAGACACTGGTGGGACCAGAGGGGTCTGGGGTGGAGGCAGTAGAGTGGGCTCATATGGAGAGGGGTAGGCTGGTATTGTTGAAGTCTAGGTGTGGGTGAAAGTGATGGAGGAATGCACAGGGCTGCGGTTGAGAGGCAAGTTATCAAAAAGAGCAATGCGCCAAAAAGTGGCTTTACCCTAGTAGTGTAAGCTCTACTTCAAATATGGCTGACAGGGGAAACTCTCCGGGAGTTTTCAAAGATAGCAGCTGGAACATACTGTCTATGTTCTGCTCTCTATGTTCTGCTCTCTATGTTCTGTTTGCCAGGGACCTGTATAACCGGTACAAGCTGAAAGGGCTTCTGACATCGGGACTGATGTATTCAGCCCTATGCTAAGTGGTTGGAAAGAGAAAACCCTGTGGCATAAACGGTAAAAGGCTCTGCTGACGGGCGCTGTCAAGTATGCAAAAACTCCATGATTTAAAACAGTGGTCGGCCCCATGCAAAGAGAGCAGTGGAGAAGCAGGAACATCAGAGAAGGAGCAGGTGCAGGTGCCGTCGTGCCAGGCGCCGCTGTGCTCCTTTAGAACTGGGATCTCAATGCTACAGTCCCGCTGCAGTATGGAGAATGAAGAATGGAGAGGAGTGGAGAGAGCAGGAACCAGCACAGATGTAATCATAGGAGCCGTGCCGAACGTCACTGTGGGACAGTCAAGTTAATTGTTGCAGAAGGACAAGTTACAAGCTGTAATGTACAGTGCTGTATGCATGTTATGAATGAGCTACAACATCAATATTTTAGCAACAGGTAGTCCAAATTATGTCTGTTTTATGCATCTTTAGCAAAGACAGAGACATTTTTAAGGAACCTCTCTCTGTAGTGTTTTCTTTTTCTCTCTCTGATTTGCTTTGAGTTTACTTTTAAACTTTCTGTACACAAACAGGAGGAAAGCCATCATTCATAATTTTGGGCCTACATGTTATCCCAACACAAACATCACCAATGAATGAGCGATTTGTTGACTTGTTGAAGTCCCGTAACAGCAAATTCCTGAGCAACTTTTTAATTTACAGTCCACCCCTGGCCTCCCAATCAGTGCAGTGTCTATGGGGTCCGCTGGCTTTATGCCAATCAACACATGCACAGGAAATGGCATATTCAACCCAGCCCAACCAAACCAAAACAAGCTCAAGGCAAAGAGACATCTTAGTGAAATCACAGTCAATACAAAGATCTTTTAGAGCCACTAAAATGAAATAATTCTAAAGCCATGAAAAACAGAATATGGCTATGAAGCCCATGCATTTAAGTCTTTCAGATGAATTTAATGCACTTAAGTATAGATCCATTTCCTGAACAGTGGATGCGGAAAATATTTCACTTTAGAATGATATCATTATAGTAGCTCTAAGGGGTTTTATATTCATGTTCTGACTACAAAAGCTCCACAAATCATCCTCATAACTGCACGGCAAATTGATTCTGAATTCACCCATGAGGCACAGTCACAGTGGCGTACTAACCCAGTGGATGAGACCAAACATCCACTCCTTACCATGCACTTTCACGACACTGAGCATTGAGAATACCAGCACAATGTGATGCCTACTCACTGTCCAAATAACAAAAGAGGTGAATAAAATCAAGACTCTTCATGTCTCAAGATGCGTCAGGACTAGGCAACACTCCAGAGTTGCTGTAACTTTGCTGTTAGAATACCACAGGATAGGTCATATCATATTCCCAGCATATTTCATGACATTGCATTCCTGTGCTGTTGCTGTTTACGTAAGTCATTTTAGATAGCACCATCTGCAGGAATCCAGACTGGAGTTCTAAATGTAGTAAGTGGCAGTAGGTAGGCATGCTAACGCACCAGGCAGCATCTCCCGTCATGCTAACTAGCTAGTTCTGATGAGAGTGCCCATGCATCCCATTCAAAAGTGAATCTATTCACCCAGCACACTCAAAACAGCTCCGACTCCTACAACACCACAACACACACCACCCAAAATCCCCCCCCCCCCCCCCCCCCACACACACACACACACACACACACACAACACCACACCAGCGGAACTCACACGCTTTCCTCATTCTTCCAAAACATGCATACCAGACCTACCTTTGGGCCTGCTTACACAATGATACTCACAAGTCTCTTGTATTACAAACACTCATGCACACACACAAATGCGCGCGCACACACACACACAAAGATACACAGCTCCCCCCACCTGAACACACACACAACATCTCTGTTCCAATTCCGAGCCCATCACTGTCCTGAGGGGGCTCTCTGTGGGTGACTCAAGAGGCTGGGGGGTTGTGTTTGAATGTGTGTGTGTGCGTGTGTGTGTGTAGGGCTACAAGGATGACACACTTCTGTCCAGCTGCCAAAATAGAGTGCCAGGCAACACCTTCAAAATGAAAGGCAAATGGCTATTCATTGCATTCGTATCACACACACACACACACAGCGTCTAATGAGTGACTACTGGATGCAATAAAGGCCAAGGCCTTGTGACGTGTGTGTAAGAAACCACACACGGACACTGGGAAGACCAAGACACATTCCAGTGGCGCTGCATGTGTTTCCATGCTTGCTGTTTGTTTGTGAGAGATCCGTTGGAGCTAAGAGCTGCACCAAACAGCGAGGGCTCAACATCACCATCTAGTTGAGGCCTTATGAAATAGAACATGGTCTAATCTGTATGCCCGGTAAAATGGATAATGACCAGGAACTAGGAGGTCAATTCAACAGCGTCCTGCACTGTTGTACGTTTTGCAGCAAGTACTCACTGAATGTGTGTGTGTGTGTGTGGTTGGACTTCTGCATAAGGAGTGAAGGTGTTGCACAGCACCCTGTTATGGAAGGTGGATCTACGGATCACAATCTCTACCAACCGATCAAACTGTCATAACCTGCACATGCCCTAAAAAGGCAATGACACTCCAGTCCCAGCAGCAGAGGAGAGAAAGAGCGCGATAATCAGTGTGTGTGTGAGTGTGTGTGTGTGTGTGTGTGTGTGTGTGTGTGTGTGTGTGTGTGTGTGTGTAAGAAAGAGGGACAGCATGTGTGCTAAGAATAGACTAGTGAGTACATGTGTGGGATATTGTGTACAGATATGAGAGTGATGGGGGTGATGAATGAATAAAGAGGTACGAGAATCTATAGTTAAATCGAGAGAGGAATGAATGACGTTAAGTGCTCCCACACGTCTTTATTGATCCTTGCCTAATGGTTTGTGTGTGTGTTTGTGTGTGTGTGTGTGTGTGTGGGGGGGTGTGTGGGTGTGTTTAACTACAGTGCTCCTACTTGTCTTTATTGATCCGCGTCTTATGGTGTGAGCTTTCAGTCTAAGCTGCTCTATCCACGAGCTGCATCTGTCTGCAAAGGAACTGTAATCAACTGAGGGAGCTGGAAAAACATACACGCACACATATACACACACACGCACCCACGCACCCACACACACACACACGCACGCACGCACAGAGGCCCACACACACGGGGAGACAAACAGAAGAGAATAGGACAGGACAGACGACAGAGGAACAGGAAGAGAACAGAAAAAACACAGGAGGGTAAAATGGCTGCCGCCGCTCTCAAGCCCAAACTACCTCCAATTAAAGACACCAGCGTCTCTATGGAAACGCACCGTACCACACCGGCTCGCACCGGACACACTTACCTCTGGCCAGGCCACCAGTGGAGCCGTCTAAGGGCCCTGTAGAACACACACACACACACACACACACAATACAGTACAAAAACAAGATCAGCTCAAGGTGTTACGGACAAGAAGGAAAACGGCTGTCTACCCATGTCGGGATAGTGGCAGGTAAAAGAATGTATTATACTGTATATGTGTGTTTCTGCCGAGATGTGTGTGTGCTGTAGGGATGTGAATGACTGTGTGTGTGTGTGTGTGTGTGTGTGTGTGTGTGTGTGTGTGTGTGTGTGTGTGTGTGTGTGTGTGTGTGTGTGTGTGTGTGTGTGTGTATGTGTGTGTGTGTGTGTGTGTATGTGTGTGTTACCTGAGTTCTTGGCGGAGCTGAGGGGCATCTCTGCACTGAGCTCCAGAGGAAACTGAAGCTGCTCCTCATTTTCAGTAATGACTGTTGGAGAAAGAACAGCGCATATACACACAGACAGACAGACAGACAAACACACACACACACACACACACACACACACACACACACACAAAGTAAACACCCCAACCTCAATCTAAGCCTCATTCACTCTTGATCACACAAAAAGCTAGAGGAGTTCTCACGGCCCGAGAGCAGCCACACAACCAAACGCACAGCATTACCAGAGAGGGTTAAAGCGAATAGTAATGAAGGATCTATGGCATCACCTTTCATCGGAGCGCGGTCTTCCCCGGACTTGTTGCTGTCCTGAATCTGATCTTTGTGAAAGCTCATTGCTACAGCAGTCACAGCAACCTGCCAACAACAACCAATCAACACTCACATCAGGCCCCCCAACTTCTCAGAAACAACCAATCAACAGTCAGATCTCACACACAACTTGATATACACAGCCCTTAAAGACCAAGATGTCATCCACAACCAGACAGCAAAATTCATGTGCAAAATACCTACAGTATATATAGTGTTCATGAATGTTACAGAAATATATGCAAATTTCGTGAACATTGTCACAAGAACACACCATGCACAGACACAGACACAGACAAACATACTGTACAAACAGAACTGACATCTGCGGGCCTTTGTTCACAGACCTGAATAAGTTCATCTTCCGGTACGGCAACAGTGAAGTTGAGATGGCACAGACAGCAGGGGACCATAGAGCGCAGCTTGAAGTAGAGACTCTATAGGGAGGCATCGACACAAACGGTTAAAAGCCAAAAGATGCTCTACAGCCAAAGCACCTCTAAAATAGACACAAAGGTGGAGAGAGAGGTGGAGATGTAAAGCTAAATGGACAAATAGAGAGAGCAACGAAAGAAAAGACTCACCTTGAGTAAGTTCTCGCATAACTCACTGAAGATTTTGTTGAGTCCCTGATTGGTCAGATTGACATTGCTCAGGCGAAACACCCTCACGGAGGAAAACATCTATAACAGGGAGGGCGGGAAAGTGTTTACGTTTGAGTTACTATGACAACAAGCCTATATTTGCTGAACACAGCTCCAGTTGGTTAACTCCAGCAGGTGACCGTTTGAGAAAGACAGTGGTGGGGTGGAGGGAGAGGGGAGTATTTTTGCTTGTGTATATTTGTAGGGTGTGTTGTCCGGTGTTTGAGGACCCCCACCTGGAGTCCTGATGTCCAGTTGTATATCCCAGGCATGATCTCTGTGTTACAACTGAAGAATCCTGAGAGAGGACACAATCACTTGGTGAAACCTGGATGCGACCAGAGAACACTGCCACACCTACAGCACTATCCAACTAATGATGGATGGATGCCTACATAGCCGTTTAAGGACATCAACAGACAGAACCAACGGAATTTCTTATCTTTAACAACTGTAATTTGCCC
>NC_085003.1:16656136-16686136 GCF_963854185.1 Sardina pilchardus | reverse complement strand
GTTTATTTTGATACACTTCAAATGAAGGTATTTGATATTTTATTCTAAAATACATTTTGATGTATTTTTGCCCATCCCGGTTGCCCAGCAACATTTCAATGTTTCAACAACATGATAACACACATTCAACGTTGAGCATGAGCAGTATGCGATGAACCTTAGGCATGTATCTGATCAGGATGTGGTGACTGAATGGCACATTCCGAGAAATATTGCACACCGCTAATCTGACAGTTTTATCAGTCCTTTCTTCTCGTAGTTTTATATGTAGTGTGTTTCCCAAGTATACCCATATATGTAGTGTGATGAGAAGAGGGCAATGGTGCATGCCCCAATGTGGATAAACTAGATGCCTAGCAGGTTTAAAATAATAATAATAATAATAATAATAATAATAAAACAGTTGCCGTGGAGCCATGCTAGGTCATTCCCTGTCTAAGGCTGATCAGGCCCGAGTACTTTGTTCCCGAGTTCCTCCACCAGCGTCCTTTCTCTGTCCATTCTCTAGATCTAGGCTACTACTCCAACCTTTCCTTGAGTTGCAGGGGCACTCATTACTCTAGTGATTAGTCAAGTGTCTAGTTCAACACGGCATTTCAAATCCACACTCTATACTGTTAAATACCTTAACACGCTGGCTTGGCAGAAACAGCCGTATACACAAACGCACACACACTAACACAAACACACAATCACATAAAAAAACACACACACATTGTTGCGGTTAGGAGGGTTCAGCCGTCAGCAGGCTCCAGAAATAAACAAGATATGAAAGTAGCTTATGTATCCGTACCTAAGCGTATGTATATATACGTAAGGGATAACGGCCGACAAGGTGACCGGTTCGATGGAAATAATGGCTAGGTGGAGGTCTAGAACTCCGGCGACGTGCGAAGCACGGAAACGGAGTTACCTCCGCCGTGCCATTATTTCCATCGAATCGGTCGACCTCGAAGGCCGTTATCCCGCTTATCTCCCGTTTGTATTCATAACCTGTATATTTAGAACATAGTCTTATTCCACCGTCCATTAACATCGCTAAAACTGTCTTGACTGTGGGACTACTTTCCGCCACATATCAACTTTCTACTTGCAGGACAAAACTGCCGTTACTAGTTCTAAATGGATGGTTGCTATGGCCAAAAGCCAGTCGTTAGTTCTATCTCTCCCGTTGTCAAGCGGGCATATCCCAGGATTCTGATTAACTTTAACTTTGAAAGATCGCTACTTTTATAGCCTACATGGCATCCAACTAGCTACAATCCACCTCCGTCATATGCTACAATGTTACTATGGTTCTGCACGTCTGTATTTCAGCTTGGATGCGACGTGACAGTTCATTTAAACTTCGCAACGAGTTTGGCGAATTAATATTCAAGTGTGATACGGGAACTACTTCAAAGGTAGCAGGTTATACGAAGTTAATGTCCACCCCATCAGCCAATCAGAGAAGAGAATTCCATTGTTGAGGGAGATAAAGGCGTGTATAACAACACAAAAGCATTTTCTATCATGCGGGCCTAGATGCGTATGTTCCACAGTGGTCTGCGCACATAGACCCAAAAGGATGTGTATGGGCGACACACAAACAACCACCCACACACATTCACTCACTCACTCAGCACCCGCTCAATAAGCATCTCTCCCACGTAGGCAAAAAGGATGTTCATGGTGCACGCACGACCACTCAAACCCGTGTGTAGGCTAGAAATGACATTCGCAAACAACCAACACACACAAACACACAAACACACACACAAACACACACACACACACACTCACCGCCAGTCCAACGAGCATGTTCTCTCCGACGCTGATCTGGATGCGCAGGCCGAAGAGGGCGTTCATGGCGCGCAGCTTGAGCTTGTTGAGCAGCTGTGTGTGCAGCTCGTACTCCATGAAGGGCAGCAGGCTGCTGATGCAGGTGGCATTGCCCTCGCCCTGACCCTTCTTCTTCAGACGGCACAACCTAACACACACACACACACACACACACACACACACACACACACACACACACACACACACACACACACACACACACACACACACACACACACACACACACACACACACACACACACACACACACACACACACAACGTCAGTGAATGTGAATGTGAATGTGAATGTGTGTGTGTGTGTGTGTGTGTGTGCTGTTTATGTGTACCTAGCATGTATGAGGTAGTTTTCCCTAGTGATGCTGGTGACTGTGGACTAGTCTAGGGTGATGAATATGGTGACGCATGTCTATGCCTTTAAGAGTCTCTATGTGAGTGTGTGTGTGTGTGTGTGTGTGTGTGTACACCTGGCCTGTACAAAACAGCTCTGCTGGTGATGCTGGTCTCCCTGGGCAAGTTTACAGTGGTGAAGAGCATATCTATGCCCTTGTATGTGTGTGTGTGTGTGTGTGTGTGTGTGTGTGTGTGTGTGTACCTGGCTTGTATGAGGCAGCCCTTGCCGGTGATGCTGGCCTCCGTGGGTAGGTCTATGGTGGTGAAGAGCACGTCCGGCACCTTGGCCCTGCGGCAGCAGTAGCAGTAGGACAGCTGGGCGGGAAACGGCATGTTGAGCTCATCGTAGGGAATGTGACAGAAGCCGCAGCCAGGGGGCGCCAAATCCTCGCACCTGCCACACACACACAGACAACAGCAGAGTCAGATCAACACATACACACACAAGCACGCACACTCATTCACTAAAGTGTGTGGGCTTCCACTGAACACACACACACACACACAGCAGCTAAGTAAGCAAAGTACACTGAGGTTACACCTAATCCAACAGAGCCTATGCTGGAAGATCAGAATATATGTCTGGGGACATATTACTGAACTTATTTGTGCTATTTTCATGAACTGCCACAACAAAACAATTAAATGGAATTGGATTGAATAAAACATGTGGTAACAATTGAAGTTTTAAAATCTCGTTTTTGAAGCTTAATGCTTTTTTTTTCTCCTTTCCTCCCCATATCTGATGATCACCATATACTTTTGGCTCTGCAAGAAAAGCATACATCACACACAAAACAGACTGAGACAGCTATATTTTCATACCATCAGTACTACCATGATAAAAACTAACACAGACTCCAATTAGTTCACTCAGAGCATGCAGTAACATCTCCTTCAGTGCAATGCACTGCTAGATCCGGCATTTCCTGACAATGCTTTAAAAGATACTTCAGAAAAAGAAGATAATTGTTCAAACCTCCACACATCTCTTAACATTCCTGTCTTCTGATGAGGGAAAAACATACGCAGTACCTCCAGAATGAGCTAGGTTTGCATCTCTGAACAGCTAGTCTACAACCTCATCCTTGTGATGTTTTAGTTGAAGCTTCTCTAAGGTCAGGTGTATTAACAGAGTAACGACTAGTTCAACACGGCATTTCAAATCCACACTCTATACTGTTAGTACCTTAACACGCTGGCTTAGCAGAAACAGACACACACACACACATTTTGACCATACTGTACATACAAACACAAACACACACACACACACACACACACACACACACACACACACACATAAAAAACACACACAAACCGTTGGCCAGATTAGTAGTGTTTTTAGTCGAGTTTAGTTGGGGGCTCTGAAGGGAAAAGGGTGTGTATGTGCATGTGTGTGTGTGTATGTATGTATGTATGTGTGTGTGTAACCTACCCTAGTGAGGCTGAACTACCCAAATCAAACTCGACCTTGTCTGACCCGGAGGGAAAGAGGGGCAGTTGCCGTGACAACCTGTGTTCGTTGAGTGGGTCCAGACAACCATCCTGTAGGAACCGGCAGTTCAGCACTGCAGCCGTACCCGCCGCCGACAAAATACACACCTCCTCGCTGAAGAAAACACACACACACACAGGTCAAGTTAGAGATGCTAAAATCACATAAACACTAAGGTATGTGAGAGAGTGTGTGTTTATGTGCTTTGTGAGCACGTTTATATATACATGTGATTGGGATGGCTTTGCGGTAATGGAAATACAGGAGACAGTATTGATGTTTACAAAATGGCAGCGATTTATTTCTACCTTGGTAGCAGGTAGCACGCCAGTCAGGAGAAATAGGGAAAATAAAAGAAAAACCAAAACTCCAAACAATAATTCCAAATCAATCAAAAAAATATTTATCAAAATGAACTTTGACAATTCTCTTCACTTATACTATAGGTTTCAGGTGTATGGAGTCTTAAGGCTGGCACCCACTGGACACGTACGCGCCGCGCCAATAAACAAATTAGAACTCCATTGTTTTCAATGGAGCAAAGCCCACTAGAAACGTCTGCCGCGCAGCAGCCGCACAGAGATAGAAAACTATTCTAAAATCCTGCGTGTCAAGCCCAGACCGCCGAACACCGCTGAACGGCGTGTCCGGTGGGCGCCGGGCTTTAGGTGCATAATCACGTGCTCACAGTGGCTCACCTCAGACCATTCTACCTCCCACTGCCCTATTCCCACCAGAGACTTTAAATCCCTGGCCTGAACCATTGCACAGTTAATCACTCAATTATCTAACAAAATGCACATACTCTATAGAAATATTCACAAACACAATCCATACCGTAGGACAACCAGTTTCCTCACAAGGCAATCATATTACAATACACCTTAACCCAGTGTGTAGGATACATACGTTTACGTACCGTATGTGTATGTACACATGTATGTAACTATTTAGCCCCAAACACCCTTATTTTCCTGCACACTTGAACTTTGCTCGTCTATGATGTCACACTACACAAACTTAAAATGTTCCTTGCAACTTTCCGTCGGGTCTTTTCTCAGTCCTCAGACCAGGCAGTAAACGTGCAACTCGGTGGGCATTTTGCTATTGTCTGATAAAGTGAAATGTTTGTAAAATGTCTGTGTACCTTCAGTTGGCCAACCTGGAAGTAAGGATCTTAACTAATATTGTGACGTTTGCGATCGTGTTTTACAGCTGCCGTTACAACCAAAGATTCTAGAGCGTAGCGCTCTATGATCTTTGGTTACAACCATGCTGGATGCCGTTCGGGCTTTTGTGTGCAAACAAAGCGTGTTTGTAAATAACGTTGTCCATTCTGTGTGTTTAGCTCCAGTACAGTATGAACTGTACTGTAGCCGTAACGGGTAACACACCATTACAGTGTGTGTGTTGAATAGGAGTCCTTGTGTCAGTGTGTGTTTGCGATTACGGCGCTCCGTCCGGCATTTTTGTCTTGTTTTTATTTGTAAATTTGTTTGTTTGTCTTGTTGTCACGGGAACGCATGGCGACTACGCCGCTCCGTTTCGGCACTGTCTTATGTATCAGTCTTGTGTGTGAAGCGCTTTGGGTTGCACTTGTGCATGTTAAAATGCGCTATACAAATAAACTTTACTTTACTTTACTTTACTTACTTTACTTTGAGTGTGAGACTGTGTATGTGTGTGTGTGTGTGTGTGTGTGCATGTACCAGATGCTTGTGGACTCGCTGTACCCCACTACCGCGTGGCATCCAAGGGCTTTGGCGTGAGACTTGATCTCCTGGCGAAGTTCCTCCCACCATGCATCACGTGTCTCTGGTTCATCTACAAGAGACACACGCAAAAACACACATGTGCACGCGCGCGCACGTACACACACACACACACACACACACACACACACATAAAAGCACGCACCATCACACACATAAATATGGACAAACAAACATTAGAAACTTACAATGGCAACATTTACTCATGTATCACTCATATACTGTATATATATATATCTACAAACCCACACACACACACAAAAACACATATGTGGGCACACACAAGCCAGACATACACACATAGTTTAAATAGTGATGTGTGTAGTATGCATGGTGGCAGTCAACCCAACAATCACTCACAGACATACACACACACACACACACACACACACACACACACAGACTGTTCATGAGACAGAGGGCTCCGTGCTGACTCGGGTAAAGGAGGGTGACGATGAGGATGGAGCATTAGTGATGTCATCGCCTTTGACTGCCCCACCCACATCATTAATAATTCATGAGTGAACTATCATGCAGACTGCAGAGTGGGACTGCCCCAACAGAGAGCCGGGAGGAACAATATATATATTTATATATATAGAGAAAGAGAGAGAGAGAGAGAGAGAGAGAGAGAGAGAGAGAGAGAGAGAGAGAGAGAGAGAGAGAGAGAGAGAGGGGGAGACAGAGATATACAGTAGTTAGAGGTAGAGAGAGAGAGATAGTCTGTCTCAAACCGACTACTTCCGTGAGTACACTTTCGTACAGCACCCTATGTGCCCTGTGTGCTTACTGGCATAGTGTGCACATTTTAACAGAATAGTGTCGTCTCATATCAAACGCTAACCTCCGTGCACTTCACGGAAATGGCGATCGTAACGTTTAAATATGTTTTTATTGGTGTCCTCAATTCCACCGTGACATGGTCGTACTGTGTCAAAACATGAACAGTTTATGTTGTAACTTGCTTGTACCTCTGTAAAGTGTGTTTTCCACCGCTGCTGCTTCAGATTTCTCTACCGCGATTTCTACGAGTTTGAAAATACTCCCTCCCCTTCCGTTATTTAGCCAACATGGCGTCCGTTGAGGGCGAGAAGTGTCCAGCGTTCCACACTCAACTTTTTGACCGTTATGAGTGCACCATCCGGGGACTTGCAGTGCCCTTCGTATCGTTCGAAATTTCAGTGTAAACGCCCTCACGCACTCAAATTAAGTATTTTAAGTGCAGAAGTGCGCGGTTTGAGACACAGTGAGAGAGACAGACAAAGATGTAGATAGAGACAGAGATAGAGATAGAGAGAGAGAGAGACAGACAGACATACAGACAGGTAGGTAGATGCTAAGAAAAAGGGGGAGAGCTCCATGTTAGGGGTAGGTAATTCATCTCTCAAACACTAGCATGCAGACACGTGTCCTCTTGTGACTGGTTTATTTGCTCGTTTGTTGAGTAATTCATTAAATATTCAAACACTCCTCAGCTAATCTAATCTACCAGAACTCGCTTCTATCTGTTGCCACATCTTGACTTGTTGTCATCAGCGGTTTACCTCACGTTTATCTGTGCACGGACGTTTGCTCATGAACTTGCTGTCGTTAGCGCTTGCTGCTAGTCTGCTGCCAGTGAGTCTTGCTGTAGTCTGCTGCTGTGTCAGTAGGGTGGCAGCCTGTCACTCTTTACAGTACACATGGTTTGCTCAGTATTTATAGGTCACACTACACTGAGGTTTTATAGCTACTTCTGTTCTTTTACGAGCTACAATGTTCTCCTGTGATGTGTGTAATGTACTGTACTGTACTACGGTCACGTCGCAGGTCTCTCTCTGCCCGGCCATATGGAACAAACCACCCTCCCACCTATCAAATCATCTTCAGCTCATTCTTGACATTGGAACAGCACACATCATCATTGTGTCTAGTGTCTACCACAATAGAATGACCACAATCTACTCTTAACACCTGGTCAAGTCTGACGACCAGTCTTGAAACCGCAATGGTCTGATGACCAGTACTGTGAAACAGCAAAAAAAAACACCAATCTAAAGACACACCTCACTGTGACGAGTAGCGCTATGCACTGCACTATGAGTACAACATTTGCTCAAATCAAACCAGTCCCACACACACCCCTGCCCGCATTGTACGCCCCCTCCCCAACCCTGTCAATCATGGACCAGACATGCCCCCATTTCATTCCACACACACAAACGAACACATACACACAACACACAATATGACAGTGCAGAGATTCCTCCCTTGTGAGTTGAGGTTTGGCCATAGCCCAAGTACTATACCAAATGTACAGTATAGTACTTCTTTATCGGTACTATACCAAACATCAACACTAGAGGACCCCCCTCTCAAGCTCCAATCCCTTTGAAGAGGACAGACAGCCCATTCCACACAGCAAACTGCACTTTGTGCAGAAAGAGAAAACAGAGCATTAACTAACTTCCAATTTCTCCTTTCTCTCTCTTTCTCTTTCTCTCTCTCACACACTTTCTTCTAATTTCCCTCCCTGAAAACCACTCATCTATTGGCTTAGCAACAGTAGCCACAAAGGGGTGGAGTCAGAGCTGTCTATCTGGAGACAGAGGCAGGGCAAAGACATGCCCCACTTCTATTCCCCCTTTTGATTGGTCACACAGCTAATCATGTGATCAGGGTTTGGGGAAAGGGGGGAATTGGGGTGAGGTTGCAGGAACAGCCAAAGCAGAGATAGAGCAGCCAGACAGCGCATGCTGCACGCACGCACACACGCACACACACTATTCTTTCCTCTCCCACACACTCCCAGTCAACAACACACGCACAAACATTCACACCAGCAGAGGGTATGGCAGCTCACTGAACAAAATGCTGAGGAAAAACATGAGCTGCACTTGTCCT
Organism: Sardina pilchardus; assembly: GCF_963854185.1. Classification (NCBI taxonomy): domain Eukaryota; kingdom Metazoa; phylum Chordata; class Actinopteri; order Clupeiformes; family Clupeidae; genus Sardina; species Sardina pilchardus. Next base: position 16,677,749 of record NC_085003.1, on the reverse strand, counting down.
CAAATTTGCGGTGATGCGCATCAATCTGTGTGTGTGTGTGTGTGTGTGTGTGTGTGTGTGTGTGTGTGTGTGTGTGTGTGTGTTTGTTTGTGTCTGTCTGTCTGTCAGTGTCTGTGAGTGAGTTGTATGTGTACTGTATAGCATGTGTGGTTTACTTACAATGAAAATATGGAACACACAGCATGTGTGTGTGTGTGTGTGTGTGTGTGTGTGTGTGTGTGTAGATGTGTCTGTGGTGAGTGTGTATGTTTGTCCTTCACTGAGCTGCCATAGTTTCAGAAGGATATGCCACAATGCGTCTTAGTTAGGTACCTGCAGGGACACTATTCCAGTCTAGCAGTTTGTAAGATCTGCCGCTACCCAACGCTGCGATCACAACCCAACATTAGTAGACCGGTTAGAGGAGCAGAGAGAGAGAGAGAGAGAGAGAGAGAGAAGAAAACAAAGAGAGAAAGAGAACAGAAAAAATAGAGAAAAAGAACAGAGAAAAACAACAGACGACAAACAAGATCACAACACTGGACGACACCACTCCACAGGAACTGCAAAGACAGACAAGAGAGTTAATATCACAGAGGGCACTACAAGAGAGCAGAAGAGAAAGAGGGAAAGAGAGAATGAGCGAATGAGAGAGCGAGAGAGGGGGGTAGAGAGAGGGAAGGAGACGGAAAGAAATGGGGGGGGTTAAAATAGGTGGGGGATTGAGAAGGAAGAAAAAAGGTTTATGTTGACAGAGAGAAGGAAGGAGAGAAAGAGAAATGAACAGGGACAGAGCAAGAGAGAGATGTGGACGGAGAGATAGAGAGGAAAATCATAGAGGCAAAAAGAAAAATAGAGACAGAGCATGCAGCAGCGCTCTACAGTGTACAGCATTTCGTCTAAATCAGTACAGCTACACAGCAAGAGTTCGACCGGCACGCGCGCACACACTCACGCACGCACGCACGCACGCACAGACACACACACACATCCTCAAAATGGATTGTGTTCCCCTGACATTCTTTGGTTCGAGGAGGCTAAGGATGAGGGCCAGCTGAATCATCATACTGCTAACAGGCTATAGTTGAGATAGTTTGTGCTAGCTAGCATCGTGTTAGCTTGGGTTCAGTGACAGTCAGCATTGAGTTAGCAAGGGCCAAGTTGGCTAGTTAGCTAGCAGGGCTTGGCAAAAAGGCAAGGGAAACCTCCTGTGACACTCCTTACTCGGATCCAACATCCCAGTTAATGTAAAAGGTTACATTAAATTGTGTTTAAGGAAAGGAAAGGGTTTCCGGAACTCCTGTGAGCTATGTTGTGAGAAGCATAGTCCCACACTGGGAGAACAACAATGAGAGACAACACTGCTAGCACAAAACCCAACAATGCCAAGTATAAAAAGCAGGGCACAGAAGACTGAGAGCTGAGACTACCAATAAATTACTTGCCAGTAAGTTTGACAATTGATGGCAGTGAAAAAATCACGACAGAGTGGGCCTGGATTATGCCCATTTACGATTGGATGTTGCACTCAGTCAAGTTCACCTTAGAGCTATTGGGTGGGAAGATGAATGTAGCTTGCTTGAATGATGTCAGATGAACACAAACCAAACACACACACACACACAAACTCACAAATTCTGCAGAACTCCACCCCGACCCCATACCTCTAGCCAAAATGTGTGACTGTGTAGATATCAACACCGGTGTCATCATCTAAGAGACTTGCCAACAAGACAACAGAAGCCCAATCCAAGACTACTGAAAACCAAACACAACCTTAGTCCTTATGGATTCCATGGATTATCTCTTCCTAAAAAATGTCCTTACTAATTAATCTTTAACATACAAAATACCTGAGCCTATACTGAACTACACACTTTGTAGATCTAAAACCAGTGATTTCGAATACTCTCTAATACACATGTGCAAGAGACTCTATTTTAGCAAGAGGTCAATGATTTGAGGATAAGAAATGAACAATCTAACTCAGCCAGAATTCACAGCTCAATGACATCAATACATTATTTGAATGACAAACACCTAACATGGACAATGGTGTGTAATGGATTCTTGATACTACTAGATGTAAAACACAGCAGACTCATCCGGTTGTCATTCCCCTGGCCTATAGCCACATCCTTAACCCATACCCAAATCCAAAGCCTTACACATTATCCATAGCCATGCTCATAATCTTTACCTTTGTCCATACCCAAACCCATAGACCAAAGATCTTAACATTTACCCGTACCCACGTCTATAGCCTTTTCCCACAACCCACCCTAATGCCTTAACCTTCATCTATGCAAGCCCATAACCATAGTCTTAGGGTGAACTTTATAACCACTGCACTGGTATCTATTGTGGCTCATTTCTATTAAAGGGACACTTCACCGATTAGCATTAAGCTTTGTATCTTAAGAAAACCAGTCATGTTTTTGAATGGTCGTGCATCATTCCCTCAGTTTGCTTGAGATGGGAGAAATACGGATTTCACTGAAACCATGAATAGGACTTCCTGCTTTTAATGATGTAAAATGATGATTTTTACATCATTGAAAGCAGGAAGTTCAACATTGAAATACGTATTTCTCCCATCTCAAGGCAAACTGAGGGAATGATGCACGACCATTCAAAAACATGACTAGTTTTCTAAAGATACATAGCTTAATGTTAATTGGTGACGTGTCCCTTTAAGGACTGGGGCTAGCCCGAGGCTTTACAGTGCTACACTCTGGGGGCATGTTCATGAGTCCCCATGTTCTTGCTCCCAGAGTCTCTAGCACTGTAGCTGCCTGGAAGCTCTAGCTGTTGGCTGCAGCAACACGAATTAGGTAGAACCAATTGTTTTCATTTATTATTATTATTATTTTTTTCATATCGACAGTACTCGGTGACCCCGAGAAACAGAGATCTGTGTGAAAAAATGGCCAGGATTGTCCTATAAACACAGGCGTATAGCATCTGTGTTCTGTTCCATATGGAGTTGAAACATCGGGGACATTTGCTAACGAAGCTAGAAACTTCAAAACAGTGCTTGGCAACGACGAGGCAACAAAGTCATAAAATTGTAGTATACTTATGTCTTTTGCAAAATGTTCTATATCTGTAGATAGTTCTTCTTCACAAATATAGTCCCTTCTTCTGCTAAGCAACGCTACATTTCCCATCTTCCCCATTCTGCCCTGCCCTATTATACTATTATTCCCTCACAAAAGGGGACATCTAATGGGTTCACCCTGGTTTGGGCTTAGGTCTGCCCTAATCTAAGGACAGAGGTAAAGCAAGCCCTGCTAGTTGTAGTACACTTGATAGGTAACAGAGAGAATTGTGGGATACCATACTGTACCTTTGATCTCATGTTTTAGTTGGGAACCTTTGTCTACAAGATACTTGTGATACAGCTGAACAGAGGAAACGTCCTTGATCCATTTTACTGCCAAATTGTCAGTTGTATTTGGTGTTTGGAGTGATGTTATTGCATGGTAAGCTAAATTGTGCCTCTTTTTACACAGAATACATTTCCATGTACATTTGCAACAGCCAACCCAATGTTCCAACCACTAATTGTCTATTAAATTACATCTATAAAAGGCTTGTATGTGTGTGTGTGTGTGTGTGTGTGTGTGTGTGTGTGTGTGTGTGTGTGTGTGTGTGTGTGTGTGTGTGCGCATGTACACATGTGCATGCATGGCCTAGTTGGTCTATAAGGTGCAAGAAAAAAATTGACATAATAAACCCATTGCACACCATGGTTTTCAGCAGAGGACTTCAGAGTTTTATATATGAGAGAAAACATGATTTGCTCACTTCCTGTAATCTTTTCTGACATAAATCGGTCGTTACTACACTAACTTTTTACCACATTTTTTACCTAAATGTGAATGTTCATTTATACACATGCGCACATTCACACGTATGCAACTTCACACATATGAGAAGCTAACCTTTCCAGTATTTTAATAGTAACTAATAGCTCTAGATTCTGTTAACTTCCAAATCAACCCCAATACAGATGATGTCAGTCACAGTTGTATAGTAAGCTGGCAATATACACACCTATATAGACTAAAACTGACTGAAAACATTGCTGGACCTACAACAAAACTGACCACAAACAATTAAAAACAGCTAACAGCTAGCCAAGGATCTAACCGTAATAAAACACCAATAACACATCCTACAGTACCTCTGAAATTTGAGAAAACTTTATACAACTGACAATACTGAATATGATAACTGGTCAATAATACAGCTACACTGCTGACAAATATCCCACTTAGTATGTCCATCACAGTCACATCAAGATATTAGAGATCTGACACATCCCTGAGGAGGCTCTTAAGAAGCCAGGCACTCTTTGGTAACAGCTGAATGGTTGGATGTGTGTGATCACATTCTGTGTGTGGGTGTGTATGTGTAGATGTATGTGTGCATGTGACTGCAGTGCATTATTATGGGTGTAAGTTATTGTGTGTATATGTGTGTATGTATGTATGTATGTGCACACAAATGAGGCGAGTGAATGTAAATAAGTAAAGTGAAACTCACCAGGGTTGTGTATCCGGTCAAGCAGCTTGACAGAGCGGGCACTGACCACACCACCAACGTGCAACAAGAAGCCAGGAGGGAAAGACGTGAGGGTGAAAAAAGGGAACTCCTGGAGGAGACAAGCACATGGAAGGTCAATCCAAGGTCAAAGGTCATTCAGAGCTATGGTCAAGGTCGCACAGCCTAGGAAGTCAATTTCACCTAGCAACAGAAACTTAACAAAACACACTTCATTTATTTTAAAACATTTCGCACAAAGAAAATTGTTTTGCGAGAATTGTAGAAATGTGTTGTGAGATTTTGCTTTTCACAAACTGTGTTATCGTCCTTTTCCTTTCAAACCCATACTGTATAATTTGGCTACTAGCCACTTAACAGGCAAAGGTTCCAGAGAGGAAACTGCCTTCCTCTTGCATGCAATGCATCAGACAACATTCACACATCCTCAGAGGCATCAAGCATCCTACAAAACATTTCATTTGAATGCTATTATCCTCACATCCTAGATGTGATGCTGTAGGCCTTCTCTGAAAGTGATTCAACTATACCATTTCAATATGTAGGCTATATGCTTTAAATAAAGCAGTTCTATTTTTGTAGATACAAAAAGTAGTATTCTACAGTATTTAGTCACTCTATAGACATAGCCATTGAGTTAGTCATCACTTGGTAGGTGATACCAAGTTAACATTTACATTATGATTTCATTAGCGAAACCACAGCAGGTGATGTGTAGCCGTTAGCATTTCCCTTTTGTCATCATCGATTAGCATTCAAACTGCTTCTCAGGTGCATCAGGTAGCATTCAGACAGTGAAGGGATCATCTTCACCAACAGAGGGAGAGAAAACCAAACCGCATTCACCATGCCAGGGATACACGTCAGGAGATGAGAATGACAGACCAGAAACAGGGAAAAGAAACAGCTCAGCAATAGTCCCCAAGGTCTATGCTAGCTATCTGTTAGCATATGCTATCTTACATGAGCAACATGAAGATCGTTTTTCGGTGAGGTCTAATCACTTGGTCAGGGCTGTAAAATCCTGTTAAGATTCCTGAGTGTTTTAAAGGGGCTATGTATAGGATATGCAAAACATTTAAAATGTACTTAGAAATAGCAACAGAACAGAAAGAAATAACCGTTTTGATGTAATATCAACAACACCCGAGCTCTGTGTTACCCCAACATCCAGTTATCCACTGAAGTTAGCATGATGACCAGCAAGCTTCACAGCGTGAATACCACTTTGTACCTCAACAGGCGTTGTATCAAATACATGCATGTCAATGGAAGAGGGCCGCAGCGCCTTGGACGAAATTACCGGTATGCATTCAATACAACTTGAATCCTACTCTTAGCCCCTTTAAGCTGACGATTTCATTTAATTTCAATGATAACGTGATAGTCAATGGAAGCTTGGAATACATTAAAAGCAAGTCATATGATAAACTGACAGTCCTGTGAGATCTTACTGAAGACAGGTCTTTAGACTGAACAAGACACTAAGTGGCCGGAGTGGCCTGGTGTTTGACATCTAGGTCAACACAGACACATGCTCCAGACTGACAAACGTGATGGAGATGCTGTGAGGTGAAAAAAAAAAACAAAGAAAACGGTTTACGACCCGCAACACAGAAGAGACTCTCTGAGAGGGAAATCAGACAGACACAACAAACAGAACGAAATATGACAGGTGACATCGGAAACACAAGAAAAGGTCAAAGGTCACCAAGCAGTTTGTCCACATACCCTCGTACCCACAAACCCACCAGTGGTGGGCACACCCTATGTCAGCAGAACAAGAGGATGAAGAGGCATGTTATTCACTCCTTCTGATGGGGCAGTTCTGACATCATTCATACGCCACTAAATGTTAGTTACCCACCTACACTATCCTCTATTGGATTTCATGCAAGTGATATACATTTATTCAATACAACTTTGCAATCGCAATCACAGTCACTCCGCTAATGGTTGAGCTACCGTAGAACTCCAAATGTCCAACACAAAAAAATTATGCAATTAATTGCACACATGAAGTACTTTACATCCATACTGAACATTCATTTTCATCACTGACTGTCCAAGTGTCCAGCTCATGCAATACTTACATTAGGTCTGTAATAGGGTGGTATTTTATGCGATTCCTAAATGTGCTCTATTGTTTATATGTTCCGTAATATACTGTATGAATCAATGATATAGATACACCAAAGCAAAATGTACTTGGCCCAAAACTAAGATTAGCGGTGATGTCAATCCTCAAGGCCTGAACACCCTGTTCTGATATGTGTGCGTAGTGTAGCCGACTAGCCGTGTCTAGTGTTTTGTGTGTGTGGGTGTGTAACTTACCCTCTGCTCCAGAGCTGTTTGGGTCTGTTGCCTCAGCAGGGTCTTGAGAGGCCCAGCCTCCTTTCCTCCACTTCCCCCACTGCCCATTCCTGAGAGAGAAACACAACCTCACTCCTCAATTCAATCCCTCACAACCTCATCACTCCCTCACTGGTTCATTCATTAATGCACAACTTCACTTCTTTCATAACTACCTTACTACTTCATTCACTAGGGCAGAAGGTCATTCATGCTAATACGCAAACGTCATTTCTTAGGTCACTGCTGCTAACCTTATTTCTCAAATCCTTCAACCTCTATTCACTGCCTCTGTGCACAACCTTCCTTCTGTATATATTTATATTGACTAACTGTATTTGAAACTGCATTTTCCCACTGCACAAGCTTCAAGGTTGTATGGCACTAAAGAAGGTCTCAGACTCACAATCTAATCTAATTGTTTAAACTTCCACGGTGCCAGGTGATAATGTCCAAGCAACACAAATGTGTCTGGAACAGTAGATGTTACAATAGGGTAACTACAGCCCTTCTGTCTTAGTTCAAAAATACTTCTATACCTCACAACGCAACCTCAATAAAACACGAGCTAACTCTTGAGCTTGAGTAAGCTCCTCTTTTTCATACATTTGAATGGCCTACGGCTCACAAGGCTACACATCGCTAACTGAATTGTAAAGTAGTCCCTCCTGTTCCAGCACTGGGGGACTAGCTATCAGGACGCTTTTGGCCAAAGTGTTCTTCCACTAGCCATGGATAGAAGGGGAGGGTTTCAAACTGGGCATGCTTCCTGGAGGTCAAAGGTTAGGGGGTCACACGGTATACAACCTGTGACAACTATGGGTGCCTCTCATTTGGTCTTTTATACAACCTCCCCTACTCCTCGGGCCTCGATCCTCACTGATCTACATAAAGAATGATGGGGCGGCAACAATGGGATAGTCCATCCAGTGTTAGTTGTAGATCAGTGGGAACGCCCCTCGAGGATAGAGCATCGAGGATCGAGGAGTGTGTTTGAGAGCCACCCTATGAGGTTAATCTTTGTGTGGACCATAGTGTGAAGGTCACCCCTTTTAGGACACACTAGGTCCAAAGATCTTGGCTGCATAAAACAAATGCTTTCATAAACATAAAAAAACTGTGGCAAACCAAATTAAAAACAAGGTGGGGTTACTGATCTGGTGCTACACACACACACGCTCACACGAACACACACACATTCAAAATAATTAGCTAATGGGTGAAGATGAGTTTAGTCCCATGAGAGTGGGAATGTGGGTTGAGTGAGGGTGTGGTAGGTTATTGCTGGGCGTGGGTGGGGATGTGGGGCGTATCACAGTGAGTGTGTCCTACCAGAGGCTGCCAGAAGCAAGTTCTCACTGAAAGAGACACTCTTTCTCAGCGTGACTGCTTCTGATTGGGCCACAAGTGAGGGGGGAGGAGTTGAGCTCCTGGGGGTTCCCTCTGGTCCTGAGGGGCAGAGTTTGAGTGGGGAAAAGGGAGGGGCCGAGTCTGAGGAGAGGGTGGGAGAACTGGGAGAAAGGAAGAAGGTGGCACGAGACGGACGGACATCTGAGGGGATGACAACGACACGAGGAGGACACGATGGGGACAGAAAACACATGAAGGGGGGGAAAATAGAAACGAGCCAGAGTGAGAGGGGCAAGGTGGGTAGTCAAGAATGCATAGAGGACAGAGTGAAAAAAACACAAGATGGACACACAAAACCAGAAAAGGAGCAGGAAAAACGATGGAACAGTCTTGAAAAGAGAAAATCAGAGATGAAGAGAAGAGAGACCTCTGCAGTGGACCACAGGCAGGATAATACATTAATAAACAAAGATTACAATAATTAATAATAATTCAATCTTAACTTGTGATTTAATAATGCATTCCAGCCTGTGGTCCGCTAGGGAGTTTGATAATTGGTGGGTAAGGCCCCAGGGACCAATCAGGGCGAGATGAGGGCATCAGGGCCAAATTTCTCCATGGGATGAGGGCTTCAGCACACTGGCCCTGATACAGAATGATCCTGATACTCTGCTCTGCTCTTTACAGGACAAGGGTGAGGACTAAGTCAAAATCAATTAATCTACTGAAAAAGGGATAAAAGAAACTGGCCACCCATGGACACCTTGCATGGGCAAAGTTGTGGGGGGGAAATGTGAACATATTTGTAAAAACACATAGGTAAACGTGTGTGTGTGTGTATGTGTGTGTGTGTGTGTGTGTGTGTGTGCGTGCGTGTGTGAGGAACAAATACAACAACAGAATTTTTAAAGGAAAGAAATACTTGATGACAAAACAAAATAAAAATAGCAAAACATACATAATAAAACAAGGAGACAATGTCAGTATTTCCCTGAGCATTCCCAGATAACCTTTTATTATGCATTTTCACAGATATCTGAGGACTCTCAAGGAAATAGTCAATAGCATTAGGCAGGGATCACTTTGACCAGTGGCAAGAGGCAGATTTCGCAAACGTATATATAGTGTACACGAATGTATACCGTTTGTGTAACTTAGGAATGAGACCAAACTTCCTTGAAATATTATTATAATGCTTTACCACTGCCGCTTAATTATTTCCAAAGTGATCCCCTCCTAAAGCCAAACATGCTTAATTTGAAATGAATTTCAAATTAAACCAATGAGCAGAACAACTGGGTCAAACAATTAGGTAGGAACACGAGATTGGGACTAAGTCAAGTGAGGGTGGGATTACAACTGAAAACAACAATATGGGGACAAAAGGTCTGAGTGTAGACAGAATAGGTTTTGGGTGGTGGTTGGTTATGTGTAAATAAGTAGGGACTTTCAGGTTTGAGTAGGGACGTTGACTGCACAAATGACCTCACTTGTGCAGATATGTAAGATTGATTGATTGAGTATAGGTCAATGGTAATGTGTGTTGGTGTTGAAGGAGATAGTTTGATATTTGGGGTTTAGGTAGGGATGGTAGGAAGATGAAATGGGCTGAAAATAGATGGTTTTGGGTGGGTGAGGGGGTGAAGGTAGATGTGGACAATTTGCAATTGTTGCTGAATGGCACAGTAGTAGTGCTTGTTTAAGTGACTGGGGATATTAGTAATGTTGAGGATACATCTTAAGGCTTTGGTTGAGAAGGAGGTTAATAATGATAATGATGTGGTATGGGCTGAGGGTAAATGTGGTCATAATGATAATGATGTGGTCTGAGGGTAGATGTGGTGATAATGATGATGATGTGGTCTGAGGGTAGATGTGGTGATAATGATAATGATGTGGTCTGAGGGTAGATGTCAATGGTTTGACGGGCTGACAGCTTGTTGATCAAATACACATGTTGATGGTTCATGGCATTAGTCAAAAGTGTTTAGGGTGAGATTTTAGATTAGATGTTTACTGGTGGATGGTAGGGGCCTTGGGTGAAAGTTTGGGGGATGGGATCATAATAAATGTTGAGGAGCGATCGTAAACGTTAGGCCTGAGGCTGATGGTTTAAGAATAGATGTTAGAATTTTGATCGAAGTTGGTGGTATACAGTTAATGCATAATGATGCATTCTGAGGAGAAATTATGGATGTTATTAGGCTTGGGTTGAGATTGGGGAGCTTGGTAGTAGATGTTGAGGGGTGGAATATGGAGTACTGTAGATGATGAGCAGTAACAGAGGTCAGAGTTGAGAAGTCAGGGGTCAGGGAACGGTCCGGCCTTACCAGTCTTGGGTGTGAGGCTGATGTCGGTGTCGGAGGAGGAGGACTGGCGGCTGTAGGACTTGGAGGGGGAGAAGGAGAAGGCCGGGGCCCTCAGGGGGGTGGAGGGTCCGGAGGAGAGGGGGTTAGAGGGGCACTCTTCCCCAAACACAGGCCTGCCAGAGAACCAGGGAACACACACACCGTCACTCACGCTCACAGACTCACGCCCCCCCTCACACACACACACACACACCGTTCCTCACGTTCACAGATGAACGCGCATACATGCACACTCACAGTCGCACACAAACACTTCATCACTCACACTCACAAACATGTACGACTCACTCAGGCTCTCTTTCTCTCTCTCACACACACACCCAAACTCCCTCCATCATTCATACTCATGTATGTTCACACAATCACTGAAGTTCAGATACGCATATGCATGCGTAAGCACACGCACACCGACATACATGTTATTAACACTTGAACACCCTCATCACTTATGCTCATACATACATGTGTGTGTTTACACACATGCATGACCACACACACACACGCACATACACACACACACACACACACACACGCACGCACGCACACCCATCAACCCCATCATTCATGCTCAAACACAGACAAACTCACATGCGCCCACATAGCCACACACACACACACACACACACACACAGCAGGGAAGCCAGGAGGAAGGGAGGATGTTTGTGTATGTGTGTATGTGTGTATGTGTATGTGTCTGGGTGTAATGAAAAGGAAGGAAGGGACTGCATGACTGACGGATGGGAAATAAATCAAGATCACAGAACAAGAGAAACGAAAAGGTGGCACTCAAACGGAGGGTGAGCGACGGCAAAAAACGAAGGAGAAAAGAAAAGAACAGAGAGAGTAAAAAGAAATGAAATGAGAGAAATGAAGAAGCATTTGTTTCAGCTAACCAAAGCAGAACACTCAAGTAAACAAAGCGGAGGTGGACCCCAGATTCTTGTGTGTGAGTAAACAACTATAAACACAGCAAACAATCCGTCTGTTTGGCTGCTTGGTCTCCACAAACATTCACAGTCAGAGAGGTGGGCGTGCGGCAGAGCTACTGATCCACAAGCGTGACTGAGCTGTTGCCATGGTTACAGGTGAACAACATGGGACCTCTGCTGGAGGTTTCTCTAACATTACCACTGAACATGAGGTAGTTAGTGGAAGCATCAACCATCTGTATACGCCATGAAAACCCACCACAGGGTTAAAACCTAGCGGCGGGTTAGGTTAAGGCCTGCTAGTATGGATAGGGAGACTTGAGTTTAGTTGGTCGCACTTTATTTGGACAGTTTGCCCACAGACTATCAACAAATGCTCAGATAATCAACAAACTGTTGGCACTCGGTTAACTACAATTTATGGTTAAGAGGGTTGAATTTGATTAAAGTGATGTTCAGTAATAATTCAACAACAATTTTGTAATTCAGATGATCCGTTAAGTCTTTGCGGGCAGACTATCCAAGTAAAGTTACTTAGTAAACGAACAAACGAGCCACCAAATTTCTGTGTCTCAATAGATAAATCCTCCATCAGTTTTTAGGGATGGAGCCTAGCTTTCATGGGGCGTGGCAGGGAGGATGCTTTGGCAGCTGAAGGGAGTTGATTGGTTGGAGCTGGTGAGATCCTTCCCCATCCAATGGCAGGGGAGGTGATCGTGGAGGGGGGGGGGGGTTGGATCGGGAGTTTGGGGGGTCTGGAGCAGGAGGGTACCTGCCTACACTGTCTGGCTGCGGGGGCCTGAGAGAGGGGGGTGTTGGCGCAGCGGGGGCGAGGGGTCGCCCGGGGGGGCCGCCCGGAGCCCGGCGTACCGGAGAAGAGCAGCGTGGGATAGGACACACTGAAGCCCTGCGCCAGACGGGACGCCGCGCCGTGCACCGGGCTGCTGTGGCTCGAGCGACAGCCCGACACACACGTCACACACGCCGCTGGAGATCTGGAATACACACAGGCATGCGTGCACAAGCACACTCACAGGTGTTAGACACACTTTCTCACTGGAATGCAACCACTTTAGGCTGTGGCTGCACAAAATTAAAGACTGACACACATACAGACAGAGACACACACCACAACCATAAGATCCACAGCACAAAGACACAAATATTAAGAAAACAGCAATAACAACACTTATAAATTCACACAACAAACAGCCACTCACTCTGAATTTTTAGATTTTAGTATGACATGGTTCATTGAGGACTGTTGTGAATATGGGGTGAAAATGGATTCAGCAGTAGCATTTCTGAGGTTTCTAATCGTCTGGTGAAACTTAAGCTGAACGAATGGGGAAATTTTTTTTATCACATGACACTACATTAAGAGCTGTGACAGGCGAGACAGAGAGAGAGAGAGGGGGAGAGAGAGAGAGAGAGAGAAAGAGAGATAGAGAGAGGGAGAGTGTGTGTGTGAGAGAGAGAGAGAGAGAGAGTATGTGTGTATATGTGTGTGCATTATAGCTGCCTATAACTATTGAGCTGTTTGTGTTGGCCTCTGTGCTCAGCTGCGCTGCTGACTTTAACCAGTGATACTGTATGTTTGTCTGCCTCAGGGTGTCGTTTCTGGCAGGCTTCCACTTTCCAACGCAACTATGCTCTCCACCTTTTAATGAGTGGGATGAGCTGAAAAAGACTGTTGTGTTGCATCACAACAGACATAATAGAAAAGTAAACAACACCAAAGATTGTACTGAGGCGCTGGTATAGCCTTAAAAACAGGACAAAGGTGTAGGTTCTACTGCTATAGATCTTGAACAAGATCTTGAACCATAATCTTTATTGGAAAAAAAACAACAAAGTGTATGGCACTTTTATCATAACAATCATAAAAGCCAATCATGACATTTCAGAACAAATGCATTCACGGTTTTAGGTAAGACAATTACCAACGATGGCAAAAAAGGAGGCACGGTATATTATATTTCATATAAACTTTTATACCACTGCTTGGCTGAATTTCCTATTGTGATTGTGCTCTTCAGAGTGTTGATTATTTTTCAGATATTTGCATACCTATGAAGTAGTTCCAGCTCTTTGGCCACATTACACTAGTATATCCATTCGCCAAACTCGTGAAGACTAAATGAGCTGACACATTTAAAAAAAATTACAAATTTGGAGATTGGACACCAGAGATTTTACAAAGCTAGGCTCAACAGAAACATGGGTTATGCCATCTTAGCAACAAGACAGATGGAACTATTGATATAAATCTATGGACGGAAACTAACGACTGGGCTTTGGCCATAGCAACCAAACAGGAACTAGTAACGGCAGTTTGTCCTGTAAGTTGAGAAATGAAATGTGGAATGAAGTAGCTCTACTAATAAGACCGTTAATTAACACATGGAAATTATCTGCAAATTAACACTACGCAAGAGCGGCAACAGTGGTATAAACAGAATAATGGACTCCATGGCGTTTGGGAATCAGAAGCTAATGCAATTCAAGGCGTAGCCGGAATTCCACCATGAACCTGCATTAACTCCTGATAGCCAGAAGCCGCGTCATCCATTACTCCTTCCATAATATAGACGTATTCATATATTAGCTGGATCTTTACTGACTGCTGAACACAATCACCACAACAACCATACACACACACACACACACACAAAAACGACAGCAAAACAAACACACACACGCGCGTACACACACACACACACACACACAGCTACAGTATGCACAATGTACACACACACTCATGCTGTGCCTGGTGTGTTTGCAAATGACACAGCCAGACTACATACTCAACAAAATACTGTACACACACATACACTCACACTCACACGCACGCACACACATTCACTCACTCATATACAAACACACTACACACACCGGTTGTCTTCAGTGATCCAAATCGCAGGCTCTCTAAGGCAGCCGTGCATGAAGGCAGGAAGAAAGCGACATGCAAGAGAAGAAAAGGGACAGAAAGACAGAAAGAAGGGAGGAGAGAGAAGGAGAAGAGAGAGAAAAGGAGAAGAGAGAGAAAGAGAGGCGCATGCAGGGCCAGGAGCAGGATTGAGTGGGGTGTGTTTGTGTATGAAAAAACTACTCTACGACGGGTATAAGCATACACACACACACAGACACGCTCAATCATCATCAAATATGAACTATAACACAATCAACAGAGTGTACTCAAAACAATACATCTTTACACTAATAGGATATACTGTACTAAGAGGCTACACACACATCTCTCAAATGCACACACACACACACATCTCTCAAACACGCACACGCACACAGACACATCTAAATTCCAAAAGTCACAAGCTAACAAAGGTATACAGAGGGTATGTACAGTTAAGCCCAAAATTATTAGCCCCCCTGAAATTTTGGAACATTACTCTAAAATTCTGCCTAAATTTTTCATCCCTGATCAAATTTTCAAAATCAAACATTCACCAGTGTTATTATGTAGAATCTGGTGCATTTTGGAGTGTTAATATATTATTAGGAATGCTTAATCTCAAATTGTGTGAAAAGTGGAGTGTTCAAAATTATTAGCCCCCATGTGATTTTTTTGCTTTTAAACACACACGACCAACCTGTCACCTTTCAAGCCACACCTTTGCAGTTAGTTAATGTCCAGACAACACCTGAACACCCAACCAGCATTGATTGTTTACCTAAAGACTTCAAGGAACAGGCCTACTGGCACTTGAACACCTGTCTGAGAGGGGACTGCCTTTACAGGCATACTGAAGATAAAGGAAATCTGTCTGGACCTCAGAAAGAACATCATTGAGGCCTATAATATGGAGAAAGGCTATACTGTAATCTCTAGATGCTTCACAGTCTGTAGAACAGCCGTGCAAGGCATCATTACAAAGTACAAAGAGTTCCAAGTTTGTGCATAACAAACCTAAGTGTGGATGAAAATGCTAAATATCTCAAATCTAGAGAGAAAAATCATCAGGGATGTTAGCAAGCAACCCTGCACATCCGCCAAAATGATAGTTGCTGACCTTGAGACCTCTGGGGTTAAAGTCTTGAGGAAGACAGTAGCGAGGGATTTTTATTGTGGAGGCCTCCAAGGTCATCGGCTGAGATAAAACCCATTACTCCAAAACGGGCGCTTCAAAGTCAGACTGAACTTTGCCCATGCACATTTAAAAGCTAAAAATGAGTTTTGGAAAACTGTCCTTTGGTCTGATGACATTAAACTGGAGCTGTTTGGGCACATGGATGTTGCCTATGTTTGGTGAAAAAAGGGAGGGCCTACAACCATAAAAATACAGTTCCCACAGTGAAGCATGGTGGTAGGAGCATCATGTTATGGGGCTGTTTTGCTGTCTCAGGCACAGGGAGCCTTGTTTGGGTGCATGGGATCATGAAAAAGAGAGATTATGTTGATCTCTTGAGATATAACATCAAGACGCCTTCTCTTAGTCTAGGCTTAGGTCGCCACCAGGTCCTTCAGTATGATAATAACTCAAAGCATAGTGAAAAGTGGTCTAAAACGCCCTAAAGGATACCAAAATCAAGGTGCTGGAATAGCCTACACAGAGACCAGACCTCAACCCCATTGAGAATCTGTGGCACGTGCTTAAAGCAAGAGTCCATACAAGAAAACCCTGCCGTTTGGACGAGCTGGAGCTAAAGAGTGCTTAAGAGATATGTGCCAATCTAGTAAAAGACTATTCAAAGAAGTTGTTGTCAGTTGAAGCAAAGAAAGGCTACACTATTGACTATAAATGGTCTGGGGGCTAATAATTTTGAACATGTCAATTCTTGCTTTTCTTGTCACAAATCAGAGCAAGAGTAAACAATGATCATCAAACTTTGTGGGCATACTGTCTTTGCGCTTCTGTAATCATATAAACTAGGCACATTTTTGGAAATGGTCATTTTCATGTATAAACAAAGGATTATGTCTGAATTCATAAGGGGGGCTAATAATTTTGGGCTTAACTGTATCTCCTTCATGCACTGGGCTATCATACAGCTTGAAAGTGTATGTCTGTGTTTGTGGATGTAAATATGTGAGAGATGACTGTGTGTGTGTGTGTGCGTGTGTGGTGTGTGTGTGTGTGTGTGTGTGTGTGAGGGCTGTACTCACTCCTTGATGTCTTTGGACGGTGAGGAGTTGGCGGTGTGCTGGGCATTGCTGGGGGGGTTAATGAGCTTCTCAAGGGTGCAGGCGGTGCCGATAGCCCGGACAACCAGGCCGCTCTCACCCTCCAGGTCGAAACACTGCAGATAGCCCACCACCGCATTCCCCCCCATCTCCAGAACCTTGAGCCCAATCTTACGTTGGAGCTCACCTTCACACACACACACACACACACACACACACACACACACACACACACACACACACACACACACACACACACACACACACACACACACACACACACACACACACACACACACACACACACACACACACACACACACACACACGAAAGACAGAGAAACACACACACACATATATGCACATAAACATACAATCAGACACACACACAGTATCAACACAACTACATAATATTGCTGTGATCCGAAACATTTGGGTGCAGCACATATTATCCATGTGTCTTTTGGCCGTAACATCCATTAATTTAATGAGAGTGCCATCTGTCATTCCCTTTAGGAGCAAAACCAAAAAAGAATGTGTTGGTATTTTGATGGTGACGTGTGTGTGTGTATGTGTGTTTCCTAAGCAGAGTATAGATACACGCATCTGCACTCACCTAGTATTTTAACTTGTAGGCAACGACAGAACAAAGTCTTAAACTTAGTTATTTACTACTGACTGAGAAGGGGTAACAATTGAAAATGTAGCCTGAAAAAAGCAACACGTCCCCCAATATTATTTGAATGACTGAATAAAAATCCTACGGATATCTATCCAGGGCAGGCAGACCAGTCATGTTGTCTGGGACTCAGTGCTAAGGTATCACCAATTACTACATTTCGTGAATTTAAAAATAGCTGTGAATTACATGCGCCTTTCTCTTTGGACCAGGCTTTTTTAGGTCAGTGGCTTTATCATTTTCAGTGGTGTTAAAATAGCAATTTGCGAAAAGGCACCTGGCTAACACTATTTTCTAAGTTGCAGGGCTGATAGACAGGAAATCATCTGTGCCTGAAATTATCAAATACATTCAAAGACAATGTAGAGAATAGCCTTTCTTGACATTGTTCCTTGGCGAGCTCAAGCCTGAATTCAGGCACCACGCCTGAACTCTATCAGGCCTGAAGTTGACACGCCTGTGGGTGTGTGAAGTTCATTTGACAAATTGTCAATTCGTGCACTTGCCAGAACAAAGATCACTGTGTTGGCCTGTTGGGTGTAAGCTAGGAACAAGACTTCCGTCACACCTGGCGTTAAGACATGGCCCTTAAGCTCTTAACAGAGATGAACGGCAAGTAAACGTCTGTGTGTGCATAACTGTGCGAGTACCTGACATGAGTGAGATGAGTCTTTGGCGGGCTTCGTTGGATGCTCGTGGTGTTCGGATGCGGTCGATCCACTGGTACTCTGGATCTTCATTCACCACAAGCTCTTCCACAAAGCCATGGACCATCATAGCCCGATAGCACCGCGGGATAGACGTAGCTGTGTGTGTGCACAAAACACAAGAGTTGTAAACAAACACACAGACACAGACACAGACACAGACACACACACAAATAAAACTGGATCATCACTGAAATCAGCTCATCAAAGCATGATAACCACGCAGTCATGGCTTAATCATAAGACCCCGCCTCTCTCTCACACACCAACAAACACATGCGTAAAGATACTCACTGCAGAAAAACTTGACGCCACACGAAGACTGTCTGAAGCGGTTGAGATCATTAAAGAGATCCACCTTCACAAGGACGTTAATCTCACCACGGATACCTACAACACAGCAACACAACAGTTGAGTTGTACAAAAATGCTTAGGCCATGTGCTTGGTATGTGTATGTGTGTGTGTGTGTGTGTGTGTGTGTGTGTGTGTGTGTGTGTGTGTGTGTGTGTGTGTGTGTCAGCGTACCGTGTATAGTGTCATAAATAGGAAACCATCCAGATATAACTGTGGCAGCCTCGCTGCAGAGCAGAGGGTCGATGTCGATGTAGACTTTGCCGATGGCATCGTTGGCACTGTAGGTGTCGTGATCCAACACCGTGATCTGCAATGGCTCATCCTGCAAGTCCTCATCATCCACCTATTCAAACACACACAGCTACAATTAGACACTGACACTAGTCTGGCTATCACCAGACCAAGTTTGTTCTTTTGAGATTGAACATTAGGCTGGGGAGGCTGTGCATTGTATTTCAACTGCACAAGAGGCGTGATCAATGGGCATAGTTCAAATGACTGCACACTTGGAGAGTTCTTCAGACCAACGATCCGGGTGGATAAGCCAGTTTGTGATTGGTCCCTGCAAATTCGTAACGGAAGCAGGAGAGATAAATGTGGAGGTTTCCAGCCCGAGCGGCTGGGCGAAATCCAAACGCCGGCAGGTCGGGCTGGGTTTACCCAGTCTACACTGACACACAACACAAGCATATCTAGAGAACACCCATGTTGATATTGTCAAATAAAATCCTGCTTAAGCTTACATTTCCTGTCCAAGCCTCACACAAAATCATGGCATTCAAGCCCTCCAGAATCAAAGCCCAACTATTTATAATATTGTCAGAGCCCAATCTGATCCAGGGTGAGCATGGGCACAATTTAATTAAACTCTATCCAAGCCCCAAACTATAAACTGAGACATAGGAAAGCCTAAGAGGCAAGCCCCTCTCCCCTGCTGGTTTTGACAAAAGTGCTAACTTGAATGTTGCTTTTGCAAGCTATGTTCTCTCAAAAGAACATAAAGAAGCACAGAGAAAACACAACACACACAAACAAACATACATACACACACACACACACACACACACACAAACACACTCACCTCAAATTTAAACCACTCAGAATTCCACTGAGGATTAAGGGACTTGGGATAGACGTCTGTTTTAAAAGTTGTGTTTCCAAATTTGACCTGAAGTAGAGAAGTGCAAAATCAGTGTGAGGATTTATAAGCAGTTTTTACATGTAGCACTAGGCCTAAACAATACAAAACGACAGTATTATCTGAATATTTCAAACAGCATGAGAAGACCGCAGAGAAGGACTAAAATCAAAGCTTAAACCATGAGTGTATATAAGCACATTTCTAGCATAGGATGCAGCTCAAAATATTTCCCAACAAAGTGATGGCACACAGATGACAGCTATTGCACAACTTCTCTTAAAACGCTGCAAAACGCAAGCACATTTTCAGTAAGTGTATGTCTGAACATGCATGTCATGGGTTTGTAGGACTTGTACATGCCAAATGGCAACCACTGACCTCCACAAAAGCATCAGTGAGATCACTCGCTCGGTCCATAACGGGCAGGTGGCGCCCCGCCACAATCTTGGCCTTAAGTTTGCCTGGCATGATTCTGCTGATGCGTTTATCTGGTTCAAAATAGTTCCATCAACAAATGGTTGAGTACTCAGCATATTACAATTAAAACAAAATCTTCACACTGAAGAGCAGACAAAGATTCTGCTGCTATGCTGCTAGAGAGCAGGCAATTGCATCCGTGATTGGCATACCTGCGAGACAGGTGGATTTGACAGTTCGACAGCGTGCTCTGGAGAAATAACACTTTTTATTCGTATAACGAGCTCAGTAAATGAGCAATCTGTCTTTAATGTAGGTTTTGCAAGAGTAACGTAAACACGTACAATTATTTACTAACTAGTTATGTAAATTGACCGGTTACATTATTTTACTTCACGCGCACAACTACTTATGGACACAAATGGATACATTGCAATAACATACAATGTACAATGTGTCAAAACATGCAACTCGCCAAAGTGAAAAATAGCGAGTTGACCATGTTGACAGTAGACCATGTTGACAACTGTCGCTGGTTAGCTGGCTACACATTAATAGGATAGCATCTTGCTAGCAAGCTAGCCATACTGGCAAGTGCCTGGCTTAACACCATTAGCTACTTGCTTAACTTTTAATGTAATCGAAGGCTACTTAACTAGCTACTTAGAGCCACTGTGACATAACGGTTGATGATCTGACCGATATCAGCTAGATTGAGTGCAATACACAATTATCATTTGGTAAGTTGGTGGGAGGACATGGTAGTGTTGTTCGTTAGCTATCGATTGTTCCCATGCACTCAGGCCGCTATATACCTGTTTAATGTTAGCAGCTAGCACATTAGCAATAGCTAATCATGTCATGGCATAGTTTACTGTTACATCACGCTACTGCTAGTTACCGCCAAGAGACAGATTGTTCACAGATAACATTTCACGTAGTATACATAATGTCAGGATCACTGTTAACGAACTACTCACCAGAGCCACAACGTTATAAAGCAGAGCTGCAAAAAGACGCAGCGTTTAATCTAGCGATCCATCGATTTGACCTCCCTTGGATGCCCATAACGTGTGTCGAAGGGTGACTATCCTCTCCTTAACATGATTTTTAATCTCAAATCGGTGTCAGGCCTTCTCAGTAGTTTCTGAAAAACATAAACGTCACGTCAGTTTCTATGTATTATGAGAATAGAATTGATCATAACTGTATGACTGCTTAGCTGGCTAATGAGAACAAGTACCGTTGTCAGAACTCAGAATGACTGCAGTAACGTCTAGCGTAAACACATTGCGGCAGACTACGCCAACGTGAAATGAGCAACGTAGGCCTACTTCCGGAACATGTTAATTCGGGAAATACATTGTAACCATAGACCTAAAACAAACCAGCATTACAATGTAGGCTATTTATCTGAGTGAAGTAGTAGACCTGCATGTTTAAGACTATATTTTAAGTAGCCTACTACAGCTTTTTTGTGTGCCCTATCTTGGTGAGTGCTGAAAAGCCTGTAGCCTAGGAAAGGTAGGCTATTTTAGATATTCTCAAAAATCACTGTCGCAAAGGATTCTATACCTTCTGAAACTAGGAAACCACAAGATATAAGTCCACTCATGATACAG